>NC_041389.1:599081056-599084854 GCF_002162155.2 Triticum dicoccoides | reverse complement strand
AATGGGGCAGTGAATTCACTCTAAGATAGATAATAGGGCTCTTCTCCGGCGAGGTCTGGCTTGCCAGAAGGAATGAAAGAAGTAAGGAAGAAGGCTACTGACGCTAGTGAACTTTTTCAGGTATATGAGAAATAACAAAATCCAAAAGTGTTTGAATTGGGCATAATTATAAAATCCATACACATAAGAAGCCATTCGTTAAAAATCCGAAAGCCGATCAGGTTATGTATGGCCACTTTTGATAAATGGATTTTTGCAAGATGGCAGCTACGGATCCCCTTTGCTTATGTAAGTCCATCTCAAACCACATGCCCTTTTCTTTTTGGTCTAGCGAAAGAACGTAGTATTACTTTTGAGTTTACAAGTAGACAAACTTAACGTAGAAGTAATAACTAAAAAAGTTCAGAGATTTCTTCCACGCGAGCGCCATTGTTAGTTTCTTCCACATAGCTGCCACACCCAGATATTTAGGTCTGAATGGTTGTCAATTTTCGATTCATTCCCTCTGGATCATCACGGCCCTAAAGAATACACAAGCAGAGGAATAATCAATCAAGTAGCCAACATCACCATCCAACTAAAAGAGGAACTAGGCCTTAAGATGTCATTACCTCGTAGTGACGTCTTACCCTTTCTTCCTCCTCCTTCAACTATAGTAAAAGACATGTAATTAACAAAAAATAAGGCAACAAAAAACGTAAACACAAGCTCAACACGGATTAAACCATACGTACGTCTTCGTCATAGCCCACATACACAATGTTACCAAGCTTAGCATATTCACCCAATGGGCTTATTTGATGAGTGTATGCAGCATCATTGGGGTGCTTCGCATCACAAGCATCGCAGCGACCTTCATTTTTTACAAGGAGGGAAATTCTCGTTAAACTTTTAAATAACCAACGACGCACAATCACATAAGAATAAAATGAAGAGCAGAAGGCAAAAAAGAAAGCGTGCATGCAGTTATTATTACACGCACGTGACTGCACAAACCACTAAGCAGACATTACAAATATAAAAGGCTCAAATTTAAGGGATGAGTTCGAATTAGTGCAACCCACAAAACTGTATTTGCACAAGATGCAGGCAAAGATAAGAGCATGTCATACCGTTGTCTGTTGGTTTAAGCACGCAGAAACAGCTGACCACCAATTCTATACGTTCACCTCGCTCCCACATGAGTTCAGCGAAGAATAAATCCTCGATGCCACAATTAGAATCATCATCGGCTCCTTTAGTCTTTGCAGTGAAATTAATATGATGGTACAGCCTAGTATGGTCATTGGGCGCATGAACAGACTCGAAACACACTACATCTTTGAGTTTGTATGTGGGATCCTAAAATTAAGAAATGCATACGCCTGATCAGCAATTAATTGTTACATGAGTGAGCAAAACAATAGCCATGAACTAGTACCGAAACTACTTCACAGCCGATGCGAAATGGACGATTCATGGACGATTGATGATCAAATGGCCGTGCTGGACTTCATTCAATATTTTGATGGCTGGATGTGTAGAATCGTGCAGCAGTCGTGCATGGGTGTCGTTTGTGTAGCACTACTGAACTAGTACAACCCTAGCCACAGGGCAAAGAATGAGGGAAGGAGGGAGGGACAGAGAGCAAACCCCAAGAAGATGGTTATAATCGTTATACTTGTCCAGCAAAGCTTGAACTAACTGGCGCATCCAGTCACGCCTTTCGTCAATCAACTTCTTCCTTGTGCCATCAGGCCAGTAGAGACATTGGCGTATGACTTTATCCACTTGAGACATCCCAGGTTGATCCATGAACCTAGTTTATGTTAGAGCATTATACAAGATCAGTATGTTATATTTTTTGAAAGGTGGGGAACAGAAAGTGATACTAAGCACCATGTCAAGATAGGTCTTTTGGAGTGAACTACAGTAGTATAGTTTGTAGGCAAGGTTAGTTCGATAGGATCAAACAGCCTTGAAGTGACCTCTTGACATGACTTGTGGTAGTAATCAACAATAAGTAAGAACAGCATAATACAACACCGAAATATTTTTACATGCGTATAAGCTCCCAATACATTATCCTTTTATGAAGAAGCTATCACCACTGTGTAGTCTACCAGGTAACAAAGGTGTGTGGATGTGCCTGGGTAAAAGCTAACAAATTGTCTAGATTACAATCCAGATAAAAACAGATCTACATACAAAGCAGTAGTGTACTAGTGTAGTATCTATGTTCACTTTATTGTAATGGCCAGCTGCACTATCTGGACAATACCCTCAAAATACAGTTAAAAAAAGGTTTCCTCAACTAAAGGTGGTCCGAAGACGTGAAGTAAGAAAATGATTCAGGATGGTATTTTCATTCGTGTTAACTATTCAGTTCATTCGAGATTCATGCTGTAATTATCTTTCGTGATTCGAGATTCGAGTCAACTGAGATTATCTTTCGTGGACAACATGGCGAAATTGCTTTATTGCTACTGTGCACACCAAATCGAAAAAAATAAACAATGAAATTCTGGAATGAAGTTGAGAAACCCTACATTGTTGGATGTCGTTGTTCTTCAAGATGGCGGTCGATAGCGCTGCAAGCCTGCTCTAAGCTCTGAAATGGCCCACCCACTGGAGGATACGTGTGGAAAGATCCCTTCAGATCAATCCTGATGTAGAAGAATGCGTATCCCCAATCCCCCCGGCGCAAGCCCCAAATGGGTGACGATGAAAGAAAACGCAGAAGTGGTGGCGAGACATGAACGGTGTCCTCCTGAGTTACTGCTGCGTCGGCCTGAACAGAGGCTGAAGAAGTCGCTGTGATGGGTTGCAGCATCTGTGCTGAATGTGCTGATCCAGTCTCAGCCACAGACGACTCCTCACACCTGAAGTGAAACAAGCAGGCTGGTCAGCAGAACTACAGCAGTTTAGCTTTGGAGGCCAGAAATCTACAGGTCCAAGAGAAAGACCTCTCTGTACTAGAACCACCCCAAATATGAACAGAACAATTCGGTATCGACTAGTCTAGGAATTGAAAATGCATGAGCGATACAGTAATCATACGGCAGATCACAGGAGGCTTCGAGTTCCAGAGCAGGCATTTGGGAAGATGCATTGCCCCTCACGTGCTGCTGCTCCTCATACCTGAAATGGAACAAGCCGGCTATATCAGCAGCCGTGGCCAAGTTAAACAGAAAATGGCCACTTCTCCTCATTTGGCTCTCTACAAAAGAAAAATGACACGAGGCCGAAATCTACAGGCAGCTTGCAATTCACCAGAGAGAAATCTAACTGAAATACATATTTCTGTACACATAAAACAGTTGAGCTTTGATCAGATCGGAACTAGTACGTAATAAACTGGTGATGAAGGCATGGAGAGGGGCATACGTACGGAGGGAGATGGGAGAAAGCTGCGAGCAACTGGAGACCGGCTGACTGGATGAGTTGAAAGACGCTTTCAAACGGTTCGCCAGGAAGACGACGGTCCCTCGCGATGTAGTACTTGCCATCCACTTGGTCCACAAAGATCAGCGGGCCTTCCTCCACACAGAAACGGGCAATCCCGCTCGAATCGACGGAGACAATCTCTCGCCCGTCGATGGTGGGCACGTCAAAGCGCAACACAGGGTAGCGCCGAGGGGACGGTCCGTCCAGTGTCCGGGTGTTGGGCAGGTCCTTGAAGGAGGACGAGACATCCTGTTCTTGCGGCATTTGCGCCGGTGAAAGACTCCCCCTCCTCAGACGGACCTGAAGCGAAATACTCCTACTACAAAGCAGGCTGGTCAGCAGCAGAACAGCAGTTTTTACAGAGGGCTCCGC
>NC_041389.1:599009141-599080670 GCF_002162155.2 Triticum dicoccoides | reverse complement strand
AATCGGATCGACAGTTTTTTTTTTTTTTGCACTCTCGCCCAGCTTTATTTAAATCTTCAAAATGTTTACAGATAAAATAGTAGTAGCTCCCACCAGCTCAAAACAAAAACAAATTAGTAACTCCCCCGGTTGGCCTAGCCATCCATGTCTGCAAAACCAGAGAGTTAAAAATGTGCTTAGCGAGATTACGAGTCTCGAGGTACGAGCACCTAAAATCATGACAAACCAAAAAACACCGAGAGCGATCTATCATTTCATGTATTATGGCACCATGCTCAACCGTTGAATCCTGCTTGATGTTGTTCACCACCGTCTTACAATTCGCGTAGTCTGAATCCGATCGACATATACGAGGCTCCCACCACCATGTGGGCTTTCCAGGTGGTACCCTTTTTTTCAATCAAGTGCATATATTACTCAAATAGGACTTTGTCAAAAAAATTTACAAATAGGGGGTTAGGGCATCTTCAACTCCGACACGCGTTGACCGGCGTTGTTTTTTCCCCTAGGTCCCGCGACTAGGGTTTCGAGCTCCTCCGGCGGCGCGACCGCCGTGAGTATCTAATCTATGTCTAGATTTCGCGATCCCCCCAAGCCTCGCTCCCCTCTGGTCGTCCTTGATCCAGACTGGGTTTTGAGTCTCGTGCGGGGGTTTGGAAGCTTCCCTGGCGTGGGAATTAGGGTTTGGAGGAGATCAGATAGCATCGCAAGATGTTCCAGGTGGATCTCGGAAAGGAAAAGAGCCGGTCGAAGAACTGCTAAGTAGATTGGATCTACAGGAGGAAGAGGAGGACAACTTTGTATGGGAGGAGGAATTCAAGGATGAGCCGGCTGCGGCGAAGTGGCTCGCCATCGCAAAGGTGCACACAAACAAGAGTTTTAGTCCGCCAGCGCTTTACTCCGACATGCGGGCAGCTTGGAACCCCGCAAGAACTGTTAGCTGACATAAGGTCGAGGACAACCTTTTTACAGTCCAGTTCGGATGCCTAGGGGATTGGAATACGGCCATGAACATGGGGCCATGGCTATTTCGAGATTAGGGTCTGATGTTAGCGGAATATGATGGATTCACAAACCCTAGATCGATAAAGCTAGATACGTTTGCTGTCTGGGCGAGAATCCTCAAACTACCGGATAATTTCCTTTTTCCGGCAGCTATTAGAGGCATGTGCAGAAGAATGGGTAAAATCCTGGAAGTTCAGACTACCCTTCCAGCAGGGTTTGTAGGGGAGTTCGTGAGAGTTAAGGTGGAATTGAATGTTTGTAAAAAGCTCATCAGATTTGTGTCTGTGACTAAAGGTGAGAAAACTGATTACTATCAGGTTCAGTATGAGAAAATCCCCATATTCTGTGGCAATTGGGGAATGTTAGGTCACTGGCATGAGGTGTTGGAATTTGCTAATAGGCCTTTGGCCCAAAGCCCAACTAAAATTCTGAAATTCTCTTGGCCCATTCATGCACACATGTGAGTGGAGTGAGTGAGACTAAAGTTTAGTCCCACCTCATAAGTTGAGAGAGAGTTGCACCTCTTTATAAGGTGAGCTCTTCTATCACTTGTATGAGCATGAGAAGAGGAGACCTACACGCGCGCTCCTCCTCCTCGCTCGCCTTGCCACGCCACGCCTCGCCTCGTCATGACGCGGGTTGCGGGTTGCGGGATTGAGCCGAGCCAAGGACAGAGCTATGCACGTTGTCTATATTTTTGCTGCTAAGGAAAAATTAATGAGTCATTAATTAATAATTAACTAACGCGTTAATTACTGAACCGTTTCCGATTCTTTTGGATCGTGATGACTCGGACGTGGGGTTTACTCCCACGACCTACCCGGCCCGCACTATATAGTCAGGCAGACGTCTACCCTAGCCGCCGCCGCTTCTTATGGTTTCGCACCACCATTCCAGATCATTGCGCCGCCAAGCAAGTCTTCTCCATCCCTCCTTTCGGCGTGCACCGGGAGAAGGGACAGCAGGCCTCCAGAACCCCGCCTCTCGTGATCCTGTACGGGAGAGGGGCGATCAGGTTTTTGGGGAGCGCACTCGCGCTACTGCTGGCAGCGACGACTTCGCCAACGACGACTTCTTCCCCGACCTCGGCAACCTCATCCTCGACGACATGGGCGACAACGTCAACGCCGGCGGTGCTGCTCCCGCTACACCGTATGTGATTCTATCTTTCCTGTTCGAGATCATGGTAGAATTCATGTTTCTAGTATGTTCCCTGGATGTGATATGTTCATCTGTTATGCTAGTTTGCATGATTAGTTCAATCTCTGGTACTATAGTCATGATTTATCTTTTGTTTATTCGGATTAAATCTCGTAGCAATTTTCTCATATTTCCAACAATCCAAAAACCTGATTATAGGCAATTTACTCCGAGTGGTTTTGTTGTGCATCTGAAGCCGCCTGCCTTTAAGGGGGTGCAATATAAGAGGTGGCGCATGAGAGCAGTCTACTGGTTTCAAACCATGGGCTACTATGACGCCACTAAGGGCAAGCCTGAGGGCGATCTTAATCCAGCATAGCTGGAAGCTTTTGAGAAGATCGATACTCTCTTTAAAGGCGCTCTTCTGGGTGTTCTTGATGTTCCATTGTGGATTCATATATGTCGTTTGACAACGGCAAGGACATGTGGGCTGCGCTCGAGGCCAAGTTTGGTGGCTCGGACGCCGGTAGTGAATTGTACGTCATGGAGCAATTCTATGACTACAAGATGACTGATGAGCGCTCTGTTGTACAGCAGGCTCATGAGATACAGTCGCTCACAAAAGAACTTGAGCACTTCAAGTGTGTGTTGCCTGACAAATTTATTGCCGGAGGCATTATTGCCAAGCTTCCACCTTCGTGGAACAATTTTGCTACTTCCCTGAAACACAAGAGACAGGAGTTTTCCATTGCAGATCTCATTGGTAGTCTTGATGTTGAAGAGAAGGTGAGAGCAAAGGACACACATGCCCGAGTTGCCAAGGGAGCTTCTAGTGCCCACATGGTACAAACAAGAACTTCCAGCACAATAAGTTCGAAAACAACAAGAAAAAACTCAGGGGAAAGGCAAGTTTGATACAAAGAATAAGCCATCACATTCTACCAACTTCAAGAAGAATTTTCATAAGAAGGGGAAGGGACTTTGCCATGTCTGCGGTGATCCTAATCACGAGGCTCCGAAGTGTCCTAACCGCTTTGAGGAACGCGAACATGAGAAGGGCGGCAAGACCGCTAATGTTGTCATCGGTGATACTGATATGAAGGAATCAGGGTACGGTATTTTTCCTACCATCCTTTCAGTATTTCAATCCCCTGATTGGTTAATTGACACTGGTGCCATTGTACATGTTTGTGCTGACGCCTCCATGTTTTCTTCTTACTAGGCCACAGGGACTTCTCCCGTGCTGATGGGGAATGGGTCACATGCCATCGTTCGAGGTGTTGGTACGCTCGATCTGAAGTTTACTTCGGGGAAGACCGTGCGTTTGAAGAACGTTCATCATGTGTCGTCCATCAATAAAAATCGTGTTAGCGGTTCCCGTTTATGTCGAGATGGTTTTAAGTTTGTTTTTGAGTCCAATAAAGTTGTAATTTCCAAGTGTGGACAATTTGTTGGAAAAGGCTATGAGTGCGGAGGCTTGTTCCGCCTATCTTTGTCAGATATTTGCACTAAAGTTATTAATAATGTTTGCCACAATAATGAGTCGGATATTTGGCATCCACGACTTTGTCATATTAACTTTGGTTGCATGACACGGCTAGCCAATATGAATTTAATTCCAAAAATCTCTACTGTCAAAGGCTCTAAGTGCCAAGTATGTGTGCAAGCTAAACAACCTCGCAAGTCCCATAAGACTGCAGATGCAAGAGACTTGGCGCCACTAGAGCTTATACATTCTGATCTTTGTGAGATGAATGGCATGTTGACAAAAGGTGGAAAGAGATATTTCATGACGTTGATTGATGACTCCACTAGATATTGTTATGTGTATCTTCTGAAATCAAAAAATGAGGCTTTAACATTCTTCAAAAACTATAAAGCTGAGGCAGAGAACCAACTTGATCAAAAAATTAAACGACTTAGGTCCGATCGTGGTGGAGAGTATTTTTCCAATGAATTTGATCTGTTTTGTGCGGAACATGGTATAATCCATGAGAGGGCGCCTCCCTACTCACCTCAGTCTAATGTGGTGGCCGAAAGAAAGAACCAAACTCTAACTGATTTGGTTAACGCCATGTTAGACACATCGGGTCTTTCCAAGGAATGGTGGGGGGAGGCGCTAATGACCGCGTGTCATGTCCTAAACCGAGTTCCCACAAAGCATAAGACCATGAATCCATTTCAGGAATGGGAAAGGAAAAGGTTGAAACTCTCTTACCTACGTTCTTGGGGTTGTTTGGCGAAAGTCAATATACCAATTCCCAAGAAGCGCAAGCTTGGACCAAAAACCGTGGATTGTGTTCTTCTGGGCTATGCTTTTCATAGAATTGGCTATAGATTTTTGATAATAAAATCTGAGGTATCCGACATGCATGTTGGTGCGATTATGGAGTCTAATGATGCAACTTTCTTTGAGAACATATTTCCTATGAAGGATATGTCAAGTTCATCAAATCAGGAGATACCTACTCCATCTAGGAGGAACTCACTGTAATTCCTGAACCCACCATTGCGATGGAACACGTTGAGAATCCTGTTGAGGGTGACAATGAAACTCCTGTAAGGAGTAAGAGACAGAGGACTGCAAAGTCCTTTGGTGATGATTTCATTGTGTACCTTGTGGATGACACACCCAGGACTATTTCAGAAGCCTATGCATCTCCTGATGCTGACTACTGGAAGGAAGCTGTTCGTAGCGAGATGAATTTCATCTTAGCTAACGGAACCTGGGTGATCACTGATCGTCCTTATGGGTGCAAACCTGTAGGATGTAAGTGGGTGTTCAAGAAGAAGCTTAGACCTGATGGTACGATTGAAAAGTACAAGGCACGGCTTGTGGCTAAGGGTTATACACCCAGAAAGAAGGTGAAGACTTCTTTGATACTTACTCACCCGTGGCTAGACTAACCATA
The DNA here is from genome assembly GCF_002162155.2 of Triticum dicoccoides. Taxonomy (NCBI): domain Eukaryota; kingdom Viridiplantae; phylum Streptophyta; class Magnoliopsida; order Poales; family Poaceae; genus Triticum; species Triticum dicoccoides. Next base: position 599,075,613 of record NC_041389.1, on the reverse strand, counting down.
ATTCGGTGCTACTATCACTGCTGCCTCACATGGTCTTCTCGTTCATCAAATGGACGTTAAGACGGCTTTCCTCAATGGAGAGTTGAAGGAGGAAATTTACATGGATTAGCCAGATGGTTTTGTAGTACCTGGTCAGGAAGGAAAGGTGTGCAAGTTATTAAAGTCTTTATATGGCCTTAAACAAGCCCCTAAGGAGTGGCATGAGAAGTTTGAAAGAACATTAACTACTGCCGGCTTTGTAGTAAATGATGGTGACAAGTGTGTGTACTATCGCCATGGTGGGGGCGAAGGAGTTATTCTTTGTCTGTATGTCGACGACATATTGATCTTTGGAACCAAACTTGATTTAATCAAGGAGGTTAAGGATTTCTTATCTCGCTGTTTTGAGATGAAGGATCTAGGAGTAGCTGATGTTATCTTAAACATCAAGTTGTTGAGAGATGAGAATGGTGGGATCACACTGCTTCAGTCTCACTATGTGGAAAAGGTCTTGAGTCGTTTTGGGCATAGCGACTGCACGCCTTCTCCAACTTCATATGATGCTAGTGTGTTGCTTTGAAAGAATCGACGGATTGCTAGAGATCAACTGAGGTATTCTCAGATTATTGGCTCGCTTATGTATTTGGCGAGTGCCACGAGGCTTGACATCTCTTTTGCGGTGAGCAAGCTGAGTCGGTTGACACAAAACCGGGATATGATCATTGGCGTGAGTTATGCGCTACTTGAAGGGCACTTCAAGCTATGGGATTCATTACACCGGGTATCCAAGGGTACTGGAGGGTTATAGTGACTCAAACTGGATATCTGATGCTGATGAGATTAAGGCCACAAGTGGTTATGTTTTTACACTTGGTGGTGGCGCTGTTTCCTGGAAGTCTTGCAAGCAGACCATCTTAACGAGGTCAACTATGGAAGCAGAACTCACAGCATTAGACACTGCCACTATTGAAGCAGAGTGGCTTCATGAGCTATTGATGGACTTACCTATGGTTGAAAAACCAATACCCCCTATCCTGATGAACTGTGATAATAAAACTATGATCGTCAAGATAAATAGTTCTAAGGACAATATGAAGTCCTCAAGGCATGTGAAGAAGAGATTAAAATCTGTCAAGAAACTGAGGAACTCTGGAGTTATTACGTTGGGTTATATCCAAACATCGAAAAACTTGGCAGATCCCTTCACAAAGGGTCTATCACGTAATTTGATAGATAATGCATCGATGGAGATGGGTTTGAGACCCACCGCATGAGTTGTACATAGTGGTAACCCACTCTATGTGATCGGAGATCTCGTGAAGTAGAAGTGGGAGACAAGATGTTGGTCAGCTGAGAGGAGGGTATCCTTATTTTAATTATCCCACTCCATGAAGATGCAATACTCTGCATGGCAGGTTGATATCTATCTTAATGTGTTCCAAGTGGCTTATTTGAGTAAGCAGAGATGTTGTCCTGCAGAGCATCTCCTGAGGAACACACCTATATGAATTTGACTATTAACGTCGCAGTCTGTGAGAAGTGGGTGCTCTCTAATAAATTCATGGAAGGCCCTGGAGTACGACATATACGCTCCACCCGCGGGGAAGCCTTGCGGCAGCCAAGTATCGGTCAAGAATTTGTGTGAAACTAGTCTCGCAGAAAACTTGTAGTTCAAGGCATAGTCCACTATTCAAGTTGTGATCTAGTTGTTGGGGAACGTAACAGAAAACCAAAATTGTCTACGCGTCACCAAGATCAATCTATGGAGTAATCTAGCAACGAGGGGAAGGGGAGTGCATCTACATACCCTTGTAGATCGCTAAGCGGAAGCGTTACAAGAACGCGGATGAAGGAGTCGTACTCGTAGCGATTCAGATCGTGGTTGATTCCGATCTAAGCGTCGAACAACGGCGCCTCCGTGTTCAACACACGTGCAGCCCGATGACGTCTCCCGTGCCTTGATCCAGCAAGGGGGGAGGGAGAGGTTGGGGAAGACTCCGTCCAGCAGCAGCACGACGGCGTGGTGGTGGTGGAGGAGCGTGGCACTCTAGCAGGTCTTCGCCAAGCACCGCAAGAGACGAGGAGGGAGAGGGGTAGGGCTGCGCCAAGAGGGAGATGTTCTTGATGAAGTCATGTACCTAGGGTAGGGTTACGGACCTGTCCAAGGTATCCCCCCCAAGGGCATCTCTTAGAAGAAGTCGTCTTCCAGTCGACCAAGAGGGATTCCACTCGACCGGCTAGAAGACACTCGACGAACCTGAAGACACTCGACCATGAAGACTCACTCGACCATCAGGAGTTCAAGATCTACTATGTATCCAAACGGTCTGTAATTAAGTAGTCTTTATGGCCATGATGACACTTTATATAGGGAGTTACCAGTAACGCCTGGCCTTAATGTACTTTAACCCTCCGCTACGTGGGCTGGCTGGGGTCCTGGCGTCCTCTATATAAGCCACCCCCTCCACTGGTAGAAGGGTTCGCACCCCTGTACCTTTCACACACGTAATCCAGTCGACCGCCTACGGGCTCCTAGACGTAGGGCTGTTACTTCTTCCGAGAAGGGCCTGAACTCGTAAAACACTCGTGTGTACAACTGCTCCATAGCTAGGATCTTGCCTCTCCATACCTACCCCCATTCTACTGTCAGACTTAGAACCACGACAGTTGGCGCCCATCGTGGGGCAGGTGTCTTAGCGACTTGTTGGAGAAGTTGCAATATTTCAACTCCCATCATCATGGTTTCAGGTGGAGTTTTGGTTGAGGGCCGCGAGATCCGTCTCGGCGCGCTCACATTCGTCGCCGATGACTCTACCTGGCTGTAGGAGGCCCCGCTCGACGTGGATGCGCTCCCGGTCCGCGGAGCTACGCATTTTCGAGCATGCGTCCGCGCCGTCCTTCTGCGGCAACCATCAACTCAGTATCGGCCGGTTTTCGTGTCATCCTCCCTCCCAGCTTCCCACCGGCGTAAGCGCTCCGGTCGGTCGAGGCTTCAGCGGTGGGTGAAGCACGCAGTGGCTCGCCAGTCGACCACTGCCCAAGTTGCGGCAATCGAGCCCGACGAATCTCTCTACGGCCTGTTTGACCTGTCGACTGGCTCCGCACAGACTGCATCTGAATGCGACATCAGTGATCCGGCGGTGGAGGTCCTGATGGTCAATGGACCGCACGTTCCCCCCGGCTTTCCTGGCACCGAGGGAGGCAACGGCGGAGGCGACCCGTCGCACGACCATGAGGAGTACCGCCCCGAGCCCCTCGACTCACAGCAGAGGGAAGAGCTTTGCCGCCGGAACATGGATGCGCTTCATACTCCGATCGTTGGAGAAACCCCTGAGGCTCGCGCCTTAGAGGACGCGCGCTTGGCCAACCTGGCTGAGCGCACTCGACTGGAGAACCTTCAGCGGGCACTCGACGAGCGCGCGCGGCAACGGATTCTAGACTCCAGTCGACGCTAACTCTTTAAACCTCCGACTCAGGTATATCACACTCCAATCCAGAATCTGGCAGTTGCAACACGTATAGCAGAGTCGATTCAGCCTTCCCAGTCAGAGGCTGGCAGAGGCTTGATGCAGATCAGGGATTTGCTCTGGGCAGCTGGGGATCAGAATTCGGCTGTGTCGCAGTCACGGAATAGGATTCATAGCAGGTCCGTGGAGGCGAATAATGTCCAGTCAGCTCATAGCCCCAGATCGCCCCCGAGGCGTGAAGGGCATGGCGACCGACACGATCAGTACAGGAACTATGAGCAGGATGATCACCGAGTCGATCGCAACGATCGACGTCGAGTGCCCACCCCTCCCCGGAGAGGTGGATCATATATGCCTCGACAGCAAGATGACAGACGTCAGTATAGTGGCGGACGAAGAATTCCAGTCGACCCTAGAGAACTAGGCTTTGACGCGAGATCCATCATCGTTCAAGGTCTGGTCGACCGGAACAGAGCCCACAGAGAGGGTAATGACAGAGACATACCCACCAGCAGCCGAGTGCACGTCTCCGGACCAGAGTGTTTCAGCAGAGCCATCAGAGCCGTGGTGATTCCTCCCAACTTTAGGTTGGCGACTGGAGTCAGCAAGTTCAACGGTGAGTCCAAGCCTGACACTTGGCTTGAGGACTATCGAGTGGCTGTTCAGATCGGCGGTGGAAATGACGAGGTGGCCATGAAACATTTGCCTCTCATGTTGGAAGGGTCAGCCAGGGCATGGCTGAATCAGTTGATGCCCAGCAGCATCTACACGTGGGAGGACCTCTCCCGAGTGTTTGTCAGGACATTCGAAGGAATGTGCAAGCGGCCAGCAGGGCTGACAGAGCTGCAGTCTTGTGTGCAGAAGTCGAATGAGACTCTGAGAGATTACATCCAGAGGTGGATCACACTGCATCATACAGTAGAAAATGTATCCGACCACCAGGCGGTCTGCGCCTTCAAGGAGGGCGTAAAGTACAGAGAGCTAAGCCTGAAATTCGGTCGAACCGGAGACATGTCTCTGAGTCGAATGATGGAAATAGCCACCAAATATGCCAATGGTGAGGAAGAGGATCGGCTCCGGAGCGGCAAGCACAAGTCAGTCGCCCAGGACACCGGAGGCGGAAATTCTAGTCGGAGGCAAAAGCGTAAAGCTGAGCCAGCCGCACCTGGAGAAGCCTTGGCCCTGAACCAAGGAAAATTCAAAGGGAAACCCAAGGGTCCTTGGAACCCCAAGAAGGTAAAAGATAAGGAAGGAAATGACGTGTTGGATTTGCCATGTCACATCCACACCAAGAAGGACGAAGAGGGTAATTTCATCTACCCGAAGCATACCACTCGACAATGTCGACTCCTGATATAGGAGTTCCAAGGGAAGCAGTCCAAGGACAAAGAAAAAGAGTCGGACAAAGTTGAGGACAAGGAGGATAGTGACGGAGAATATCCGCAGGTCAATTCCACCTTGATGATTTTTGTCGATGTTGAAAGCAAAAACCGACTGAAAGTTATAAACCGAGAGGTGAACATGGCTGCTCCATCAACACCCAATTACCTGAAGTGGTCTCAGACTGCCATTACGTTCGACCAATCTGATCACCCCACGCACATAGCCACCCCTGGGAGGCAAGCGTTGGTGGTCGACCCGGTCGTTGAGGGCACTCGACTGACCAAAGTGTTGATGGATGGCAGCAGCAGTTTGAATATACTGTATGCTGAGACGCTGAAAGGGATGGGCATTCCGATGTCCAGGCTGAGCACAAGCAACATGAGTTTTTATGGAGTCATCCCTGACAAGAAGGCTGCATCACTTGACCAGATTGCTCTTGACATAGTTTTTGGTGATTCAAAGAATTTCCGCAAAGAGAAGATGACATTTGAGGTTGTGGATTTCCAGAGTGCCTATCATGCAATTTTGGGCAGGCCAGCTTATGCACGTTTTATGGCTCGACCATGTTACGTGTACCTCAAACTAAAGATGCCTGGCCCTAAAGGCGTGATCACTGTCACTGGTAACCGCAAGAAGGCAGAAGAGTGCTTCCAGAAAGGCTCAAAGATCGCCGATGCTCAGATGGTGGTAGAAGAGTGGCAAGAACACCAAAGGAATGCAGACCCGAGTGATTTGTTGCGAGCCAAGAAGCCTGCTACGGAATCAGTGTTTCAGTCGTCCGGTGAGACAAAACCCGTTCACATCCACCCGACCGACCCTAACGCTGCTCTGACTCATATCTCCACAACACTCGACCCCAAATAGGAAGAAGCGCTCATCCAGTTCCTCCGTGAGAACTGGGACATCTTTGCATGGAAACCTTCTGGCATGTCGGGTGTACCCAGGGGACTGGCTGAGCATCGTCTACGAGTCGATTCAAAGGCGAAACCTGTGAAGGAACATCTGCGACGGTCCGCCGTCCAGAAAAGGAAGGCCATTGGCGAAGAAGTGGCTTGGCTCCTAGCAGCAGAGTTTATCCGAGAGATTTACCACTCCGAGTGGCTCACCAATGTCGTCATGGTCCCCAAAAAGGACAATTCGCTTCGCATGTGCATCGATTTCAAGCATATCAATCGGGCCTGCCCGAAAGATCATTTTCCTCTTCCCTGCATCGACCAAATAGTCGACTCGACTGCGGGATGTGAGCGACTTTCTTTCTTGGACGCTTATTCCGGGTACCATCAGATCCGTCTGTTTGGACCCGATGAGATCAAAACGGCTTTCATCACCCCATTCGGGTGCTTCTGTTATGTCACCATGCCATTCGGCCTCAAGAATGCCGGAGCCACGTTATGAGGATGATTCAGAAGTGTTTGCTCACTCAAATCAGTCGGAATGTGGAAGCGTACATGGATGACATTGTGGTCAAGTCACGGAAAGGTTCCGACCTGCTGACCGACCTAGTTGAAACATTTGCCAACCTCAGGAGGTATGATATCAAGCTTAATCAATCAAAATGCACATTCGGAGTTCCTGGCGGAAAGTTGCTCGGTTTTCTCGTTTCCGAACGGGGAATCGACGCTAACCGAGAAAAAGTTGGCACTATACTCCGAATGAAACGCCCCGTGCGTGTGCATGATGTCCAGAAACTTACTGGATGCTTGGCCGCATTAAGTTGATTCATCTCTCGCCTCGGTGAAAAGGCATTGCCTCTTTACCGACTGATGAAGAAGTCAAACAAGTTCGAGTGGACTCTAGAAGCTGATGCAGCGTTTGCAGAGTTAAAAACCCTGTTTTCCACCTAGCCGGTGCTTGCTGCCCCAATCAGCAAAGAGCCTTTGCTACTTTACATTGCAGCCACAGGACAAGTCGTCAGTACTGTGATTGCGGTCGAGCGGGAAGAGGAAGGAAAAGCCTTCAAAGTTCAGCACCCAGTATATTACATCTCCGAAGTCCTGACCCCGTCCAAGCAACGATACCCTCATTATCAGAAGCTTGTATATGGGATTTACATGACCACGAAGAAAGTTGCCCACTACTTCTCTGACCATGTTATCATAGTCGTCACCGACGCCCCCTTATCAGAGATTCTGCACAACAGAGACGCAACTGGTCGAGTGGCAAAATGGGCGATTGAACTTCTTCCCCTTGATATCAGATTTGAGGCAAAGAAAACTATCAAGTCCCAATCAATAGCAGATTTCCTCGCCGAGTGGACTGAACAACAGTTACCGACCCAAGTTCACTCGGAGCACTGGACTATGTTCTTCGATGGCTCCAAAATGCTGAATGGTTTCGGTGCCGGAGTGGTCTTGGTTTCCCCCCGAGGAGATAAGCTCAGATATGTACTCCAGATTCACTTTGATTCCTCCAACAATGAAGCAGAATACGAAGCACTCTTATACGGGTTGCGTATGGCCATTTCACTCGGCGTCCGTCGCCTCATGGTCTACGGCAACTCGGACTTAGTGGTCAACCAAGTGATGAAGGAGTGGGATGTCAGAAGCCCGGCCATGACTGGATACTGCAATGCAGTCAGAAAGCTGGAGAAGAAATTTGAGGGATTAGAGCTCCATCACGTTCCCCGACTGAAAAATCAAGCAGCCGATGACTTGGCGAAGATAGGTTCCAAGAGGGAAGCCATTCCGAGTGGTGTGTTTTTGGAGCATGTTCACACGCCGTCGGTTCAAGAAGTTCCTTTCACTGAGGAAGTCCCGCAGCCAAAAAGCGCCACAGATCCGACTGAAGTCGAGGTCCCAGCTGTGGTCGACTTGGTCATGGAAGTTCTGGTCATCACTCCCGATTGGACAGTGCCCTATATCGCCTATATTCTGAAAAAAGAGCTCCCTGAGAATGAAGAAGAGGCTCGGGAGATCGTCCGCCGACCCAAAGCCTTCACCGTCATGAGGGGACAGTTATACAGGGAAAGTGCGACTGGAGTCAGCCAGAAATGCATAACACCAGAAGAAGGTCGAATGATTCTCAACGACATCCACTCGGGGACCTGCGGCCATCATGCGTCTTCTCGGACCATCGTGGCTAAAGCATACCGAGCTGGTTTTTGTTGGCCCAGAGCAAATGAGATGGTGAAAGAGATAGTCGACAAGTGTGAAGGATGTCAATTTTACTCCAATAGGTCACACAAACCCGCCTCAGCCTTGAAAACCATTCCACTCGTCTGGCCCTTTGCTGTGTGGGGACTGGATATGGTTGGACCTCTGAGGACAGGCAGAAACGGCTACACCCATGTGTTGGTAGCAGTCGACAAGTTCAATAAATGGATTGAGGCTAAACCCATCAAGAATCTGGATGCCGGCACCGCCTTCAGCTTCATCAGGGAGTTGGTATTCAGATATGGAGTTCCACACAGCATCATCACAGACAATGGGTCAAATTTCGACTCCGAAGAATTCAGAGCTTTCTGCACATCTCAGGGTACACGAGTCGACTATGCTTCGGTCGCTCATCCCCAGTCGAATGGACAAGTAGAACGTGCAAATGGCTTAATTCTCAAAGGGTTGAAACCCCGACTGATGCGCGACCTCAAGCACACAGCCGGTGCATGGGTCGACGAACTTCCATCGGTGCTTTGGGGGTTAAGGACCACGCCAAACCGGTCGACTGGGAGAACTCCGTTCTTCTTGGTCTACGGAGCTGAAGCAGTCTTGCCGAGTGACCTGCTTCACAACGCACCCCGAGTCGAACTGTACACCGAAGCTGAAGCAGAGCAAGCCCGACAGGACGCGGTCGGCATTCTAGAAGAAGAAAGAGAGATGGCCTTGATCCGATCGACCGTTTACCAGCAGGACTTGCGTCGCTTCCATGCCAGAAATGTGAAGAGTCGAGCTTTCCAGGAGGGAGATTTAGTTCTCCGAGTAGATCAGCAGAAACCACACAAGCTTGCTCCTACTTGGGAAGGTCCCTTCATCGTCACCAAAGTTCTCCATAATGGGGCATACCGCCTTTACAATGTCGAGCACCAGATTGACGAGCCCAGAGCATGGAACGCGGACTTACTCCGCCCTTTTTATACTTAAGTTTTTCACTCGGATGAGTTGTAATAAAAGTACTCCTGTAGTGTATTCATCAAAGACAAGAGTTTCATAATTTTCTTAGTGATTGTTATTGCTTTTGCTCTCATAAATCTGTCCCCCAGTGGGTGGCTTAGCTGCGAACCCGTTTCGCCTAAGCTTGTAAAAAATCCTACCGAGTGGTAAGCCAGCCTTCCACTCGGAGGCTTAGCTGTGAATCCGTTTCGCCTAAGTTAAAACAAAATCCTATCGAGTGGCGAGCCAGCCTCCCACTCGGAGGCTTAGCTGCAGTCCAAGTACTCGCCTAAGTAAACAAAATCCTACCGAGTGGTAAGCCAGCCTTCCACTCGGGGGCTTAGCTGCAGCCCAGTGCTCGCCTAAGTTTTCTAAAATCCTATCGAGTGGTAAGCCAGCCTTCCACTCGGAGGCATAGCTGCAGCCCAGTCCTCGCCTAAGTTTTTGAAAATCCTACCGAGTGATAAGCATGTCTTCCACTCGGAGGCTTAGCTGCAACCTTGTGTTCGCCTAAGAATAAAATACATTGTACGCTTCGCAAGGAGGATGAGGCGCAGGTCGACCCCCGCTTCCTCCTTCCGAGCTACATCACAAACACAACGTGCGTCCCGCAAGGAGGACGAAGCGCAGGTCGACTGCTACCTTCTCCTCCAAAGCTGTGCCACGAAAATCCTACCGAGTGGGGAGCAAATCTCCCACTCGGGGGCTTAGCTGCGGCCCAGTGCTCGCCTAGGTTTCTAAAATCCTGCCGAATGGAGAGCAAACCTCCCACTCGGGGGCTTAGCTGCAGCCCAGTGCTTGCCTAAGTTTCTAAAATCCTACTGAGTGGAGAGCAAACCTCCCACTCGGGGGCTTAGCTGCAGCCCAGTGCTCGCCTAAGTTTCTAAAATCCTGCCGAGTGGAGAGCAAACCTCCCACTCGGGGGCTTAGCTGCAGCCCAGTGCTCGCCTAAGTTTCTAAAATCCTGCCGAGTGGAGAGCAAACCTCCCACTCGGGGGCTTAGCTGTAGTCCGGCACTCGCCTAAGTTTCTAAATTCCTGCCGAGTGGGGAGCAAACCTCCCACTCGGGGGCTTAGCTGTAGCCCAACGCTTGCCTAAGTTTCTAAATTCCTGCCGAGTGGAGAGCAAACCTCCCACTCGGGGGCTTAGCTGCAGCTCAGTGCTCGCCTAAGTTTCTAAATTCCTACCGAGTGGAGAGCAAACCTCCCGCTCGGGGGCTTAGCTGCAGCTCAGTGCTCGCCTAAGTTTCTAAAATCCTTCCGAGTGGAGAACAAGTTTCTCACTCGGAGGCTTGGTTGCAACCAAGCACTCGCCCAAACATAACGAGCACAAGTCGACTGCAATTTGTGCTTCACTCCTACTTGCAAAAGAGCATTTCAGATGCTAGCATATATTCCAACCCAAAGAAGATGGTTATTCGAAAGAAGCAAACGTATTTCAACGGCAAATCAAGTTCGGATAACATCCTACGGACCCAGAAGTGCTCAGGCATCAAGCATGTTAAAGTTTAGCGGTTACAAAAATCACTCGGCATTTCGAGGAAAATTCAAATCATCGAGCATAGAAGTTTTTTACCCCTCCTGCGGAGGGCTGGAAGACGCAACAAACTCGTCCAGGTCGATCCCATCTGCGATCCGAGTGGCAGCCGAGATGAAGGTCTCCATGAAAGAACGGAAGTCATGCTTCCTAGTGTTGGCCACCTTGAGAGACACCAGCTTGTCTTCTCTCACTTCTTTGCAGTGGACGCGGACCAAGGACAGAGCGACGTCAGCACCGCACCTGGTAGAAGACTTCTTCCACTCTTGCACTCGACTCGGAATCTCGTTCAGTCGAGTCATTAGCGACTCAAGGTCGTTCTGAAGTGTTTCTTCTGGCCAGAGTGATGTGTCGATGCGCGATACAGCGGCCTTCAGTCTTGCAAGGTAATCGACCACTGCAGCAATGCGGGACTCGAGGTGGAGCACGTTCATAGCAGTTTCATCCTTCACCGGAGAATTGATGGGATCCAAGCCAGTCTCCACTCGACTAGTCTCCTCTTCAAAGTTTTGGCAGAATTATGTGGACATGATTCAAGAATAAGCTAACGCCCCTACAGCAAGTCAGTAACTACCAATCGGAGATAAGAGGTTACCTTCGAGCATGAGGAACAACTTTTTGGCGAGTCCTCCCAGATAAAGCTCCAAGTCATTCTTCTTTCCTGCCAGTTCACCAGCTTTGTCGTCCAGGACCATATTGGCATTCCTCAGTCAAGTGACTTCTTGGTTGGCCACGTCAAGAGCAGCTTTCAGATTAGTGTTTTCTTCTTCAAGTTTGTTGACAGAAGTCAACTTCTCTTCTGCAAGCCTAGTCTTGTCTGCGGCCATTTTTTGCGCCTCGGCAAGGTCAAGGTCCTTCTTCTTCAGAGCATCCCTCAGTTTTTCTGCGAAAATCACAATAAGATCAGAATCGGAGACAGGCAAGAAGCGAGGACAGTCATCAAGATTCTCACCGAACATACCTTTTGCCTCCTCCTTCGCCTTCGTGAAGTTCTCTTGGACAAGCTTTTGGTCAAGCTCAAGCTGGATATACTTGTTCTCCAATTCGGTATAACGAGAAACAAGGTCACAAGATTTCTGCGAAAGTTCAGTCGACAAACATCAGCGGCAGATCACTTCCGAGTGACTAAAGGAAAAATCGTACTATTTCTAAGACTACAGATGAATCTAAAACATTCAACTGTAGTCTCGGGGACTACACCCAGTGGGTGCACTCAGCGTGCCCCCACTAGTTCTATCAGCTAGACTCAGAGTCGATCAGTCGACCGGAAGCAGTTAACTAAAAAAAAAGAAATTTTCAGACCATAGCCGATTGCCAGCAATCGACCACGGTCTCGGGGACTACACCCAGTGGGTGCACTCAGCGTGCCCCCACCAGTTTCATTGTTCCACTCGACCATGGTCGAGTGGAACAAGTAAAGTGAGAAATCTCAAGACACAAAGACTATAGTCGACTGCCAGCAGTCCACTGTAGAATTGACACACCCAGTGTGTGCATGACAAATATCAAGATTTCTAGTCGGTGTTCAACTAACCTGGACATTGCTCTGGAGAGCTGAGCTCGCGTCATAAGCTGCTTGGCTGGCGGTTCGGATCGCCTTCACCTGCTCCATCATAATCCCGGCCTAGCGTATGGCTTCCTTAGCAGCGCTTGCTTGGTCCTCCGGGACGTGGTAGGTGAGAAGAGAGAAGGCGGGTCAGCACTCGACGACGAAGGCCGGGCAACCGTCAATGGCTCCGCAAAGGACACGGTAGCCCGAGCAACATTGCTCCCCTCGGGAATCTGTGGTCCAGGTGCTGACGTAACCTGCGCAGCCTTGCCAACAGTCGCCTTCCTGCTCCTCCTCTGCCTCAGCAGCGCTTCGTCGTCATCGTCAGGAAGATTGATGACAACGTTAGGCGGAGCTGCAGAAAGAGTTCAAAATCAGAAATAAAGATTCAATCGACCAAAAGCGAAACCGCGCAGATCATACCAGGCTGAGAAGTCGCAGCATCTTCCATTTCTTGATCCTCATGCCTGGCTAAAGTCTCAGAAGTAGCAGCACTGCGATTTGCAAATATCAGCCGGTAAGCGATTGAATCGACCAAGAATGGAAAACATGAGTTATGACCGTTACCCAGAGACAGTCGGAATCTCCATGCTCATCTTTGGTAGGGCTTTCGTCGGTTTTGACGGGGCCGCTCGGGGTTGCTTCGACGCCTTTTCAGTCGGCGCCGGTGAAGTTGTCCGAGGACGTTTAGTCGACTGCCCAGCAGGCGCGACTCCCTTGCCACGATCAGCCGCAGGGTCGTGGGCGAGCTTGGACCTCCTTTCGGAACGAGGAGGCGCAACTTCCTCCTCCTCTTCCTCCTCCTCTTCCTCTTCGTCAGAACCTGCGTCTTCCTCACCCTCATCGGCGTCCGACTCCCACTCCTCTTGACTTTCGCCTCCGCTTCCTTCCTCCTCTTCGGCCTGTGCCTACGCCCCGTTGGGCATCGAGTACAACTCAGTGGTTTCCTGAAAGACAGCAAGCAAGACAAAGGTCAATCGACTGATTTACGACGAAACAGAATAGACGGAGCAGTCGGAGGAAAATAGTCGTACCTTATCCACCTCATAAGATTGGTCGAGTGGAACGATCCTCCTAACTCCACGAGGGTTGTCCTTGTTCCCCGTGATGGCAGTCATCCACCTCTCCAATGTAGCATCGTCGACCTCCTCTGGGTGGACCCGACTGGTGTCTTCAGTGCAAGAATACAGCCACATCGGGTGGCCCTGGTACTGGAGTGGTTGGATGCGCCGCCGAAGGAAAACCTCAAGAAGGTCCATGCCGGTCACGCCATCACGAATCAACTGAACTACTCGCTCCATCAACATTTTCACCTGAGCCTTCTCCTTCGGAACTACTTTCAGAGAGGAGGGCTTGCTCACTCGACTCATAGAGAAGGGAGGGAGCCCGGTCGACTGCCCTGGAGTCGACTGGTCTTGGCAGTAGAACCAGGTCGACTGCCACCCTCTGACCGACTCGGGAAGGGTCATAGCAGGGAAAGCGCTCTTACTCCTCATCTGGACCCCAAGACCCCCACACATCTGGATCACCTGGGTTCTCTCGTCATTGGGGCTGGCCTTTTTCACCGTCTGGGAACGACAAGTGAATATATGTTTGAAGAGGCCCCAATGCGGCCGACAACCCAAGAAATTCTCACACAAAGATACAAAGGCGGAGAGATAGGCGATGGAATTTGGGGTAAAATGGTGAAGCTGAGCTCCGAAGAAATTCAGAAATCCTCGGAAGAAAAGATGCGGCGACAGAGAAAACCCTCGATCTACATGAGTCGCCAAGAGGACGCACTCACCCTCCTGAGGTTGCGGTTGCCACTCCGCCCCCGGAAGCCGCGCTGCTCCGTGCTCGATCAGCCCCTCGTTGGCTAGGTCGTCGAGGTCCTTCTGGGTGATGGTCGAGCGGATCCAATCCCCTTGGATCCAACCCTGCGGCTGGCGAGACCGCGATGAGGATCCACCCCGACTGGGTGCTCTCCCCTTCGCTTGCGCCATCGCCTTCTTTGCCTGCTCCAAAGCCGTCGTCTTCTCCTTCACCATTGTCGCCGACGAAGCTGGAAGGGAGCAGCGGCGCTGGGCAGTTGGCGAGTGCAGCAGATGAATCTAGAGACGAGGGAGGAGAAAATGAGGAGGCACTGTTCAGAAAACCTCCGCCTGGTTCCTTATATGGGGTCACTTCCGAGTGGCTGACGGGTAGGCCCGGGCAATCCTGTCAAATCCCGAAACAGTCGCGCACGCGATACGTGGTGAAAAAGGCGGCGCGGGAATCAAGGCGTCCTTGCCTTATCCCATCCGAGTACCGCGGCCTTCTCCGCTTCGCGCACTTCCCAAAATTCGGATCCCACTAAATCCGCTAACCACAGGACAACTTGTCAGACGGAAGATCTCCTGTGATCCGTCGCTCGGAAATCTCCAAGTTCATAAAGTTCACTCGACAGATATAAAGAATGGATCAAGGCGACTGAACGAAAGTTGACACCCTCACTTGAAAGTCATTGATCCAGAGAAAAAACACCTTTACAATACCAGAAAGCAGGTCGGAAAGATTGCCAACTCCGTCCTCACTCAAACCTTGATCCATTCGGGGGCTGCTGATGAAGTCATGTACCTAGGGTAGGGTTACGGACCTGTCCAAGGTACCCTCCCCAAGGGCATCTCTTAGAAGAAGCCGTCTTCCAGTCGACCAAGAGGGATTCCACTCGATCGGCTAGAAGACACTCGACGAACCTGAAGACACTCGACCATGAAGACTCACTCGACCATCAGGAGTTCAAGATCTACTCTGTATCCAAACGGTCTGTAATTAAGTAGTCTTTATGGCCATGATGACACTTTATATAGGGCGTTACCAGTAACGCCTGGCCTTAATGTACTTTAACCCTCCGCTACGTGGGCTGGCTGGGGTCCTGGCGTCCTCTATATAAGCCACCCCCCTCCACTGGTAGAAGGGTTCGCACCCCTGTACCTTTCACACACGTAATCCAGTCGACCGCCTCCGGGCTCCGAGACGTAGGGCTGTTACTTCTTCCGAGAAGGGCCTGAACTCGTAAAACACTCGCGTGTACAACTGCTCCATATCTAGGATCTTGCCTCTCCATACCTACCCCCATTCTACTGTCAGACTTAGAACCACGATAGTTCTCATGTGTATGGCAGCCCCAAACCCCCACTATATATAGGGGGAAGGGAGGGGCTGTGCTCCCATCTAGGTTTCCACCCCTAGGGGTGGCGGCCAGCCCTAGATCCCATCTAGGGGGGCGGCCAAGGGGGAGAGAGGGGGGCGCACCACTAGGTGGGCCTTAGGCCCATCTGAGCCTAGGGTTTCCCCCCTTCCCTTCTCTCTTCGCCTTGGGCCCTGGTAGGGGGGCGCACCAGCCCACCTGGGGCTGGTCCCCTCCCACACTTGGCCCACTCAGCCCTCTGGGGCCAGTGGCCCCACCTAGTGGACCCCCGGGACCCTCCCGGTGGTCCCGGTACGTTACCGATAGCACCCGAAACTTTTCCGTTGACCAAAACAGGACTTTCCATATATAAATCTTTACCTCCGGACCATTCCGAAACTCCTCGTGACATCCGAGATCTCATCCAGGACTCCGAACAACATTCGGTAACCACGTATATCTATTCCCTATAACCCTAGTGTCATCGAACCTTAAGTGTGTAGACCCTACGGGTTCGGGAACCATGCAGACATGACAGAGACAACTCTCTGGCCAATAAACAACAGCGGGATCTGGATACCCATGTTGGCTCCCACATGTTCCACGATGATCTCATCAGATGAACCACGATGTCAAGGATTCAATCAATCCCGCATACAATTCCCTTTGTCTAGCGGTATAGTACTTGCCCGAGATTCGATCGTCGGTATCCGATACCTTGTTCAATCTCGTTACAGGCAAGTCTCTTTACTCGTTCCGTAACACATCATCCCACGATCAACTCCTTGATCACATTGTGCACATTATGATGATGTCTTACCGAGTGGGCCCAGAGATACCTCTCCGTCACACGGAGTGACAAATCCCAGCCTCGATTCGTGCCAACCCAACAGACACTTTCGGAGATACCCGTAGTGCACCTTTATAGCCACCCAGTTACGTTGTGATGTTTGGTACACCCAAAGCATTCCTACGCTATCCGGGAGTTGCACAATCTCATGGTCTAAGGAAAAGATACTTGACATTTAGAAAAGCTTTAGCATACGAACTACACGATCTTGTGCTAGGCTTAGGATTGGGTCTTGTCCATCACATCATTCTCCTAATGATGTGATCCCGTTATCAATGACATCCAATGTCCATGGTCAGGAAACCATGACCATCTGTTGATCAACGAGCTAGTCAACTAGAGGCTCACTAGGGACATGTTGTGGTCTATGTATTCACACATGTATTGCGGTTTCCGGTCAATACAATTATAGCATGAATAATAGACAATTATCATGAACAAGGAGATACAATAATAAACATTTTATTATTGCCTCTAGGGCGTATTTCCAACAGTCTCCCACTTGCACTAGAGTCAATAATCTAGTTCACATCACTATGTGATTGTAATGAATCGACACCCATGGGGTTTGATCATATCTCGCTTGTGAGAGAGGTTATTAGTCAACGGATCTGAACCTTTCAGATCCGTGTGTGCTTTGCAAATCTCTATGTCATCTCCTAGATGCAGCTACCACGCTCTATTTGGAGCTATTCCAAATAACTGTTCTACTATACGAATCCGGTTTACTACTCAGAATAATCCGAATTAGTGTCAAAGTTTGCATCGGCGTAAACCTTTACGACGAACTCTTTTACCACCTCCATAATCGAGAAATTCCTTAGTCCACTAGTTACTAAGGATAAGTTTGACTGTTGTCCTGTGATCCAATCCTGGATCACTCTTGTACCCCTTGACTGACTCATGGCAAGGCACACTTCAGGTGCGGTACACAGCATAGCATACTATAGAGCCTATGTCTGAAGCATAGGGGACGACCTTCGTCCTTTCTCTCTCTTCTACCGTGGTCATGTCTTGAGTCTTACTCAATGCTCACACCATATAACACAGCCAAGAACTCCTTCTTTGCTGATCTATTTTGAACTCCTTCGAAATCTTGTCACGGTATGTATTCATTTGAAAGTACTATTAAGCATTTTGATCTATCCTTATAGATCTTGATGCTCAATGTTCAAGTAGCTTAATCCAGGTTTTTCATTGAAAAAAACTTTTCAAATAACCCTATATGCTTTTCAGAAACTCTACATCATTTCTGATCAACAATATGTCAACAACATATACTCATCATAAATTCTATAGTGCTCCCACTCACTTCTTTGGAAATACAAGTTTCTCATAAACTTTGTATAAACCCAAAATCTTTGATCATTTCATCAAAGCGTATATTCCAACTCCGAGATGCTTACTCCAGTTCTTAGAAGGATTGCTGGAGCTTTGCACACTTGTTAGCATCTTTCAGGATTGACAAAACGTTCTGGTTGTATCACATACAACCTTTCCTCAAAAAAATCACTGAGGAAACAATGTTTTTGACATCCTATCTGCAAGATTTCATAAATAATGCAAGAACTGCTAATATAATTTCAACAGACTCTTAGCATCGCTACGAGTGAGAAAGTCTCATCGTAGTCAACTCCTTGAACTTGTCGGAAAACATCTTAGCGACAAGTCAAGCTTTCTTAATGGTGATACTTACCATCATTGTCTGTCTTCCTTTTAGAATCTATCTGTACTCAACAGCCTTACGACCATCGAGTAGTTCTTCCAAAGTCTACACTTTGTTTTCATACATGGATCCTCTCTCGGATTTTCTGGCCTCGAGCCATTTGTCGGAATCTGGGCCCACCATCGCTTCTCCATCGCTCGTAGGTTCATTTTTGTCTAGCAACATGACCTCCAAGACTGGATTACCGTACCACTCTGAAGTAGTACGCATCCTTGTCGACCTATGAGGTTTGGTAGTGACTTGATTCGAAGTTTCATGATCACTATCATAAGCTTCTACTTCAATAGGTGTAGGCGCCACGGGAACAACTTCTTGTGCCCTGCTACACACTAGTTGAAGTGATGGTTCAATAACATTATCAAGTCTCCACCATCCTCCCACTCAATTCTTTCGAGAGAAACTTTTCCTCGAGAAAGGACCCATTTCTAGAAACAATCACTTTTGCTTCCGGAACTAAGATAGGAGGTATACCCAAATGTTTTTGGGTGTCCTATGAAGATGCATTTATCCACTTTGGGTTCGAGCTTATCAACCTGAAACTTTTTCACATAAGCATCGCAGCCCCAAACTTTTAAGAAACGACAGCTTAGGTTTCTCCAAACCATAGTTCATACGGTGTCGTCTCAACAGAATTGTGTGGTTCCCTGTTTAAAGTAAATGCGGTTGTCTCTAATGCCTAACCCATAAACGATAGTGGTAATTTGATAAGAGACATCATGGTATGCACCATATCCAATAGGGTGCAGCTATGATGTTCGGACACACCATCACACTATGGTGTTCCAGGCGGTATTAGTTGTGAAACAATTTCCACAATGTCTTAATTGCGTGCCAAACTCATAACTCAGATACTCATCTCTATGATCATATCATAGACATTTTATCCTCTTGTCACGACGATCTTCAACTTCACTCTGAAATTACTTGAACCTTTCAATATTTCAGATTTGTGTTTCATTAAGTAAACACACTCAGAATCTACTCAAATCATCTGTGAAGTAAGAACATAATGATATCCACTGCATGCCTCAATACTCATTAGACTGCACACATCAAAATGTATTACTTCTAACAAGTTGCTTGTTCCATCTTACTGAAATCGAGGCTTTTCAGTCATCTTGCCCATGTGGTATGATTTGCATGTCTCAAGTGACCCAAAATCAAGTGAGTCCAAACGATCCATCTGCATGGAGTTTCTTCATGAGTTTTACACCAATATGACTTACATGGCAGTGCCACAAGTAGGTGGTACTATCATTACTATCTTATATCTTTTGGCATGAACATGTGTATCATTATGATCGAGATTCAATAAACCATTCATTTTAGGTGCAAGACCATTGAAGGTATTATTCAAATAAACAGAGTAACCATTATTCTCCTTAAATGAATAACCGTATCACGATAGACATAATCCAATCATTTCTATGCTCAACGCAAACACCAAATAACAATTATTTAGGTTTAACACCAATCTCGATGGTAGAGGGAGCGTGCGATGCTTGATCACATCAACCTTGGAAACACTTCCAACACATATCGTGAGCTCACCTTTAGCTAGTCTCCATTTATTCCGTAGCTTTTATTTCGAGTTACTAACACTTAGCAACCAAACCGGTATCTAATACCCTAGGGCTACTAGGAGTACTAGTAAAGTACACATTAACATGATGTATATCCAATATACTTTAGTCGACCTTGCCTGCCTTCTTATCTACCAAGTATCTAGGGTGGTTCTGCTTTAGTGTCCGTTCCTCTCATTACAGAAGCACTTAGTCTCGGGTTTGGGTTCAACCTTGGGTTTTCACTAGAGCAGCAACTGTTTTGCCGTTTCATGAAGCATCCCTTCTTGCCCTTGCCCTTCTTGAAACTAGTGGTTTCACTAACCATCAACAATTGATGCTCCTTCTTGATTTCTACTTTTGTGGTGTCAAACATCGCGAATATTTCAAGGATCATCATATCTATCCCTGATATGTTATAGTTCATCATGAAGCTCTAGCAGCTTGGTGGCAATGACTTTAGAGAAACATCACTATCTCATCTGGAAGATCAACTCCCACTCGATTCAAGTGATTGTTATACTCAGACAATCTGAGCACAAGCTCAACGATTGAGCTTTTCTCCCTTAGTTTGCAGGCTAAGAAAATCGTCGGAGGTCTTATACCTCTTGACGTGGGCACGAGCCTGAAATCCCAATTTCAGCCCTCGAAACATCTCATATGTTCCGCGACGTTTCGAAATCGTCTTCGGTGCCTCAATTCTAAACCGTTTAACATTACTGAACTATCATGTAGTCATCAAAACGTGTATGTCAGATGTTCGCAACATCCACAGACGACGCTCGAGGTTCAGCACACCAAGCGGTGCATTAAGGACATAAGCCTTCTACGCAACAATGAGGACAATCCTCAGTTTACGGACCCAGTCCGCATAATTGCTACTATCAACTTTCAACTAAATTTTCTCTAGGAACATATCTAAAATAGTAGAACTAAAGCGCGAGCTACGACATAATTTGCAAAAACCTTTTTGACTATGTTCAGGATAATTAAGTTCATCTTATGAACTCCCACTTAGATAGACATCCCTCTAGTCATCTAAGTGATACATGATCCGAGTCAACTAGGCCGTGTCCGATCATCACTTGAGACGGACTAGTCATCATCGGTGAACATCTTCATGTTGATCGTATCCACTATACGACTCATGTTCGACCTTTCGGTCTCTTGTGTTCCGAGGCCATGCCTATACATGCTAGGCTCGTCAAGTCAACCTAAGTGTTTCGCGTGTGTAAATTTGGCTTACACCCGTTGTATGTGAACATTAGAATCTATCACACCCGATCATCACGTGGTGCTTCAAAACAATGAACTTTCGCAATGGTGCACAGTTAGGGGGAACACTTTCTTGAAATTATTATGAGGGATCATCTTATTTACTACCGTCGCTCTAAGCAGATAAGATGCATAAACATGATAAACATCACATGCAATCAAAAAGTGACATGATATGGCCAATATCATTTTGCTCCTTCTGATCTCCATCTTCGGGGCTCCATGATCATCATCGTCACCATCATGACACCATGATCTCCATCATCATGATCTCCATCATCGTGTCTCCATAAAGTTGTCTCACCAACTTATTACTTCTACTACTATGGCTAACGGTTTAGCAATGAAGTAAAGTAATTACATGGCGTTATTCAGTGACATGCAGGTCATACAATAAATTAAGACAACTCCTATGGCTCCTGCCGGTTGTCATACTCATCGACATGCAAGTCGTGATTCCTATTACAAGAACATGATCAATCTCATACATCACATATACCATTCATCACATCCTTTTGGCCATATCACATCACATAGCTATTGGGGAACATAGCAGAAATTCAAAATTTTCCTACGAATCACCAAGATCTATCTATGGAGAAACTAGCAACAAGAGAGAGGAGAGTCCAAATCACCGGAGATCCTAGTGCCGAACGGACGGCACCTCCGCGTTCAACACACGTACAGCCCGGTGACGTCTCCCATGCCTTGATCCAGCAAGGAGAGAGGGAGAGGATGGGGAAGACTCCGTCCAGCAGCAGCACAACGACGTGGTGGTGGTGGAGGAGCGTGGCAATCCTGCAGGGCTTCGCCAAGCACCGCGGGAGAGGAGGAGAAAGAGAGGCAGGGCTGCGCCAACAGGAGAAGAACTTCATGTGTTGGGCTGCCCCTTTGCCTCCACTATATATAGGGGGAGAGGGAGGGCGGCACCCCCACCTAGGGTTCCCTCCCTAGGGGTGGCGGCAGCCCCAATCCCCATCTGGGGTGGCGGCCAAGGGGGGGGAGGGGAAACTTGCCCCCCAAGTAAGGTGGGTGCGCCCCCTCCCCAAACCATAGGAGCCTTGGGCCCTTGTGGGGGGCGCACCAGCCCACCTGGGGCTGGTCCCCTCCCACACTTGGCCCATGCTGCCCTCTGGGGCCGGTGGCCCCACTTGGTGGACCCCCCGGGACCCTCCCGGTGGTCCCGGTACGTTACCGATAACACCCAAAACTTTTCCGGTGACCAAAACAGGACTTCCCATATATAAATCTTTACCTCCGGACCATTACGGAACTCCTCGTGACGTCCGGGATCTCATCCGGGACTCCGAACAAAATTCGGTAACCACATATATGTATTCCCTATGACCCTAGCGTTATCGAACCTTAAGTGTGTAGACCCTACAGGTTCGGGAACCATGCAGACATGACCGAGACGTTCTCCGGTCAATAACCAACAGCGGGATCTGGATACCCATGTTGGCTCCCACATGTTCCACGATGATCTCATGGATGAACCACGATGTCAAGGACTCAATCGATCCAGTATACAATTCCCTTTGTCTAGCGGTATTGTACTTGCCCGAGATTCGATCGTCGGTATGCCGATACCTTGTTCAATCTCGTTACCGGGAAGTCTCTTTACTCATTCCGTAACACATCATCCCGTGATCAACCCCTTGGTCACATTGTGCACATTATGATGATGTCCTACCGAGTGGGCCCAGAGATACCTCTTCGTTACATGGAATGACAAATCCCAGTCTCGATTCGTGCCAACCCAACAGACACTTTCGGAGATACCCGTAGTGCACCTTTATAGCCACCCAGTTACGTTGTGACGTTTGGTACACCCAAAGAATTCCTACGGTATCCGGGAGTTGCACAATCTTATGGTCTAAGGAAAAGATACTTGACATTAGAAAAGCTTTAGCATACGAACTGCACGATCTTTGTGCTAGGCTTAGGATTGGGTCTTGTCCATCACATCATTCTCCTAATGATGTGATCCCGTTATCAAGGACATCCAATGTCCATGGTCAGGAAACCGTGACCATCTATTGATCAACGAGCTAGTCAACTAGAGGCTTACTAGGGACATGGTGTTGTCTATGTATCCACACATGTATCTGAGTTTCCTATAAATACAATTATAGTATGGATAATAAACGATTATCATGAACAAGGAAATATAATAGTAATAACTAATTTATTATTGCCTCTAGGGCATATTTCCAACAGTCTCCCACTTGCACTAGAGTCAATAATCTACTTCACATCGCCATGTGATTAACACTGACAGGTCACATCGCCATGTGACCAACATCCAAAGAGTTTACTAGTTCACATCACCATGTGATTAAGACTCAATGAGTTCAGGGGTTTGATCATGTTTTGCTTGTGAGAGAGGTTTTAGTCAACGGGTCTGCAACATTCAGATCCGTATGTATTTCACAAATCTCTAGGTCATATTGTAAATGCTGCTTCCACGCTCCAATTGGAGCTATTCCAAATGGTTGCTCCACTATACGTATCTGGTTTGCTACTCAGAGTCACTCGGATAGGTGTTAAAGCTTGCATCGACGTAACCCTTTACGCTGAACTCTTTATCACCTCCATAATTGAGAAACATGTCCTTATTTACTCCAAGGACAATTTTGACCGCTGTCCAATGATCCGTTCCTGGATCATTCTTGTACCCCCTTGACTGACTCATGGCAAGGCACACTTCCGGTGCGGTACACAGCATAGCATACTATAGATCCTACGACTGAAGCATAGGGGACGACCTTCGTCCTTTCTCTCTCTTCTGTCATGGTCGAGCTTTAACTCTTAACTTCATACCTTACAACTCAGGCAAGAACTCCTTCTTTGACTGATCCATCTTGAACACCTTCAAGATCATGTCAAGGTATGTGCTCATTTGAAAGTACCATTTAGCGTTTTTGATCTATCCTCATAGATCTTGATGCTCAATGTTCAAGTAGCTTAATCCAGGTTTTCCATTGAAAAACACCTTTCAAGCAACCCTATATGCCTTCCAGAAATTCTACATCATTTCTGATCAACAATATGTCAACAACATATACTCATCAGAAATTCTATAGTGCTCCCACTCACTTCTTTGGAAATACAAGTTTCTCATAAACTTTGTATAAACCCAAAATCTTTGATCATCTCATCAAAGCGTACATTCCAACTCCGAGATGCTTACTCTAGTCCTTAGAAGGACTGCTGGAGCTTTGCATACTTGTTAGCGTCTTTCAGGATTGTCAAAACCTTTTGGTTGTATCACATACAACCTTTCCTTACGAAAACTGGTAAGGAAACTCGTTTTGACATCCATCTGCTAGATTTCATAAATGCAGCTAATGCTAAGATTCCGACGGACTTAAGCATCGCTACGGATGAGAAAATCTCATCGTAGTCAACTCCTTGAACTTGTGAAAAACTCTTCGCCACAAGTCGAGCTTCATAGACGGTGACATTACCGTCCACGTCCGTCTTCTTCTTAAAGATCCATTTATCTCAATGGCTTGCCGATCATCGGGCAAGTCCACCAAAGTCCATGCTTTGTTCTGATACATGGATCCTATCTCGGATTTCATGGCTTCTAACCATTTGTCGGAATATGGGCCCACCATCGCTTCTCCATAGCTCGTAGGTTCATTGTTGTCTAGCAACATGACCTTCAAGACAGGATTACTGTACCACTCTGAAGTAGTACGCATCCTTGTCACCCTACGAGGTACGGTAGTGACTTGATCCGAAACTTCATGATCACTATCATAAGGTTCTACTTCAATTGGTGTAGGTGCCACAGGAACAACTTCATGTGCCCTGCTACATACTAGTTGAAGTGACGGTTCAATAACCTCATCAAGTCTCCACCATCCTCCCACTAAATTATTTCGAGAGAAACTTTTCCTCGAGAAAGGACCCATTTCTAGAAACAATATCTTTTGCTTCCGGATCTGAATTAGGAGGTATACCCAACTATTTTGGGTGTCCTATGAAGATGCATTTTATCCACTTTGGGTTCGAGCTTATCAACCTGAAACTTTTCACATAAGCGTCGCAGCCCCAAACTTTTAAGAAACGACAACTTAGGTTTCTCCAAACCATAGTTCAAACGGTGTCGTGTCAATGGAAGTACGTGGTGCCCTATTAAAGTGAGTGTGGTTGTCTCTAATGCCTAACCCATGAACGATAGTGGTAATTTGATAAGAGACATCATGGTACGCACCATATATATCCAATAGGGTGCAACTATGATGTTCGGACACACCATCACACTATGGTGTTCCAGGCAGTACTAATTGTGAAACAATTTCCACAATGTCTTAATTGCGTGCCAAAGCTCATAACTCAGATACTCATCTCTATGATCATATCATAGACATTTTATCCTCTTGTCATGATGACCTTCAACTTCACTATGAAATTACTTGAACCATTCAATAATTCAGACTTGTGTTTCATCAAGTAAATATACTCAGTATCTACTCAAATCATCCGTGAAGTAAGAACATAATGATATCCACTGCGTGCCTCAGCACTCATTGGACTGCACACATCAAAATGTATTACTTCCAACAAGTTGCTTTTTTGTTCCATTTTACTAAAAACGAGGCTTCCAGTCATCTTGCCCATGTGGTATGATTTCCATGTCTCAAGTGATTCAAAATCAAGTGAGTCCAAACGATCCATCTGCATGGAGTTTCTTCATGCGTACATACCAATAGACATGGTTCGCATGTCTCAAACTTTTCAAAAACGAGTGAGTCCAAAGATCCATCAACATGGAGCTTCTTCATGCGTTTTACACCAATATGACTTACATGGCAGTGCCACAAGTAGGTGGTACTATCATTACTATCTTATATCTTTTGGCATGAATATGTGTATCATTATGATCGAGATTCAATAAACCATTCATTTTAGGTGCAGGTATTATTCAAATAAACAGAGTAACCATTATTCTCCTTAAATGAATAACCATATCACGATAGACATAATCCAATCATGTCTATGCTCAGCGCAAACACCAAATAACAATTATTTAGGTTTAACACCAATCTCGATGGTAGAGGGAGCATGCGATGCTTGATCACATCAACCTTGGAAACACTTCCAACACATATCGTGAGCTCACCTTTAGCTAGTCTCCATTTATTCCGTAGCTTTTATTTCGAGTTACTAACACTTAGCAACCGAACCGGTATCTAATACCCTGGTGCTACTAGGAGTACTAGTAAAGTACACATTAACATGATGTATATCCAATAT
This sequence comes from Triticum dicoccoides, assembly GCF_002162155.2. Classification (NCBI taxonomy): domain Eukaryota; kingdom Viridiplantae; phylum Streptophyta; class Magnoliopsida; order Poales; family Poaceae; genus Triticum; species Triticum dicoccoides. The sequence continues at coordinate 599,049,782 of NC_041389.1, read as the reverse complement.
ACTTTAGTCGACCTTGCCTGCCTTCTTATCTACCAAGTATCTAGGGTGGTTCTGCTTTAGTGTCCGTTCCTCTCATTACATAAGCACTTAGTCTCGGGTTTGGGTTCAACCTTGGGTTTTCACTAGAGCAGCAACTGTTTTGCCGTTTCATGAAGCATCCCTTCTTGCCCTTGCCCTTCTTGAAACTAGTGGTTTTACTAACCATCAACAATTGATGCTCCTACTTGACTTCTACTTTCGCGGTGTCAAACATCACGAATACTGCAAGGATCATCATATCTATCCCTGATATGTTATAGTTCATCACGAAGCTCTAGCAGCTTGGTGGAAATGACTTTGGAGAAACATCACTATCTCATCTGGAAGATTAACTCCCACTCGAATCAAGTGATTGTTGTACCCAGACAATGTGAGTACAAGCTCAACGATTGAGCTTTTCTCCCTTAGTTTGCAGGCTAAGAATCTCGTCGGAGGTCTTATACCTCTTGATGTGGGCACGAGCCTGAAATCCCAATTTCAGCCCTCGAAACATCTCATATGTTCTGCTACGTTTCGAAATCGGCTTTGTGGCCTTAACTCTATACCGATTAACTGAACTATCATGTAGTTATCAAAACGTGTATGTCAGATGTTCGCAACATCCACAGATGACGTTCGAGGTTCAGCACACCGAGCGGTGCATTAAGAACATAAGCCTTCTACGAAGCAACAAGGACAATCCTTAGTTTACGGACCCAGTCCGCATAATTGCTACTATCAACTTTCAACTAAATTTTCTCTAGGAACATATCTAAAATAGTAGAACTAAAGCGCGAGCTACGACATAATTTGCAAGAATCTTTTGACTATGTTCAGGATAATTAAGTTCATCTTATGAACTCCCACTCAGATAGACATCCCTCTAGTCATCTAAGTGATTACATGATCCGAATCAACTAGGCCATGTCCGATCATCACGTGAGACGGACTAGTCATCATCGGTGAACATCTTCATGTTGATCGTATCTACCATACGACTCATGCTCGACCTTTCGGTCTCTTGTGTTCCGAGGCCATGTCTGTACATGCTAGGCTTGTCAAGTAAACCTAAGTGTTTCGCGTGTGTAAATCTGGCTTACACCCATTGTATGTGAACGTTAGAATCTATCACACCCGATCATCACATGGTGCTTCAAAACGACGAACTTTCGCAACGGTGCACAGTTAGGGGGAACACTTTCTTGAAATTTTAATGAGGGATCATCTTATTTACTACCGTCGTTCTAAGCAAATAAGATGTATAAACATGATAAACATCACATGCAATCAAATAGTGACATGATATGGCCAATATCATTTTGCTCCTTTTGATCTCCATCTTCGGGGCTCCATGATCATCATCGTCACCGGCATGACACCATGATCTCCATCATCGTGTCTCCATGAGGTTGTCTCGCCAACTATTACTTCTACTACTACGGCTAATGGTTTAACAATAAAGTAAAGTAATTACATGGCATTGTTCAATGACACGCAGGTCATACAATAAATAAAGACAACTCCTATGGCTCCTGCCGGTTGTCATACTCATCGACATGCAAGTCGTGATTCCTATTACAAGAACATGATCAATCTCATACATCACATATCATTCATCACATTCTTTTTGGCCATATCACATCACATAGCATACCCTGCAAAAACAAGTTAGACGTCCTCTAATTGTTGTTTGCATGTTTTACGTGGCTGCTATGGGTTTCTAGCAAGAACGTTTCTTACCTACGCAAAAACCACAACGTGATATGTCAATTGCTATTTACCCTTCATAAGGACCCTTTTCATCGAATCCGATCCGACTAAAGTGGGAGAGACTAGCACCCACTAGCCACCTTATGCAACATGTACAGCTTAGTCGGTGGAACCTGTCTCACGTAAGTGTACGTGTAAGGTCGGTCCGGGCCGCTTCATCCCACAATACCGTCGAAACAAGATTGGGCTAGTAACGGTAAGCATATTGAACAAAATCAACGCCCACAACTACTTTGTGTTCTACTCGTGCATAGAATCTACGCAATAGACCTAGCTCATGATGCCACTGTTGGGGAACGTAGCAGAAATTCAAATTTTTCCTACGAATCACCAAGATCTATCTATGGAGAAACTAGCAACAGAGAGAGGAGAGTGCATCTACATACCCTTGTAGATTGCTAAGTGGAAGCATTCAAGAGAACAGGGTTGAAGGAGTCGTACTCGTCGTGATCCAAATCACCAGAGATCCTAGTGCCGAACGGACGGCACCTCCGCGTTCAACACACGTACAGCCCGGTGACGTCTCCCATGTCTTGATCCATCAAGGAGAGAGGGAGATGTCGGTGTCAAAACCGGCGGATCTCGGGTAGGGGGTCCCAAACTGTGCGTCTAGGTGGATGGTAACAGGAGACAAGGGACACGATGTTTTACCCAGGTTCGGTTCCTCTTGATGGAGGTAAAACCCTACGTCCTGCTTGATTGATATTGATATTGTAGATGTTTACAAGAGTGGATCTACCACGAGATCAAGGAGGCTAAACCCTAGAAGCTAGCCTATGGTATGATTGTAATGGTTGTTGTTGTGTCCTACGGACTAGAGCCATCCGGTTTATATAGACACCGGAGAGGGCTAGGGTTACATAGAGTCGGTTACAATGGTAGGAGATCTACGTATCCATATCGACAAGCTTGCCTTCCAAGCCAAGGAAAGTCCCTCCGGACACGGGACGAAGTCTTCAATCTTGTATCTTCATAGTCTTGGAGTCCGGTCGATGATGATAGTCCGGCCGATGATAGTTCGGCTGATGATGGTAGTCCGGCTATCCGGACACCCCCTAATCCAGGACTCCCTCAGAGAGGTTGGGGAAGACTCCATCCAGCAGCAGCACAACAGCGTGGTGGTGGTGGAGGAGCGTGGCAATCCTGCAGGGCTTCGCCAAGCACCGCGGGAGAGGAGGAGAAAGAGAGGCAGGGCTGCGCCAACAGGAGAAGAACTTCGTGTGTTGGGATGCCCCTTTGCCTCCACTATATATAGGGGGAGAGGGAGGGCTGCGCCCCCACCTAGGGTTCCCCCCCTAGGGGTGGCGGCAGCCCCAATCCCCATCTGGGGTGGCGGCCAAGGGGGGGGAGAGGGGAAACTTGCCCCCCAAGTAAGGTGGGTGCGCCCCCTCCCCAAACCCTAGGTGCCTTGGGCCCTTGTGGGGGCGCACCAGCCCACCTGGGGCTGGTCCCCTCCCACACTTGGCCCATGCTGCCCTCTGGGGCCGGTGGCCCCACTTGGTGGACCTCCGGGTGTTGGAAATATGCCCTAGAGGCAATAATAAATTAGTTATTATTATTATATTTCCATGTTCGTGATAATCGTTTATTATCCATGCTATAATTGTATTGATAGGAAACTCAGATACATGTGTGGGTACATAGACAACACCATGTCCCTAGTAAGCCTCTAGTTGACTAGCTCGTTGATCAATAGATGGTTACGGTTTCCTGACCATGGACATTGGATGTCGTTGATAACGGGATCACATCATTAGGAGAATAATCTGATGGACGAGACCCAATCCTAAGCCTAGCACAAAGATCGTGTAGTTCGTATGCTAAAGCTTTTCTAATGTCAAGTATCATTTCCTTAGACCATGAGATTGTGCAACTCCCGGATACCGTAGGAATGCTTTGGGTGTACCAAACGTCACAACGTAACTGGGTGGCTATAAAGGTGCACTACGGGTATCTCCGAAAGTGTCTGTTGGGTTGGCACAAATCGAGACTGGGATTTGTCACTCCGTGTGACGGAGAGGTATCTCTGGGCCCACTCGGTAGGACATCATCATAATGTGCACAATGTGACCAAGGGGTTGACCACGGGATGATGTGTTACGGAACGAGTAAAGAGACTTGCCGGTAACGAGATTGAACAAGGTATCGGGATACCGACGATCGGATCTCGGGCAAGTACAATACCGCTAGACAAAGGGAATTGTATACGGGATTGATTGAATCCTCGACATCGTGGTTCATCCGATGAGATCATCGTGGAACATGTGGGAGCCAACATGGGTATCCAGATCCTGCTGTTGGTTATTGACCGGAGAGTCATCTCGGTCATGTCTGCATGGTTCCCGAACCCGTAGGGTCTACACACTTAAGGTTCGATCACGCTAGGGTTATAGGGAATAGATATACGTGGTTACCGAATGTTGTTCGGAGTCCCGGATGAGATCCCGGACGTCACGAGGAGTCCCGGAATGGTCCAGAGGGGAAGATTGATATATTGGACGAAGGGTTTTGGAGTCCGGAAGTGTTCTGGAGGTACCGGGTGATAACCAGCATGACCGAAAGGTTTTTCGGAAGCCCCGGCAAGTGTTGGGGGGGGCTTCATGGGCCAAGGGAGGGGGCAAACCAGCCCACTAAGGGGCTGTGCGCCCCCCTCACCTATTCGCACGTGACCAGGGGGTTTGGAGCGCCCCATCTAGGGTTCCCACCTCCTGGCTTGGGGGCCAAGTCATCCAAAGGGGAGATCCCATCTGCCCTGGCCGCTGCCCCCCCTAGGGGAAACCCTAGGGCGCCTCCCCCTCTCCCTTTCCCCTATATATAGTGGGGGTTTGGGGCTGCCATATAGATGAGAACCTCTCCCTCTTGATGCAGCCCTACCCCTCTCCCTCCTCGTCTTGCGGTGCTTGGCGAAGCCCTGCTGGAGTGCCACGCTCCTCCTCCACCACCACGCCGTTGTGCTGCTGCTGGACAGAGTCTTCCCCAACCTCTCCCTCTCTCCTTGCTGGTTCAAGGCGTGGGAGACGTCACCGGGCTGCACGTGTGTTGAACGCGGAGGTGACGTCCGTTCGGCACAAAGATCTTCGCTGATTTGGATCACGATGAGTACGACTCCCTCAACCCCGTTCTCTTGAATGCTTCCGCTTAGCGATCTACAAGGGTATGTAGATGCACTCCTCTCTCTCGTTGCTAGTCTCTCCATAGATAGATCTTGGTGACTCTTAGGAAAATTTTGAATTTTTGCTACATTCCCCAACAGTGGTATCAGAGCTAGGTCTATTGCGTAGATTCTATGCACGAGTAGAACACAAAGTAGTTGTGGGCGTTGATTTTGTTCAATATGCTTACCGTTACTAGTCCAATCTTGTTTCGACGGAATTGTGGGATGAAGCGGCCCGGACCGACCTTACACGTACACTTACATGAGACAGGTTCCACCGACTGACATGCACTTGTTGCATAAGGTGGCTAGCGGGTCCCAGTCTCTCCCACTTTAGTCGGATCGGATTCGATGAAAAGGGTCCTTATGAAGGGTAAATAGAAATTGACATATCACATTGTGGTTTTTGCGTAGGTAAGAAACGTTCTTGCTAGAAACCCATTGCAGCCACGTAAAACATGCAAACAACAATTAGAGGACGTCTAACTTGTTTTTGCAGGGTATGCTATGTGATGTGATATAGCCAAAAAGAATGTGATGAATGATATGTGATGTATGAGATTAATCATGTTCTTGTAATAGGAATCATGACTTGCATGTCGATGAGTATGACAACCAGCAGGAGCCATAGGAGTTGTCTTTATTTATTGTATGACCTGCGTGTCACTGAATAACGCCATGTAATTACTTTACTTCATTGCTAAACCGTTAGCCATAGTGGTAGAAGTAATAGTTGGCGAGACAATTTCATGAAGACACGATGATGGAGATCATGATGATGGAGATCATGGTGTCATGCCGGTGACGATGATGATCATGGAGCCCCGAAGATGGAGATCAGAAGGGGCAAAATGATATTGGCCATATCATGTCACTTTTTGACTGCATGTGATGTTTATCATGTTTTACATCTTATTTGCTTAGAACGACGGTAGTAAATAAGATGATCCCTCATTAAAATTTCAAGAAAGTGTTCCCCCTAACTGTGCACCGTTGCAAAAGTTCGTTGTTTCGAAGCACCACGTGATGATCGGGTGTGATAGATTCTAACATTCACATACAACGGGTGTAAGCCAGATTTACACACGCGAAACACTTAGGTTGACTTGACGAGCCTAGCATGTACAGACATGGCCTCGGAACACAAGAGACCGAAAGGTCGAGCATGAGTCGTATGGTAGATACGATAAACATGAAGATGTTCACCGATGATGACTAGTCCGTCTCACGTGATGATCTGACACAGCCTAGTTGACTCGGATCATGTAATCACTTAGATGACTAGAGGGATGTCTATCTGAGTGGGAGTTCATAAGATGAACTTAATTATCCTGAACATAGTCAAAAGGTTTTTGCAAATTATGTCGTAGCTCGCACTTTAGTTCTACTGTTTTAGATATGTTCCTAGAGAAAATTTAGTTGAAAGTTGATAGTAGCAATTATGCGGACTGGGTCCGTAAACTGAGGATTGTCCTCGTTGCTTCGTAGAAGGCTTATGTCCTTAATGCACCGCTCGGTGTGTTGAACCTCGAACGTCGTCTGTGGATGTTACAAACATTTGACATACATGTTTTGATAACTACGTGATAGTTCAGTCAAACGGTTTAGAGTTGAGGCACCAAAGACGATTTCGAAACGTCGCGGAACATATGAGATGTTTCGAGGGCTGAAATTGGGATTTCAGGCTCATGCCCACGTCAAGAGGTATAAGACCTCTGACGATTTTCTTAGCCTACAAACTAAGGAAGAAAAGCTCAATCCTTGAGCTTGTGCTCAGATTGTCTGAGTACAACAATCACTTGAATCGAGTGGGAGTTGATCTTCCAGATGATATAGTGATGTTTCTCCAAAGTCATTGCCACCAAGCTGCTATAGCTTCATGATGAACTATAACATATCAGGGATAGATATGATGATCCTTGAGATATTCGCGATGTTTGACACCGCGAAAGTAGAAATCAAGAAGGAGCATCAATTGTTGATGGTTAGCGAAACCACTAGTTTCAAGAAGGGCAAGGGCAAGATGGGATACTTCATGAAACGGAAAATCACCTGCTGCTCTAGTGAAGAAACCCAAGGTTGAACCCAAACCCGAGACTAAGTGCTTTTGTAATAAAGGGAACAGCCACTGGAGTAGAATTACCCTAGATACTTGGTAGATGAGAAGGCTGGCAAGGTCGATAGAAGTATATTGGATATACATTATGTTAATGTGTACTTTACTAGTACTCCTAGTAGCACCAGGGTATTAAGATACCGGTTCGGTTGCTAAGTGTTAGTAACTCAAATAAAAGAGCTACGGAATAAACGGAGACTAGCTAAAGGTGAGCTGACGATTTGTGTTGGAAATGTTTCCAAGGTTGATATTATCAAGCATCGCATGCTCCCTCTACCATCGAGATTGGTGTTAAACCTAAATATTTGTTATTTGGTGTTTGCGTTGAGCATAGACATGATTGGATTATGTCTATCGCAATACGTTTATTCATTTAAGGAGAATAATGGTTACTCTATTTATTTGAATAATACCTTCAATGGTCTTGCACCTAAAATGAATGGTTTATTGAATCTCGATCATAGTGATACACATGTTCATGCCAAAAGATATAAGATAGTAATCATAGTACCACCTACTTGTTGCACTGCCATGTAAGTCATATTGGTATAAAGCGCATGAAGAAGCTCCATGTTGATGGATCTTTGGACTCACTCGTTTTTGAAAAGTTTGAGACATGCGAACCATGTCTATTGGTGTATATGCATGAAGAAACTCCATGCAAATGGCCCATTTGGACTCACTTGATTTTGAATCACTTGAGACCTGCAAATCATACCACATGGGCAAGAGGACTGAAAGCCTCGTTTTTCAGTAAAATGGAACAAGAAAGCAACTTGTTGGAAGTAATACATTTTGATGTGTGCAGTCCAATGAGTGCTGAGGCACGCAGTGGATATCGTTATGTTCTTACTTCATGGATGATTTGAGTAGATACTGAGTATATTTACTTGATGAAACACAAGTCTAAATTATTGAATGGTTCAAGTAATTTCAGAGTGAAGTTGAAGATCATCGTGACAAGAGGATAAAATGTCTATGATATGATCATAGAGATGAGTATCTGAGTTACGAGCTTTGGCACGCAATTAAGACATTGTGGAAATTGTTTCACAATTAGTACCGCCTGGAACACCATAGTATGATGGTGTGTCCGAACATCATAGTTGCACCCTATTGGATATGGTGCGTACCATGATGTCTCTTATCGAATTACCACTATCGTTCATGGGTTAGGCATTAGAGACAACCGTATTCACTTTAAATAGGGCACCATGTAATTCCGTTGAGATGACACCATTTGAACTATGGTTTGGAGAAACCTAAGTTGTCGTTTCTTAAAAGTTTGGGGCTGCGACGCTTATGTGAAAAAGTTTCAGGTTGATAAGCTCGAACCCAAAGCGGATAAAATGCATCTTCATAGGACACCCAAAACAGTTGGGTATACCTCCTAATTCAGATCCGAAAGCAATAGGGATTGTTTCTTGAATCAGGTCCTTTCTCGAGGAAAAGTTTGTCTCGAAAAATTGAGTGGGAGGATGGTGGAGACTTGATATGGTTACTGAACCGTCACTACAACTGATGTGTAGCAGGGCACGGGAAGTTGTTCCTGTGGCACCTACACCAATTGAAGTGGAAGTTGATGATAGTGATCATGAAACTTCGGATCAAGTCACTACCGAACCTCGTAGGTCGACAAGGATGCGTACTGCTTCGGAGTGGTACGGTAATCATGTCTTGGAGGTCATGTTGCTAGACAACAATGAACCTACGAGCTATGGAGAAGCGATGGTGGGCCCGGATTCCGACAAATGGCTAGAGGCCATAAAATCCGAGAGAGGATCCATGTATGAAAACAAAGTGTGGACTTTGGAAGAACTACTTGATGGTCGTAAGGCTGTTGGGTACAGATGGATTTTAAAAGAAAGACGGACAATGATGGTAAGTATCACCATTAAGAAAGCTCGACTTGTCGCTAAGATGTTTTCCGACAAGTTCAAGGAGTTGACTACGATGAGACTTTCTCACTCGTAGCGATGCTAAGAGTCTGTTGGAATTATATTAGCAGTTACTGCATTATTTATGAAATCTTGCAGATAGGATGTCAAAACATAGTTTCCTCGACAATTTTCTTGAGGACAGGTTGTATGTGATACAACCAGAAGGTTTTGTCAATCCTGGAAGATGCTAACAAGCATGCAAAGCTCCAGCAATCCTTCTAAGGACTAGAGTAAGCATCTAGGAGTTGGAATATACGATTTTGGGTTTTTGGGTTTATACAAAGTTTAGGAGAAACTTGTATTTCCAAAGAAGTGAGTGGGAGCACTATAGCATTTCTGATGAGTATATGTTGTTGACATATTGTTGATCAGAAATGATGTAGAATTTCTGGAAAGAAAATAGGGTTGTTTGAAAGGTGTTTTTCAATAGAAAACCTGGATTAAGCTGCTTGAACATTGAGCATCAAGATCTATGAGGATAGATCAAAAACCGCTAAATGGTACTTTCAAATGAGCACATACCTTGACATGATCTTGGAGGTATTCAAGATGGATCAATCAAAGGAGTTCTTGCCTAAGTTGTAAGGTATGAAGTTAAGACTTAAAGCTCGACCACGGCAGAAGAGAGAGAAGGGACGAAGGTCGTCCTCTATGCTTCAGACGTAGGCTCTATAGTATGCTGTGTTGTGTACCGCACTAGAAGTGTGCCTTGCCATGAGTCAGTCATGGGGTACAAGAATGATCCAGGAATGGATCATTGGACAGCGGTCAAAATTTTCCTTGGAGTAAATAAGGACATGTTTCTCTATTATGGAGGTGATAAAGAGTTCGGCGTAAAGGGTCACGTCGATGCAAGCTTTAACACCTATCCGAGTGACTCTGAGTAGCAAACCGGATACGTATAGTGGAGCAACCATTTGGAATAGCTCCAATTGGAGCGTGGAAGCAGCATTTACAATATGACCTAGAGATTTGCGAAGTACATACGGATCTGAATGTTACAGACCCGTTGACTAAAACCTCTCTCACAAGCGAAACATGATCAAACCCCAGAACTCATTGGGTCTTAATCACATGATGATGTGAACTAGTTTAGTGACACTGGTAAACTCTTTGGATGTTGGTGTTGGAAATATGCCCTAGAGGCAATGATAAATTAGTTATTATTATTATATTTCCGTGTTCATGATAATCGTTTATTACCCATGCTATAATTGTATTGATAGGAAACTCAGATACATGTGTGGGTACATAAACAACACCATGTCCCTAGTAAGCCTCTAGTTGACTAGCTCGTTGATCAACAGATGGTCACGGTTTCCTGAGCATGGACATTGGATGTCGTTGATAATGGGATCACATCATTAGGAGAATGATGTGATGGACAAGACCCAATCCTAAGCCTAGCACAAAGATTGTAGTTCGTATGCTAAAGCTTTTCTAATGTCAAGTATCATTTCCTTAGACCATGAGATTGTGCAACTCACGGATGCCGTAGGAATGCTTTGGGTGTACCAAACGTCACAACGTAACTGGGTGGCTATAAAGGTGCACTACAGGTATCTCCGAAAGTGTCTGTTGGGTTGGCACGAATCGAGACTGGGATTTGTCACTCCGTGTAAACGGAGAGGTATCTCTGGGCCCACTCGGTAGGACATCATCATAATGTGCACAATGTGACCAAGGGGTTGATCACGGGATGATGTGTTACGGAACGAGTAAAGAGACTTGCTGGTAACGAGATTGAACAAGGTATCGGTATACCGACGATCGAATCTCGGGCAAGTACAATACCGTTAGACAAAGGGAATTGAATACGGGATCGATTGAGTCCTTGACATCGGGTTCATGCGATGAGATCATCGTGGAACATGTGGGAGCCAACATGGGTATCCAGATCCCGCTGTTGGTTATTGACCGGAGAACGTCTGGGTCATGTCTGCATGGTTCCCGAACCCGTAGGGTCTACACACTTAAGGTTCGATGACGCTATGGTTATAAAGGAAGTTTGTATGTGGTTAACGAATGTTGTTTGGAGTCCCGAATGAGATCCCGGACGTCACGAGGAGTTCCGGAATGGTCCGGAGGTAAAGATTTATATATGGGAAGTCCTATTTTGGTCACCGGAAAAGTTTCGGGTTTTATCGGTAATGTACCGGGACCATCGGGAGGGTCCCGGGGGTCCACCAAGTGGGGCCACCGGCCCCGGAGGGCTGCATGGGCCAAGTGTGGGAGGGGACCAGCCCCAGGTGGGCTGGTGCGCCCCCCCCCCCACAAGGGCCCAAGGCGCCTAGGGTTTGGGGAGGGGGCGCCCCACCTTGCTTGGGGGGCAAGTTTCCCCCTCTCCACCCCTTGGCCGCCCCCTAGATGGGATCTAGGGCTGGCCGCCGCCCCCTAGGGGTGGAAACCTAGGTGGGGGCGCAGCCCCCTCTCCCCTTATATATAGTGGAGGCATAGGAGCAGCCCAAAACATGAGTTTCTTCTCCTATTGGCGCAGCCCTACCTCTCTTTCTCCTCATATCTCGCGGTGCTTGGCGAAGCCCTCCTGGACTACCACGCTCCTCCATCACCACCACCCCGTTGTGCTGCTACTGGATGGAGTCTTCCTCAACCTCTCCCTCTCACCTTGCTGGATCAAGGCATGGGAGACGTCACCGGGTTGTACGTGTGTTGAACGCGGAGGTGCCGTCCGTTCGGCACTAGGATCTCCGGTGATTTGGATCACGACGAGTACGACTCCTTCAACCCCGTTCTCTTGAACGCTTCCGCTTAGCGATCTACAAGGGTATGTAGATTTACTCTCCTTCCCTTCGTTGCTGGTTTCTCCATAGATAGATCTTGGTGACACGTAGGAAAATTTTGAATTTCTGCTACGTTCGCCAACAGTGGCATCATGAGCTAGGTCTATTGTGTAGATTCTTTGCACGAGTAGAACACAAAGTAGTTGTGGGCATTGATTTTGTTCAATATGCTTACCGTTACTAGTCCAATCATGTTTCGACGGTATTGTGGGATGAAGCGGCCCGGACCGACCTTACACGTACACTCACGTGAGATAGGTTCCACCGACTGACATGCACGTGTTGCATAAGGTGGCTAGCGGGTGCCAGTCTCTCCCACTTTAGTCGGATCGGATTCGATGAAAAGGGTCCTTATGAAGGGTAAATAGCAATTGGCATATCACGTTGTGGTTTTTGCGTAGGTAAGAAACGTTCTTGCTAGAAACCCATAGCAGCCACGTAAAACATGCAAACAACAATTAGAGGACGTCTAACTTGTTTTTGCAGGGTATGCTATGTGATGTGATATGGCCAAAAAGAATGTGATGAATGATATGTGATGTATGAGATTGGTCATGTTCTTGTAATAGGAATCACGACTTGCATGTCGATGAGTATGACAACCGATAGGAGCCATAGGAGTTGTCTTTATTTATTGTATGACCTGCGTGTCATTGAACAACGCCATGTAATTACTTTACTTTATTACTAACCGGTAGCCATAGTAGTAGAAGTAATAAGTTGGCGAGACAACTTCATGGAAACACAATGATGGAGATCATGATGATGGAGATCATGGTGTCATGCCGGTGATGATGATGATCATGGAGCCCCGAAGATGGAGATCAAAAGGAGAAATATGATACTGGCCATATCATGTTACTATTTGATTGCATGTGATGTTTATCATGTTTATGCATCTTATTTGCTTAGAACGACGGTAGTAAATAAGATGATCCCTCATTAAAATTTCAAGAAAGTGTTCCCCCTAACTGTGCACCGTTGCGAAAGTTCGTCGTTTCGAAGCACCACGTGATGATCGGGTGTGATAGATTCTTACGTTCACATACAACGGGTGTAAGCCAGATTTACACATGCGAAACACTTAGGTTGACTTGACGAGCCTAGCATGTACAGACATGGCCTCGGAACACAAGAGACTGAAAGGTCGAGCATGAGTCGTATAGTAGATACGATCAACATGAAGATGTTCACCGATGATGACTAGTCCATCTCACGTGATGATCGGACACGGCCTAGTTGACTCGGATCATGTAATCACTTAGATGACTAGAGGGATGTCTATCTGAGTGTGAGTTCATAAGATGAACTTAATTATCCTGAACATAGTCAAAAACACTTTGCAAATTATGTCGTAAGCTCGCGCTTTAGTTCCACTGTTTAGATATGTTCCTAGAGAAAATTTAGTTGAAAGTTGATAGTAGCAATTATGCAGACTGGGTCCATGAACCGAGGATTGTCCTCGTTGCTTCATAGAAGGCTTATGTCCTTAATGCACCGCTCGGTGTGCTGGACCTCGAACATAGTCTGTGGATGTTGCGAACATCTGACATACATGTTTTGATAACTACGTGATAGTTCAGTTAAATGGTTTCGAGTAGAGGCACCAAAGACGTTTTCGAAACGTCGCGGAACATATGAGATGTTTCGAGGGCTGAAATTGGGATTTCAGGCTCGTGCCCATGTCAAGAGGTATAAGACCTCCGACGATTTTCCTAGCCTACAAACTAAGGGAGAAAAGCTCAATCGTTAAGCTTGTGCTCAGATTGTCTGAGTGCAACAATCACTTGAATCGAGTGGGAGTTGATCTTCCAGATGAGATAGTGATGTTTCTCCAAAGTCATTGCCACCAAGCTGCTAGAGCTTCGTGATGAACTATAAAATATCAGGGATAGATATGATGATCCTTGAGGTATTCGCGATGTTTGACACCGCGAAAGTAGAAATCAAGAAGGAGCATCAATTGTTGATGGTTGGTGAAACCACTAGTTTCAAGAAGGGCAAGGGCAAGGAGGGACACTTCATGAAACGGCAAATCAGTTGCTGCTCCAGTGAAGAAACCCAAGGTTGAACCCAAACCCGAGACTAAGTGCTTCTATAATAAGGGGAACAGCCACTGGAGCAGAATTACCCTAGATACTTGGTAGATAAGAAAGGATGGCAAGGTCGATAGAAGTATATTGGATATACATTATGTTAATGTGTACTTTACTAGTACTCCTAGTAGCACCAGGGTATTAGATACCGGTTCGGTTGCTAAGTGTTAGTAACTTGAAATAAAAGAGCTACAGAATAAACGGAGACTAGCTAAAGGTGAGCCGACGATATGTGTTGGAAGTGTTTCCAAGTTTGATGTGATCAAACATCGCACGCTCCCTCTACCATCAAGATTAGTATTAAACCTGAATAATTGTCATTTGGTGTTTGCGTTGAGCATAGACATGATTGGATTGTGTCTATCGCAATACGGTTATTCATTTAAGGAGAATAATGGTTACTCTATTTATTTGAATAAATACCTTCAATGGTCTTGCACCTAAAGGAATGGTTTATTGAATCTCGATCGTAGTGATACACATTTTCATGCCAAAAGATATAAGATAGTAATGATAGTACCACTTACTTGTGGCACTGCCACGTAAGTCATATTGGGGTAAAACGCATGAAGAAGCTCCATGTTGATGGATCTTTGGACTCACTCGTTTTTGAAAAGTTTGAGACATGCGAACCATGTCTATTGGTGTATACGCATGAAGAAACTCCATGCAAATGGATCATTTAGACTCACTTGATTTTGAATCACTTGAGATATGCAAATCATACCACATGGGCAAGATGACTGAAAAGCCTCGTTTCAGTGAGATGAACAAGATAGCAACTTGTTGGAAGTAACACTTTTTGATGTGTGCAGTCCAATGAGTGCTGAGGCATGCAGTGAATATCGTTATGTTCTTACTTCACAGATTATTCGAGTAGATGTTGAGAATATTTACTTGATGAAACACAAGTCTGAATTATTGAATAGTTCAAGTAATTTCAGAGTGAAGTTGAAGATCATTGTGACAAGAGGATAAATTGTCTATGATATGATCATAGAGATGAGTATCTGAGTTACGAGCTTTGGCACGCAATTAAGACATTGTGGAAATTGTTTCACAATTAATACCGCCTGGAACACCATAGTGTGATGGTGTGTCCGAACATCATAGTTGCACCCTATTGGATATGGTGCGTACCATGATGTCTCTTATCGAAGTACCACTATCGTTCATGGGTTAGGCATTAGAGACAACCGCACTCACTTTAATAGGGCACCATGTAATTCCGTTGAGATGACACCGTGAGAACTATGGTTTAGAGAAACCTAAGCTGTCGTTTCTTGAAAGTTTGGGGCTGCGATGCTTATGTGAAAAGTTTCATCGTGATAAGCTCGAACCCAAAACGGATAAATGCATCTTCATAGGATACCCAAAATGGTTGGGTATACCTCCTAATTCAGATCCGAAAGCAATAGGGATTGTTTCTTAAATCGGGTCCTTTCTCGAGGAAAAGTTTGTCTCGAAAAGTTGAGTGGGAGGATGGTGGAGACTTGATGAGGTTATTGAACCGTCACTTCAACTAGTGTGTACCAGGGCACAGGAAGTTGTTCCTGTGGCACCTACATCGATTGAAGTGGAAGCTTATGATAGTGATCATGAATCTTCGGATCAAGTCACTACCGTACCTTGTAGGATGACAAGGATGCGTACTACTTCAGAATGTTACAGTAATCCTGTCTTGAAAGTCATGTTGCTAGACAACAATGAACCTACGAGCTGTGGAGAAGCGATGGTGGGCCCAAATTCCGACAAATGGTTAGAAGCCATGAAATCCGAGATAGGATCCATGTATCAGAACAAAGCATGGACTTTGGTGGACTTGCCCAATGATCGGCAAGCCATTGAGATAAATGGATCTTTAAGAAGAAGACGGACGTGGATGGTAATGTCACCATCTATGAAGCTCGACTTGTGGCAAAGAGTTTTTCACAAGTTCAAGGAGTTGACTACGATGAGATTTTCTCATCCGTAGTGATGCTTAAAGTCCGTCGGAATCATGTTAGCACAAGCTGCATTTATGAAATCTAGCAGATGGATGTCAAAACGAGTTTCCTTACCAGTTTTCGGAAGGAAAGGTTGTATGTGATACAATCAGAAAGGTTTTGTCGATCCTAAGGATGCTAAAAGGTATGCTAGCTCCAGCGATCCTTCTAAGGACTGGAGTAAGCATCTCGGAGTTGGAATGTACGCTTTGATGAGATGATCAAAGATTTTGGGCTTATACAAAGTTTATGAGAAACTTGTATTTCCAAAGAAGTGAGTGAGAGCACTATAGAATTTCTGATGAGTATATGTTGTTGACATTTTTATGATCAGAAATGATGTAGAATTTTCTGTAAAGCATATAGGGTTATTTGAAAAGTGTTTTTCAATGGAAAACTTGGATTAGGCTACTTGAACAATAAGCATCAAGATCTATAAGATAGATCAAAATGCTTAATAATACTTTCAAATGAGCACATACCTTGACATGATCTTGAAGGTGTTCAAGATGGATCAGTCAAAGAAGGAGTTATTGCCTGAGTTGTAAGGTATGAAGTTAAGAGTTAAAGCTCGACCACGGCAGAAGAGAGATAAAGGATGAAGGCCGTCCCCTACGCTTCAGACATAGGCTCTATAGTATGTTATGCTGTGTACCGCACCGGAAGTGTGCCTTGCCATGAGTCAGTCAAGGGGTGCAAGAATGATCCAGGAACGGATCATTGGACAGCGGTCAAAATTATCCTTAGAGGAATAAGGAAATGTTTCTCGATTATGGAGGTGATAAAGAGTTCGGCGTAAAGGGTTACGTCGATGCAAGCTTTAACAGTTAAACGAATGACTCTGAGTAGCAAACCGGATACGTATAGTGAAGCAACCATTTGGAATAGCTTCAAGTGGAGCGTGGAAGTAGCATTTACAATATGACATAGAGAATTGCGAAGTACATACGGATCTGAATGTTGCAGAATCGTTGACTAAAACCTCTCTCACAAGCAAAACATGATCAAACCCCAGAACACATTGAGACTTAATCACATGGTGATGTGAACTAGTTTAGACACTAGTAAACTCTTTGGATGTTGGTCACATGGCGATGTGACCTGTCTGTGTTAATCACATGGCGATGTGAACTAGATTATTGACTCTAGTGCAAGTGGGAGACTTTTGGAAATATGCCCTAGAGGCAATGATAAATTAGTTATTATTATTATATTTCTGTGTTCATGATAATCGTTTATTACCCATGCTATGATTGTATTGATAGGAAACTCAGATACATGTGTGGGTACATAAACAACACCATGTCCCTAGTAAGCCTCTAGTTGACTAGCTCGTTGATCAACAGATGGTCACGGTTTCCTGACTATGGACATTGGATGTCGTTGATAACGGGATCACATCATTAGGAGAATGATGTGATGGACAAGACCCAATCCTAAGCCTAGCACAAAGATCATAGTTCGTATGCTAAAGCTTTTCTAATGTCAAGTATCATTTCCTTAGACCATGAGATTGTGCAACTCCCGGATGCCGTAGGAATGCTTTGGGTGTACCAAACGTCACAACGTAACTGGGTGGCTATAAAGGTGCACTACAGGTATCTCCGAAAGTGTCTGTTGGGTTGGCACGAATCGAGACTGGGATTTGTCACTCCGTGTAAACGGAGAGGTATCTCTGGGCCCACTCGGTAGGACATCATCAAAATGTGCACAATGTGACCAAGGGGTTGATCACGGGATGATGTGTTACGGAACGAGTAAAGAGACTTGCTGGTAACGAGATTGAACAAGGTATCGGTATACCGACGATCGAATCTCGGGCAAGTACAATACCGTTAGACAAAGGGAATTGAATACGGGATCGATTGAGTCCTTTACATCGTGGTTCATCCAATGAGATCATCGTGGAACATGTGGGAGCCAACATGGGTATCCAGATCCCGCTGTTGGTTATTGACCGGAGAACGTCTGGGTCATGTTTGCATGGTTCCCGAACCCGTAGGGTCTACACACTTAAGGTTCGATGACGCTAGGGTTATAAAGGAAGTTTGTATGTGGTTACCGAATGTTGTTCGGAGTCCCGGATGAGATCCCGGACGTCACGAGGAGTTCCAGAATGGTCCGGAGGTAAAGATTTATATATTGGAAGTCCTGTTTTGGTCACCGGAAAAGTTTTGAGTTTTATCGGTAATGTACCGGGACCACTGGGAGGGTCCCGGGGGTCCACCAAGTGGGGCCACAGGCCCCGGAGGGCTGCATGGGCCAAGTGTGGGAGGGGACCAGCCCCAGGTGGGCTGGTGCGCCCCCCCCCCACAAGGGCCCAAGGCGCCTAGGGTTTGGGGAGGGGGCGCCCCACCTTGCTTGGGGGGCAAGTTTCCCCCTCTCCACCCCTTGGCCGCCCCCCTAGATGGGATCTAGGGCTGGCCGCCGCCCCCTAGGGGTGAAAACCTAGGTGGGGCGCAGCCCCCTCTCCCCCTATATATAGTGGAGGCATAGGAGCAGCCCAAAACATGAGTTTCTTCTCCTGTTGGCGCAGCCCTACCTCTCTTTCTCCTCATATCTCGCGGTGCTTGGCGAAGCCCTGTTGGACTACCACGCTCCTCCATCACCACCACGCCGTTGTGCTGCTGCTGGATGGAGTCTTCCTCAACCTCTCCCTCTCACCTTGCTGGATCAAGGCATGGGAGACGTCACCGGGTTGTACGTGTGTTGAACGCGGTGGTGCCGTCCGTTCGGCACTAGGATCTCCGGTGATTTGGATCACGACGAGTACGACTCCTTCAACCCCATTCTCTTGAACGCTTCCGCTTAGCGATCTACAAGGGTATGTAGATTCACTCTCCTTCCCTTCGTTGCTGGTTTCTCCATAGATAGATCTTGGTGACACGTAGGAAAATTTTGAATTTCTGCTACGTTCGCCAACAGTGGCATCATGAGCTAGGTCTATTGTGTAGATTCTTTGCACGAGTAGAACACAAAGTAGTTGTGGGCGTTGATTTTGTTCAATATGCTTACCGTTACTAGTCCAATCTTGTTTCGACGGTATTGTGGGATGAAGCGGCCCGGACCGACCTTACACGTACACTTACGTGAGATAGGTTCCACCGACTGACATGCACGTATTGCATAAGGTGGCTAGCGGGTGCCAGTCTCTCCCACTTTAGTCGGATCGGATTCGATGAAAAGGGTCCTTATGAAGGGTAAATAGCAATTGGCATATCACGTTGTGGCTTTTGCGTAGGTAAGAAACGTTCTTGCTAGAAACCCATAGCAGCCACGTAAAACATGCAAACAACAATTAGAGGACGTCTAACTTGTTTTTGCAGGGTATGCTATGTGATGTGATATGGCCAAGAAGAATGTGATGAATGATATGTGATGTATGAGATTGATCATGTTCTTGTAATAGGAATCACGACTTGCATGTCGATGAGTATGACAACCGACAGGAGCCATAGGAGTTGTCTTTCCCTCCGGACCATACACTGCAAAAACAAGTTAGACGTCCTCTAATTGTTGTTGCATGTTTTACATGGCTGCTATGGGTTTCTAGCAAGAACGTTTCTTACCTACGCAAAAGCCACAACGTGATATGCCAATTGCTATTTACCCTTCATAAGGACCCTTTTATCGAATCCGATCCGACTAAAGTAGTCGAGACTGGCACCCGCTAGCCACCTTATGCAACAAGTGCATGTCAGTCGATGGAACCTGTCTCACGTAAGTGTATGTGTAAGGTCGGTCCAAGCCGCTTCATCCCATAATACCGTGGAAACAAGATAGGACTAGTAACGGTAAGCATATTGAACAAAATCAATGCCCACAACAACTTGTGTTCTACTCGTGCATAGAATCTACACGATAGACCTAGCTCATGATGCCACTGTTGGGGAATGTAGCAGAAATTCAAAATTTTCTACGCGTCACCAAGATCAATCTATGGAGTAATCTAGCAACGAGGGGAAGGGAAGTGCATCTACATACCCTTGTAGATTGCTAAGCGGAAGCATTACAAGAACGCGGATGAAGGTGTCATACTCGTAGTGATTCAGATCGCGGTTGATTCTGATCTAAGGGCCGAACAACGGCGCCTCCGCGTTCAACACACGTGCAACCCGATGACGTCTCCCGTGCCTTGATCCAGCAAGTGGAGAGGGAGAGGTTGGGGAAGACTCCGTCCAGCAGCAGCACGGCGGCGTGGTGGTGGTGGAGGAGCGTGGCACTCCAGCAGGGCTTCGCCAAGCACCGCAAGAGACGAGAAGGGAGAGGGGTAGGGCTGCGCCAAGAGGGAGATGTTCTCATGTGTATGGCAGCCCCAAACCCCCACTATATATAGGGGGAAGGGAGGGGCTGCGTCCCCATCTAGGTTTCCACCACTAGGGGTGGCTTCCAGCCCTAGATCCCATCTAGGGGGCGGCCAAGGGGGAGAGAGGGGGGCGCACCACTAGGTGGGCCTTAGGCCCATCTGAGCCTAGGGTTTCCCCCGTCCCTTCTCTCTTCGCCTTGGGCCCTGGTAGGGGGGGTGCACCAGCCCACCTGGGGCTGGTCCCCTCCCACACTTGGCCCACGCAGTCCTCTAGGGCCAGTGGCCCCACCTAGTGGACCCCCAGGACCCTCCCGGTGGTCCCGGTACGTTACCGATAGCACCTGAAACTTTTCCGTTGACCAAAACAGGACTTTCCATATATAAATCTTTACCTCCGGACCATTCCGAAACTCCTCGTGACATCCGAGATCTCATCCAGGACTCCGAACAACATTCGGTAACCACATATATCTATTCCCTATAACCCTAGTGTCATCAAACCTTAAGTGTGTAGACCCTACGGGTTCGGGAACCATGCAGACATGACCGAGACAACTCTCTGGCCAATAAACAACAGCGGGATCTGGATACCCATGTTGGCTCCCACATGTTCCACGATGATCTCATCAGATGAACCACGATGTCAAGGATTCAATCAATCCCGCATACAATTCCCTTTGTCTAGCGGTATAGTACTTGCCCGAGATTCGATCGTCGGTATCCGATACCTTGTTCAATCTCGTTACCGGCAAGTCTCTTTACTCGTTCCGTAACACATCATCCCACGATCAACTCCTTGATCACATTGTGCACATTATGATGATGTCTTACCGAGTGGGCCCAGAGATACCTCTCCGTCACACGGAGTGACAAATCCCAGCCTCGATTCGTGCCAACCCAACAGACACTTTCGGAGATACCCGTAGTGCACCTTTATAGCCACCCAGTTACGTTGTGATGTTTGGTACACCCAAAGCATTCCTACGCTATCCGGGAGTTGCACAATCTCATGGTCTAAGGAAAAGATACTTGACATTTAGAAAAGCTTTAGCATACGAACTACACGATCTTGTGCTAGGCTTAGGATTGGGTCTTGTCCATCACATCATTCTCCTAATGATGTGATCCCATTATCAATGACATCCAATGTCCATGGTCAGGAAACCATGACCATCTGTTGATCAACGAGCTAGTCAACTAGAGGCTCACTAGGGACATGTTGTGGTCTATGTATTCACACATGTATTGCGGTTTCTGGTCAATACAATTATAGCATGAATAATAGACAATTATCATGAACAAGGAAATACAATAATAACCATTTTATTATTGCCTCTAGGGCATATTTCCAACACTAGTGTAGCATAAAACTCTAAGTGGAAGTTCAACTTCACAGTCTCCACTAAGCACCGGTATATAAACAATGTTTTGGAACTAAATGATGAGATGTGCCAATGAGACTTTGTGGGGGATTGTTGGAATTTGCTATTAGGCCTTTGGCCCAAAGCCCAACTAAAATTCTGAAATTCTCTTGGCCCATTCATGCACACATGTGAGTGGAGTGAGTGAGGCTAAAGTTTAGTCCCACCTTATAAATTGAGAGAGAGTTGCACCTCTTTATAAGGTGAGCTCTTCTACCACTTGTATGAGCATGAGAAGAGGAGACCTACACGCACGCTCCTCCTCCTCGCTCGCCTCGCCATGCCACGCCTCGTCACGACGCGCCGCGGGTTGCGGGATTGAGCCGAGGACAGAGCTATGCACGTTGTCTATATTTTTGCTGCTCAGGAAAAATTAATGAGTCATTAATTAATAATTAACAGACGCGTTAATTACTGAACCATTTCCGATTCTTTTGGATCATGATGACTCGGACGTGGGGTTTACTCCCACGACCTACCCGGCCCGCACTATATAGTCAGGCAGACGTCTACCCTAGCCGCCGCCTCTTCATATGGTTTCTCACCATCGTTCCAGATCATTGCACCGCCAAGCAAGTCTTCTCCATCCCTCCTTTCGGCGTGCACTGGGAGAAGGGACAGCAGGCCTCCGGAACCCCGCCTCTCTTGATCCTGTACGGGAGAGGGGCGATCAGGTTTTTGGGGAGCGCACTCATGCGACTACTGGCAGCGAATACTTCGCGAACGACGACTTCTTCCCCGACCTCTGCAACCTCATCCTCGACGACATGGGCGACAACGTCAATGCCGGCGGTGCTGCTCCCGCTGCATCGTATGTGATTCTATCTTTCCTGATCGAGATCATGGTAGGATTCATGTTTCTAGTATGTGCCCTAGATGTGATCTGTTCATCTGTTATGCTAGTTTGCATGATTAGTTCAATCCCTGCTACTGTAGTCATGATTTATCTTTTGTTTATTCAGATTAAATCTCGTAGCAATTTGCTCATATTTCCAACATGAGGAGTGTGGCTCTGGCAAGCATGATGTTAGCAAATTGGAGTGGGTTGACTTTATGTTGGTTGATGGTGGAAGAGGGCGCGGTCGTGGACGCGGCACTAGAAGAAATATTGGAAGGGGCAGAGGTTACATGGGAAGAGGGGATGGCTCTTTTGGTCCTGGGCGTGATAGAGGGGATGTAAACCCAGCCACCGAAAGGAGCAACATGACAAACTGGCGTCACAATGCACTTTTCCACAGAGAAAATGCTGATCGAATGGAAACAGGGAAGGGAGAAGAATCTGAACATATGAATGAAGATGGCAGGAACGTTTTAGGGAAAAGAGTGGCAGTGGATTCGGCTGTTGCAGCGAGTGCGTCAACCTCAAATGCATTAGCTGTAGTTCCAGTTGTGGCTGGCAAAACACCAGGGGTGACGAAACTGGTGGGTCATATCGAGGATGGACTTGTGGGAGCGGAGATTGAACCTATTGGAACACCGCAGAAGAATGCAAATAGGAAGAAATATAAAGGTCAGGATGGAGAGGCAGTGGACAGTTCGGATAACAGCAAAAGACTTGAATTATCGGCGTCCTCTAGTGAGGAGGATCGCCGGGCGCAATGAAAATCTTAGCCTGGAATTGTCGCGGGCTTGGGAATGCCCCGGCAATTCGTGCTTTGCTGGATGTCCAGCGAAGTTGTGACCCCGAGGTGATGTTTTTGTCGGAGACGCACCTTGATACTTATCCGGCAGAATGTTTAAGGCGCAGGCTTAAGATGGACCAGAAATTGGTTTGTGTTAGTGATGGTAGAAAGGGTGGATTATTGCTCTTCTGGAAAAATTTGGTTAAAGTGCATAAGCTAGCTCTTGACCCTATGTTCATTGATGTAAGGATTAATTGAAGGAAATAATAATCTTAGTTGGCGTTTGACTGGGATGTATGGTGAGTTTAAGTGTGAGAATAAACACATAACTTGGACTCACATGAGACAATTGCATCAAAATAATAACTTGTCGTGGCTCCTTTTAGGTGACGTGAATGAAATACAATTTCTTCACGAAAAGGAGGGGGAAATCCAAGACCCATACAGTATATGCAAGCATTCCAAGAGGCTATTGATGACTGTGAATTGCATGATATTGGGTATACTGGAGAACCGTTTACATGGTTCAGAGGCAGAATAAGGGAGAGATTGGATAGAGAATTGGCAAATGATGGTTGGACTGCAATGTTTCCTAATGCTTTGATCCAGAACATGGAATATAATCATTCGGATCATAGGCACTGTGCTTAGATACAGACTACTTTGGCGTTTCGACAGGTGGACACAATGCAAAAGTGAAAAGATTTGAGGCACGGTGGTTGAGAGAAGAGACCTTTGATGCTACTGTTCGTGAGGCATGAGAGAAAGTAGAGGCAGACCCTACTGCCCACGGCATGTATGAGAAGCTAAGTAAAATGCATGAGCGATTTCATGATTGGGACCAGCGGGTCCTGAAGAAACCAAAAAAGAGGTTGAGGAGAGCTCAGAGAGAACTTGAGAAAGTAATGGTGGGGCCAATGAATGATGAGAACAAGGTGAAGAGGAAAGAACTAGCTGAGCTAATTGAGTATTTGCTTGAACTTGAGGAGATCCAGTCCAGGCAAAGGTCGCGCGCAACATGGCTCATGAGTGGGGATAGAAATACAACTTTTTTTCAGGCCTTTGCGTCTGCGAGGAGAAAAAGAAATTTCATTAAGAAACTAAAAAGTGATGGAGACGATTGGATAGAAGGTATGGCTGAACTAAACCAACATGTGCAAAACAACTTCTCACATTTATTCACGTCTGAGGTGCAGCATACAGATCCAAGTGTGTTGGACAAAGTTCAACCGAAGGTGACAGATCAAATGAATACCTCCTTGATGGCTCCATATACGGCTGAAGATGTCAAAAAAGTCGTATTCAGTATAGGAGATTTGAAGGCTCCAGGACCTGATGGGCTTCATGCAATATTTTTCAAAAAGTATTGGCATATTCTTGGAGAGGAGATTACTCAGGAGGTATTGCTTGCTATTAATGCTCGTCATATCCCGGAAGAGTGGAACAGTACAACCATTGTTATGATTCCAAAGGTGGAGAACCCTGAGCTGGTAACTCAATTTAGACCCATCAGTTTATGTAATGTTTTATGTAAGATAATATCTAAGATGCTAGCCCTCCGGCTTAAGAGTATTCTACCTGACATAATTTCTCCCACGCAAAGTGCTTTTGTTCCTGGTAGGATGATAACAGATAACATTCTTATTGCGTATGAATGTGTGCACAAAATCAAGAATACAAGAGCTAGACGAACTGGGTTATGTGCAGTGAAGTTGGACATGCATAAGGTATATGACAGAGTCGAGTGGTCTTTCCTACATGATATGATGGTGAAGTTAGGGTTTCATGAACAATGGATTGAAATGATGATGGCATGTGTGAGTTCTGTTAAATACAGAGTAAG
Organism: Triticum dicoccoides; assembly: GCF_002162155.2. NCBI lineage: Eukaryota > Viridiplantae > Streptophyta > Magnoliopsida > Poales > Poaceae > Triticum > Triticum dicoccoides. The sequence continues at coordinate 599,024,710 of NC_041389.1, read as the reverse complement.
ATTTAATTCACAGGAGACAGATGTCTTTGTTCCAGGTAGGAGTATCAGGCCGGGGGATCCCCTACCCCCTACCTTTTTCTCTTATGTGCAGAGGGTCTTTCTAGTCTACTTCAGTTTGAAGAAGAAGCTGGTGGCATAGAGGGAATCAGAGTGTGCAGGAATGCACCATCAGTATCACACCTTTTATCCGCTGATGATTCTTTGATTCTCATGAAAGCAGATGTGTTAAATGCAGCTTCCTTACAGCATGTTCTAGAAGCCTATTGCCAAAGCTCGGGACAAATGGTGAGTCTGGCAAAGAGTAGCATTTTCTTCAGTCCTAACACACCTGCGGCCTCGAGGGCTGAGATCTGTCAGGAATTACATATTGATATTGAGGCCTTATCTGATAAATATCTTGGGCTTCCAGCAATGGTAGGAGCATATAGGAGTGATTGCTTTAGACACTTCTATGAAAGAATTAAGGAGAAACTTAAGGGATGGATGGAAAAACAGTTATCAATTGGAGGGAAGGAGATCTTGCTAACATCTGTTACGCAGGCTATCCCAGTGTTTGCTATGTCTGTCTTCCGTCTGCCTAAAGGCTTATGCAAAGAGATCACAGATCTAATATCACAGTTTTGGTGGGGGGATGATGAGGAACATAGAAGAATGCATTGGTATTCATGGTGGAAACTTTGTTATCCTAAATGTGAGGGTGGTATGGGGTTTTGAGATCTTTATTCTTTCAATCTGGCTATGCTCTCTAAACAGATTTGGAGATTGATAACCAACCATGATTCCTTATGTGCGAGAGTGTTGAAGGCAAAATACTTTCCAAATAATTCGTTGCTTCAAGCCACCTTAAAGAATGGAGCGTCGTTTACCTGGCAGAGCATCATGAAAGGGCTGGAAACTTTCAAATTGGGCCACATTTGGCGAATTGGTACAGGGGAGAATGTGCAAATTTGGTCTGATCCATGGATCCCAACGAGCCTGGATAGGCGAGTTGTGTCGCCGAGGGGGCAAACTCTGTTGACCAAGGTAAATGACCTCATTGGTCCAATGACGGGGAAGTGGGATGAGGAGTTAATTAGATCGATATTCAATCAAGTGGACACCACTAGAATTCTCCAAATCCCACTCAACTATGGTGCATTTGATGACTTTATAGCTTGGCACCCGGAACAGCGAGGGTATTTTCTGTGAAATCAGCTTACAGGATTAAGTGGATTCAAACTTTTCAGAGCCATGCAAACTTAATGCGTCGCTCAGGAGGTTTTACAACACCGGCAGTATGGAGATTGTTATGGAAGCAAAAAATTCCTCGTAAAATTCGGATTTTTGGATGGAGGGCATTACATGGAATAATCCCTTTAAAGTCGATACTCGTTAACAGACATGTAGGAGGGAATGGAGCTTGTCCTATTTGCCACCAAGCCGCAGAAGATATCCGCCATCTAGTGTTTGAATGTGTCAATGCCAGAGAACTGTGGGAGCGACTCGGCATGACTAGCATTATTCAGGAAGCTTTGGGGGTTGGTCGATCGGGATCGGTAATCCTGGAGCACTTACTCCTTCAGCCAGAGATAAAGCTTGCGATCAAAACGAACCTATCAGTGAAGCAATTCCTTTTGGTTGCATGCTGGTACTTGTGGTGGATACGACGTGAATTGACACATGATGGAAAGCCACCACCTGCTACGCGATGGCATACTTCGGTGTTGGCAATTGCAAATAATTTTCATGAAGCTTCTTTACCTAGATCGGGGATCAAGCAACATGGGTGGATGAAGCCAGATATTGGATTTGTGAAACTAAATGTTGATGCGGCATTCTATCCAGATGAAGGAAGAGGGGCGACCGCGGCTGTGATTAGGGATGGACAAGGTAACTTCCTTGTTGCACAATGCATCTACTTAGACTATGTTGCTGATGCAACGATGGCTGAAGCTATGGCAATGAGGGATGCACTCATATTTGCTAAATCTTTGTGATTTCCTCGGGTGGAAGCTGAATCGGACTCACAAGTGGTGGTAAATTATTGTGACGGACAATCCATATGGTGGGATGCGGCAGCTGCAATCTTTGCGGAATGCCTGGATGTGTCTACTTCGATCAGGAAGGTCGTCTTTAAGCATTGTTCTCGGACGCTTAATAAAGCAGCGCATGTGCTTGCTCAATTTTCTTTTTGTAATAAGACTTCTGTTAGTTGGACTACGGAGCCACCGAGCTGCCTAGTCCCGGTACTTGTGGATGATGTACTGCCTTTGATCAATTAATAAAGCAAGCTATGATGGCCTTCCCTCAAAAAAAAAAAACTCCGACACGCAAACTGGACACCGCATCCGTCTGCAAACACAAATGTGGGAGCAAGCCATTGGAAGCTAGCCGCATACTATCCGCCAGTCAAATAAATTTGAAATTCAAATCTGCCTGGTCAGAAAGCGTGTGCCAGATCTCACAACAGCTTGCCCGATCAAAACCAAAAATAGGCAAGTATGATTTAGTTCTTACATGCCCGATCACAGAAAAATATCAGTCCGATAGTCCGTGTAAAAAAAATTCAATTTCCTACCTCGCTGGACCGGCAATTCGAGCCCGAAGCTCAATTCGTCGTCGCCACCCATGGCCGACGCCGGCTCACCCGCTTTAGGCATACCAACGAACAACATGCAGGCACCCATGCAGCTGCTCCACGCTCGGCGCACGCGTCCGTACAGGCTACGGTGACGAACACTCCAACAAAAACAACGGCGTTGGGTTGACGTCGACGATGAAGGGCAGTTGCCTGGCAATGGATGCCGGTGGCTGCCTCCCAGGAAGTTGGCGTAGTAGTAGTACGGAGCCTTGTAATGGTCCGGCCATGGAGTCATCTGCATGGTCGACGAGGGTGGCGGGTCCCCGCAGCCTAGGCCTCAACCTTCACCACGTCCACCAGCACGCCACTGCCACAACCACCCCCTACGCCTCTGTGCGGCCTTTGCTTTGACATGGTGATTTTGCCGTGGCGCCGAGTTGATCTTCCGGGCAAACGTGATCCCCGGATCCTCCACCACCTCCGTCTTCGGCAGGGTCTCATACGTTAGCGGTGGGAAGGAATACGAGAGTGGACGAAAAAGGGCAAGGATTGAGTGGAGAGCGGCGGGATGGAAGAAGAGAGTGGAGGATTTTGCCGCGAAAACAGTGCGGCCAACTGCAAAAACGTTGGCTCCGTCATAGTTTTGGGTGGGCCTCGGTCGTCGGAGTCCTACGTGGCCCGTGTCCAAACGCCCGCAAGCCCCCTAATTTAGTTCCGTTTTGCGAGAGAATTGCGGTCCCATACTGCTCCGTGGACTGATGGGGGTCGGTGTTGGATGGCTTGCGGGGTCTGAACGGGTACGAGAGATTTGAGAGTCGGCTTTGGAGATGCCCTTAGAGCATCTTCAGTAGCCCCCCTTTCCTCATTAAAATTGTGGTATTGGGGAATTGCGAAAAAAATAACTCCAATAGTTTGCTATTGGGGAGCCCAAGTAGATGAATTTTTTTTGTGAACTATTGAAGATGCTCTTCAATGAATATGAATACAATCAGTTACTCCCTTCGTCTCATAATATAAGAGCGTTTTTTACAGTGTCAAAAACGCTCTTATATTATGGGACGGAGGGCGTAGAAAAGTAGGCACGTAATTTATCCAAAGACATATCTTCCACTTCATTGTAGCGGTGAGAAGGATCAAAATCTCAAAAGATGGCCATGAATCATCGCTTATCGGTGTCTCTATAAAGTCCAAATACTCACTTCCACTTTTCTTTTTCCATTCCAGTATTTTCGTTTCAACGGGGACAGTATGTGAAGTGAAAAAAATCACTTCCTCTTTTCTTTTCCACTGGAAAGTGGCGTGGTTCGGAAGCCAAACCAGCCCCAAAGCCCAAACCCATAAATACCCTCGCGTCAACCACCCGGACCCCCGTGACATCCACCGCTGGCCGCCTGGCCCTGTCGCAGCTGACGGCCACCCCAAGGGGCAAACCCGTCCATCCACCCACCCGCCCGCCGCGGGCCGGAGCCCCCTCCCTCCGGTTCGAACCGCCATGTCGCGGCTGGACGGCAACACCGACCTGGACGGCGTCGCCAGGCGCCTCAGCTTCTCCTCCGCCTCCCCGGGCCAGCTGCCGCCCCTCCCGCCCCGGACCAACCGGAGGCAGCCGGCTCTCCCGCCGATCGCGGAGGACCCAGGGGAGCAGCAGGCGTCGGCGTCGTCGACGACGCAGACGCCCCCGTCGTCGCAGGCGCCTCGCGCGACGACGCGCGGGAGGTTCACGGTCTACACGGAGGCACCGCAGTCCGCGCCCCACACGCAGGCGCCCCCCGCACCCCCCGCGGCGTCGACGTCACCGCTCGAGACGCAGCAGGCGACCCCCGCACCCCCCGCGGCGTCGACGTCGCCGCTCGAGACGCAGCAGGCGGTCGCGGCCGCGTTGGGCCGATTGGAGCAGCAACGCCAGGCCGGGCTGCAGCAGGCGTCGGTGGCGGCGCAGCAGCAGCAGGCATTCGTGGCCGCGTACGAGGGATGGGAGCGGGGGCGTCAAGCCGGGCCGCAGCAGCAGCCGTGGGCGGCGGCGTGGACGCAACTGGGGCAGGGTCGTTCACCGTGGCCGCATCAGGCGTGGGCGCAGCCGCAGCCGGAGCAGCAGCAGCAGCAGGTGAGGCTGTACACGGCGGAAGGGGAACCGGCGGGGTACGCGACCAAGTGGGAGGAGCTCCATCCGGTGTCCCAGCACCTTCTCCTGCAAATCGAGTAGGTTCCTGGCCATATCCCATCTCGTTCCCGTCTTTCTTGTCGAATTTGGTACCCGTGGTTCATCGGCTTCCGGCGCTGTGACGTTCTGGGGTTTCGGAAACATCTCGTGGTGGAGGATTCTGCAGGTATTGGGAGGGTCAGAGGAGTTACCCTCTTTGTTCAATTTGTGTATTTAATTGCGTCTCCCTTGATCGGTTTTGTGCTTTGCCTTGGGTTTAGAATGATTTGCCTCATTGCTCTCTGATCATCACCTGGTTCGTCTGTGATTTGGCAGGGACAAGATAAAGGATGAGAGGCGTGCGTGTGAGCAGTTGGAACAATGCAGGCGCCTCAGCGACCCGTCAGTCTCCAGCAAGGGTTTTGAACTGGATGCTCGTCAGATTACCCAGGTTCGGTTTTATTCTGTGGGTGGTTTGTCCTTTAATTTGCAGAAAAGAGGAAGAAAGTAAATGCAGTACCATATATTATATATTAAGCACTGTCAAGTTATCTGCATTGCTCGTTTGGCTATTGCTTTGAGAGTGTCATTCTTCACGGATTGCCCGGTGCCAGCCAATATTAAGCGTCCTTGTGTATCTGAATTGACGCACGGTTGTGCTAGATAGTACTGCATTAGATGTTTATGTTTGATAATTGAGTTGTACTTTGCATACAAATCTATTGGCAGAGCCGTTCTTACTTCATTCAAAGGCTTGAAATGCTACCGTTGCAATGTTCTCCACAGGATATAGATATTTTTTCTGAGGTCAAGTAGGCACAGGGAAGTATTAGCATCAAATAGCTGGTGTGGCATGTTGTATGCATGGAGGGTACACCAGCAAGATGTCTATATGATGCAAAAGTGAAGATACATATCTTACTTGGAGAGTTATCTCTTCAGCTATGCTTTAAATTGGCGGGTTTCTGGGACTTAAACCTCAAATTGAAAAGACTATCGGGACTACCAGGGCAACTTTTTGATATAATGCATGAACCCAACTTGCCGAAAAGCACCTTTAACTTGAACAAATGTTTTTGACAGGAGCAATTTTTTCTTCCTGTAACAGGAGATTGGGTTAATCTCCACCATCATCGACAGGGAGAAGGCTCCCATTCAGAGCTTAATGGCTGATATCAGAGAAATAATGTCGCATGTGGATTTTGCTATATGTGCATATGCAGAAGTGAGACGAAGGTTCGTCAGCGGAGGTGCTGAACTTGCATATTGTGCTGGATCTTCAAGCGCTCCTACTGATTTCAGCCGGCACTCGACAATGGCCCGAACCTTTCGTAACTGTTATGCTTCTGTATATCGGCCTTCTCTCTTTATGCAACACATTGTTGAAAGATTTGAGAAGCAGCTTGAAGAATGTTGCAAATCGATTGGAGAGCTAGAGCAGCTTGTTCAAACGAAGAATGATAAGACCCATCCAGCTTCTTTGAAATCTCTGCCAAAAGTTATGGCGAATGTGCAGGATTATCTTATCTATGTTGCTTCTAAGGTAATATACCTTTCACACAATATCCTTGTTTGGCAACTATAGTTTGATGCTTTCACAGAGAATGGAGCTTATCTGACATTTTTGTTTTGTCCAGGTGGAAAATCTTCATCAACATGCCGAAACATTAAGAACTCAATATCTTAATGATCTGCGAAACTGTGGTAACTGGAATGATCCATTTGTTGAAGCGGATAGAAAAGAGGCAGCGAAACAAGAAGCTGCTGCCAGAATAGTCCATCCAACATTGCCTGTAACTGTAAGTAAACCTTTTGTATAGCAGTTCTCACAAATAACATCTCATATAGTCAGGTTAGTAAACATTGAATTTTATGTAGCAGTTCTCAAAATTAACATATCACGTGCGTCATGTAACTTTGGTTCTCATCCTATCCTTGACTGGTCTTCCAATTTACATTTATTGTCATTCTCATGTGTAATTCACACAGAGTGGTAACACCCGAAGCAGGCGCCAGATGTGTAATTGAATCAGCTTCAGATCAGTCCTTTGTCATGTATGTCCTTTTGTCTCCATCCCTCTTCCCTCCTTTTTTGTTTTACAGCAGCTTGTGATTAACATGTTTAATGAGCAACTGTAGCGGAGTTGTCTGAATCTAGCTTCTAAGGGTAGACTTCTCTTCTAGATATGTAAAAATACCTGGTAATGATGTTGAAATCTGTAGGACTCTTGTCTTCTAAAAATCTGTAGGGCTCAATTTATAAGTAGATGGCTATGGCCACCTCAGTTTTACTTCTTTCTGTGGCAAAGCTAAAATTGCATCAGCAGTTTAGCCCATTTAAAGTTTAAAACACCGACATCGATTTCTGTAGATCAATCACCAATGAAACCTTTTTGAGTCTTCCAACAGCTCAGAATGTAATCGAACTTTTGAATTGACTGCAACCTCCGTCCTGAAAAGATTGTCTTAGATTTGTCTAGATACCTTTTCGGGACGGAGGGAGTATATTATAATCTTCTTTGACCAAAGCTGAATATTAACGTATTGACTGTGATAATCCATGTCATGTTTGAATTTGACACATAAATGATCTTATCGTGGAGCCTTGCACTTGAAGCGTTGATTAGCCGTTACGCGTTTAGGTTGTGAGCCGGGAATCGGGATACAAGATTCGTATCACAAAATAAAATGAAATTTCATGTGACTGTGAAATCTTCCATGCTATCTGATTATAAATTCCATCAGACATGGAACGTTGAAGGTGTTTTTGGTCGAACAAAATTTAGGAGTTGAAGGTGATTGCTGTCGAGGCTTCTCACTGAATGGTTTCGATTAGTACTCGGTGAACTTTTCCACACGGTAAGGACTTGGGTAAACTGTATTTGAAAAATGTCTAGGGCCACACTGTTTGCCGTCCACATGACTTTTGGCATGCATGATGCATTTGATGCTTCCGTTCTTTCTTCCCTTTTTTCCCACTTTTGCGGAATAAACTATTCTACCTTTCCGAGGTGGTATTTGCTTTTTTCTTTACTACTAGGAGCTCCAGCTTGTCAGGGTTTCCAAAGTGCTGAATTACATGCTTCTGTTGCTTTTCTTTTTTCAATTTTTGAACGGTACAGTGTCCGTTGCTTTGTTGAGAACAGCCATATAGTATGTTGCGACGGAGTCAGAGAAGGTTCTTACTCGGTTATGGCACGTTATCGTATTCCATTATCAAATTCTGGTGGTCTGCCCTCTTGCCTTGCCATTTCCTCATTCGTTGTATATGCAGTAATATTGCCTTGTTGGCCAGCGGGAACGTAAGCGCTGACGGCAGTTCATATGTCATACACCGCAAGGATAATCGGGACTTTTAGCTGTTTGACATTTTGCTACTTGACTAGTATTTCAGTATGTGGTCGTGTGTGAACCAGAGCCATACTTGTCATTGACCCAACCTTGCCCAACGACCATCTCTGAATTTTTCTACAGTATTAATAATAACTAACCAGCCTACAGCGCCATCACGACGGGTGGATTTCAGTCTGAATTTATCTAGTACTACTATATATCTGTTGTTCAATTTGTCTATTGCAAACCCTGGTGGCGTGTTGTGGCTCAAGACGGGTGGGTGGATCTAACAACTGTGTTGCTTGAATCGGCCTTGTAGGTTGTTGCTCGTGGGCGGCAATGGATGGCGTGCGTGATCGGTGACCTCGACTGCGACCGGGGAAGGAAGCTGCGGAGAAGCAACCAGTTGGGAACGAACGAGCGGTCAACTTTAGCTTGCTTGGCCTGGCTTTTAGGAGGAGGGGAGGAGACGATGGCACTTGGTGTATTCTAGTGCGAATATGCGCGCTTCAGGTCGTTGTCCCAGTTGAGATGTGGCACGATTCAGTCGGGTCGTACTGGTTCCCTCCCGGCTAGTGGCTGCTGCGACAGGAGGCATCCCGATTTGCTACGTTCTTTGATTCCCAGCCTGGGATTCTCTGTTTTTTCTCTTGGCATCTATACCTAGTTTTTTTTGGGGGGTTTTGGAACCATGTGCACAGGTGTGTTAGTGGATCGTAGATGTGATTACTGTATGATCAGATGGGTAGATAGGGATAAAAGTTGCGCAGAAACTGTACAGGAGTTGACGGGGAGCAAGCCCCATATTGCTTACGATGTGTGGATATAACAGTTACAGAGGAAAAAAAAGTGGATATAACAATTCAGTTATCATCTGTTTTTGCGCCTCGTTTGAGTTGATCATGGGTTGTGAAAACTGTATTCTCCGTGTGAGAATTCGATTTGTTGTTTTTCGTCTGCTCAGCACAGTGACTGTAAAAAAAAAACTTTCTGATGACAATTTTTCTTTCAGAAGAGTCACAATCGCACGTGGATTAACAACCAAATACAACACGGGTAAAAACAAGATGGCCCAAATAGCAGGAGATTCACCGCTCTGTTCAAATATTTTTGGTTGAAAAAAAATTCGGCCATCGCACTCCGGCTTAATTGGGGCCAACCGCAATCGGAAAAAGATCTCCAAAATCCTGGCGGCCCGCACGCTGCCACGCATCCCAACAGAGCATAAAGAAGCCGCCGCTCACCCTCCCTCCAACATCTCCCACTTCTCCCCCTCCCCCACCTTGCCCCCTCCGCCGCTGACCTCGTCGGCCACCGCCGCCGACGAGGCCCCCTGCCGCCGGATGCCCACCCATCCCCTGGACACCCGCTCCGTCACAACCTGAACCCCGCTCCTCGCCCCGGCGAGCCGTGTCAGCATCCGACTCCGCCGATCCTTCCGAACCCTAGATCCCCTGGGCACCCGATCGCGCGCCCCTTCCGGAGGGGCGCCGTCCCGATTGCCCCGGAGGAAATGCTCCGCCGCGCCCCGTGAGATCCGGCCGCCAAGACTCGACCTTTTCGGCCCGCGAGGCGCCGTGACGCCGCGCGATGGCGATCCGCATGACCGTCTCCTACTCCGGCTACGTCGCGCAGAGCCTGGCCTCCACCTTCGGCCTGCGCTGCACCACCGCCGCCGCCGCCGGCTCCGGGGCCGCGCCCGGCGCCGGCTGCCGCGTCCTCCAGGACGCGCTCTCCCGCCCCTTCTGCCTCTTCGCCTCCTCCCGCCGCGTCGAGCAGCACAATGACGCCGAGGACCACAACCACCCCAAGCCCAAGCCCAAGCCTCTCCCGGCCGCCACCGCCGGTGCCGGCCGCCCCGCCAAGGCTCTCCCTGTCGCAGCCGCCGGAGGCAGGCAGCTGACCAAGCTCGTCCCCGCCGACGGGGGCAGCTATTCGCTGTTCGTCTCGCCGTCCGGCTCGACAAAGGCGGATGATCCACCGTCGCTGGCGGTGGGGTTGCTCTCGGTGCTCGCGTCCGGTGTCGGTTCGGGCCCTGGCATAGCCGGCGTGTCCTCGCTGTCGGCGTCGCCGTCGATATCGTCCGGGCTGAACCCCGCCACGCTGCTCCCGTTCTTGCAGGCCACAAAGTGGCTTCCTTGTAGTGATATCATCACCGGTGCGTCGTCCCGCAGGTCGGTACGCCCTGCCGATGTGTCGACCGCACCATCCACACATGTGCCTTCACGTCGTCCTTCACCTTCGCCTGTGCCCTCCCCTGCGGTGGCTGCCCCTTCGAAGGCGGGTATGATGGCCTTGCTTGGTAGCAGCGGTGCCGCGGCTGCCCCCGCCAAGATGGGCGTCAAGGCATTGTTTGGTAGCAGCGGTGCGGTGGCTGCCCCTTCCAAGGTGGGCAGCGTAGTAGCGCCGTTAGTTGGTAGTAGTGCAGTAGCCTCTGGTGCTGCTGGGGTGGTGAGGCAGAGCAGTGCTGCTCTTGGTGGTGCTGCTGGCGTGGTGAGGCAGAACAGTGCTGCTCTTGGTGCTGCTGCAGGGGCGAGCAAGAGAACTAGCTGGCTGTCAAGGTGGGTGAACTCCTGCTCGGATGATGCAAAGACCGTCCTTGCTGCTGTGACTGTACCGCTGCTCCATAAATCCTCCCTAGCGGAGCCGAGGTCCATCCCTTCGAAGTCGATGTATCCAACATTTGATGTTGGTGACCGGATTCTAGCCGAGAGGGTACAGTTAACTCCCAGTCTTCCATGAGTAGCAGTTTCCTGTGGTGTGTGTCTGCTGATGGTGCATACTTGCAATTTGCAGGTTTCATATATTTTCAGGGAGCCTCAAGTTTTGGACATTGTGATCTTCCGTGCACCTCTTGTCCTTCAGGTATGATGATTCAGCTTGTCTTCTTACTTATCTCTGATTCATGATGATGGAATATGTTATAATTTGGACTTCTTTATTGCAGGCATTGGGCTACAGCTCAAGTGATGTGTTCATCAAGAGGGTTGTGGCCAAGGGCGGGGACATCGTTGAAGTAAGCTTTTATCCGAAGGGTAGTGGCTTCTATTTGTTTTCATTCCCCCTCTTATTTCTTTTTTTTGTTGGCATGAATTCTAACCATTTGTATCCTCATCTGAATAGGTGACTGATGGTCAATTATTAGTTAACGGAGTCGTCCAAGATGAGGACTTTGTGCTCGAGCCACCCGATTATGAAATGGATCCAGTGGTACGCCATCTTTGCTTCCTGCATCGTACTAATGATCAAATGTTGTAGCTTGACAAAATCACAAGTTTGATCATATCAAGTTTCTGTGATTAAACTGTTGAACCTGTTATATCGGATGTGAAGATATTAATGCGCTGGCATATTTGCTGCTTAAAATTTTAAATTGGTTGTGTTTTTAAGTTGATAATAATGTGACATGGAAGTCACTGGTTCACTTGTAGATTGGTGGTTCATAAGAGCATACGTGGCTTATCATAATGCAAGCACCTCCATTTTCTGTAATTAGTTTACACTGGAGTATACATATTGATCAGTTGTTATTTGCTTTTTCCAGAGTGTGCCTGAAGGCTACGTGTTTGTGCTAGGGGACAACAGAAACAACAGCTTCGATTCCCATAACTGGTATGCCAAACCTCTATGGAGGATACCTGCTTGATTTCTTGAGACTAATTTCCAGGACATGTAGCTCAGGTGCTATGTTTGTCATTACAGGGGACCGCTACCCGTGAAGAACATTCTTGGGAGATCTGTGCTTCGATACTGGCCACCATCGAAAATAACAGATACAATCTACGACCACATTGACCACGATGTGGTTCATGGCATGGCAGGCATCTCCTGAGATGCACGGTTGGTTCGGCAATGCTAAACCAACCCATTTTTTTTGGCAGAGAATCACTGATGACCTCTGCTGCATTTTTTTTCTCCTCTAGCTATTTATTTGATTGATGTCGCCTTGCACGTAATGCCTGGCTGACTCTCAGTTTTTCCCCTGCCCTACCAGCAGATGCTTGTTTAGAGGCAACAATTCTTGTACTGTAACCAAAGGTCTGGCTCGCCTGTCGAATGAGCATCCATGGCAGCGCATGGAAATTTTGTTATGTTTGGCACAAGGAGAGTTGGTTGATCTGTTTCAGATCATAATGTATAAGAAGCAGAAAGCATGTCATATTGTTCATCCTGTTCCTTGTGGAGAGTTTTGGTTCCCTTCTGAATCCGACATGTTTGTTTGATGAAGGAAACCATCGCCAATTTTGAAACACGCCTTATCACAGGCGATGTTCTTGCCTTGTGTGCTTCGATGTTGTCGATTGTGATACGTAGTTGTGACATTTTGTAATGATTGTGAGTTGTTCGTAAGAAATGATATGTAGTGACTTTTCAGCTTTTAGTATGTTGGCTTCATGGGCAAGATGTTTGTTTAGCAGTACACTTGACAGCCAACTGAGCGAGTGCAAAATATGTGCTTGTGTGTTGTTGATTTTGATCTTGCATTCAAAGAAACTTATCTTTGTTTGAGCAAGTATGTGAAGGATTCTTGTAGCTGTCAATTATTTGAAAGAAATATGAGCAAAATACGTGCTTCTCTGCTGTTGATTTTGATCTTGTATTCAAAGAATCTGTTCTCTTTTTAGCAAGTATACGAGGATTATTGTAGCAGTCAATTGTTCGAAAGAAATATGAACATCTGAGTTTATGATCCTTGCTAAAATATCTACGCTTCTGTCAAAACATTTAACTAGTAAGACATCAAAAGAAAGATTCAGCTTGCATCCATTAGCCGTTGTTTCTTCTAAGACAGCCCTCCCTTTTTCTTTGCAGTGTCACTTGTCTAATTTTCTCTTGTAAGATGTGTTCGTGATGAATGTTCTTTTTTTCTTGAGAATGATGAATGCTCTTCCTTGCCACATTAGAAACAAAATCAAGTGTCATCAATGTATCAATACTGACAAATACTGCATCGCATCATCACCACATTGCATTATGAAGTGGTAGTTGTTTCGATACTGACAAATATATCTACAACTCCAGGTAATAAGCTCAAATCAACCACCCCACTGTGGTCCGGAGAAAAAGGCAGCAACATGGTCAAGAACAGTAGTACAAAATTTCAACATTGCGTTACAGACAAACCACATTTGCAGGTACACTTCCGGCCCCGACAATTATACACGGAATTGATGTGTATGTGCAATTTCCTATCAGCCCCTATCACTATCAGAAGTAAATAAACAAGAAGAAACCGTTACCACTTTACATCCAGTGACAACGGATCAGGCGGCAGGACCAACGACATGAAGTCTGCGAAGGAGACATTCGAAGTCAGGCTGCTCCACGACGTAGCGTCCGCTATCTGTAAAGATTTCCTCACCTTCTTCACCGATATAGCCTTGAGCCTCCCCTCTTCCTCAACCCTGGCGATGACGTCAAGCGTGATTCGCTGGACCACAGGCAGGGTTTTCCACTCTGGAACATCGTCCCAGATGTCGTCCTCTTCAGTAATGTCCCTCTCGAGCTCCAAACGGAATTTTACCAGGGTCATTGACGTCACTCTAGCTTCGAAGAAGTTCATTGTTCTGTTGAACCCATTCCTCTCACTGAACCAAGTCTTCAGGAGTTTTTCAAGCCTCGGCAGCCTTGGACTAATTGAGCAGAACGCACATGCTGAGATCAACCGATCTGACATGTCGTTCACTTCAGACTGGTCTGATAGTAACTCGATGGCGTCATCAGAAGTCAACAAGGGCTTCATGTGCCCCCCAGAGACATTGGTTTCATGTGCAACTATGGTAACCGATGATCCAACAACACGCATGTGAAGTAACGGAGCACAGGTTGAGTGGCTGAGGGGCAATATCTGACTTAGGTCCTTGTTAGTAGCCACCAAGCTTCCATTTGCTAAGAGACCTATACTGTGAGGATGGGAAAAGAACACTCTCTGTGCACCAGTAATCTTTAATGCAACACCAGCAGCAACAAGTACCCTCTTCAACCCTGTATACGTGGCATTCAACTGCATATGAGGTGCAACATAAGATTTTGCAGCAGTTGATTGGTGAAACAAATATTGCAAGAAACAAACAGGAGAATAAAAGATGGTACCAACATATTTAGTCATGACCAGCTTACAAGAAATGCCAAGCAGAGTATGTGGCATGTCTACTTTTTACTTGGTGACTGTTATAGACATAACTGACACACAGCAAACAAAAATATCCAAGAGCAGTTTCTCTCAGTTCTGCAGCATGCAACAATCAAAGATATGCCGACTTGAATGCTATACATTATGATTTATAATTAACTACAAAAGCAAAACTGCATATGTCTGATTATCCGATTTGTGTCCATTCCTTGTCCACCCAGAACAACCCCTTTGCCCAGGCATGCTAGAACAAAATGTTTGTATCACGTCTTTGATATTTTGGACAGAGTTAAGCTAAATTCAAAAATCAAACATTCAAGAAGTTATATTAGGTCAACTACATAGAAGTAGAAGCCACTGAGAAGAAGAGTCCAGTGTTTTGGCATCTCGCATATTGGGCATTGATTTGCCAGGCATTCCCATATGTGTGTTAATGTACTTAAATGGATAAACATAGCAAATTTAATGCACATAGCAAGTCACACACTGGATAATTCTATCTTCTTCCATTATTACTATACAACAGTTGAGTAATGCTTAGGTGGCAGTGGCACTGTGCAATCAGGGTCAGAACAAGTGGTACCATACTGTAGGTTTTGATGTTCAATTTTGTTGCATATATCCTTACAATTTTACTTGCAAATCTAGGAGAAAATTGTTCCAATTGACACAATGTACACACAACGAAAATTAAACAAGATATATCTGTACTGAATGTTCAGGCACCGCAACAACCACAATCAATTCGAAGTCACAATCAAAACTAAAAGGGGGTAAGCAGCAGCTAGATCATTCACCAATTAGAGTGATTAGCTTCATCTTAAAGGTGACACAACTTCAATTCCGTACCGATACCACCGCTAGCATAGCATAGCAAGCAAGCAAGCAACAGGAAGCAAAAATCTGAAGCAACAGCAAAGCTAAAAGTCAAACAGCACTCACCGACGGCAACTGGAGCTCCGCGAGGTCCCCGCCTGCGCTGTCGGAGACGAACACCTCGAGCGGCCCGACGAGGTCGAGGTCCCTGACGCCAGAGCCGAACGCCAGCGCGCCGTCGCCGGCGACGAAGTCGACCCCGTCGGGCCCGAGCACCTCCTCGACCGCGGGCGCCTCGGGGCGGCTCCAGTCGACGAAGCCGTCGGAGGCCCGCGCCAGCGCGGCCGCGGCCCCCCCCGCGCGGGCGCGGAACTCGTAGCGCTGCACGGCGCCGACGAGCGCGCCCCCGGCGTCGAGCGGCCAGACCCGGACCTCGGCGTCGGGGTCCCAGCCGTACTTGTCGGCGACGGCGTCGACGACGTCGTCGAAGAAGGTGGGATCCGGGGCGGGCGCCGGCTCGCGGCCCGCGAAGGCGTAGGCGTGCGCCGAGGCGTTGGAGGTGGCCGGGAGCTGGGAGAGCGAGGCGG
>NC_041389.1:598962538-599008706 GCF_002162155.2 Triticum dicoccoides | reverse complement strand
GGGGGAGGGGGAGGGGCGTGGCCATGGTGGCGGAGGGGGGAGGATCTAGAAGGTTCGAGAAGGGATTGATTGGGGTTTGGCGAGAGGTAGGTGCCGTGTCGGGTCGAGCCGTACGGCGGAGGGGGGAGGAAGACGGGGACGGTTCTGGAGATATGATGCGCCCGTGGGGGTGGGGGTGGTTAAAGGCTTAATGGGAGACTGACTCGTGGGTCCGGAGAACTGGGTTAGAGGTGGGCAGGTGGTTTTCTGCGTGCGTGTTTGCTTGCGACCACATAAGAGTTTGCTTAGTAACTTTAAGATCCGTGTAGACTTTTAAGGAGGGTGTACACTGTACCGAAGCAAGACTCGATTTCGCGTATATATAATACTATAAACATGACAGTTTTGAATGCAAATTCGAAATCGGGTCGGCAGTTCAACGGCGACGATTACTGATGTGGTTGCAATTTTGCGAGACATCTGAACCAACAGAACAAAGATGGTATCCGGCAGTTCAGAACAGTGGTAGCGCTGCAGATGCACTGGACGGCACACTGGAGATGCACTGAAATCGTATTTCAGAACACTGATTCACCACCAAGAGAGCATTAGTAGTAGTAGGTTAACTTAAGAGAACCTCTCCGGAGAAAGGCCAAATTCTATGGTACAAATCGCCCGAAAAGAAAAAAAGAATAAAACAAAATCTATGGTGCAGATGATGCTAACTGTTCACTTCTTCTATGTTCGGCATGTTGGCAAACAAGAACTTCGCCAAAATCCAGGCCGGCTCGCAACGGCGAGAAGTGCCCTGCGGAGAAAACAACCACAGTTCATCAGGACAAGCAACACCAGTGGGGCAACGGGTAGCACCAAACCATTAGTAGCACGTGCTAAGCATTCAGGTTCATACTACATTGCATCTGGGAGTTCAGTTCTCAGACATTGGTTGGGAAAGATTAGAGAAATAGAAATGTCGTTCGATCCTCCGCAACCAAAATAGGGATGCTCATCTACAACTGGAAGAAGATTTACTCATAGAGGAAATAGATGACAGAAAGGCGGAACCTGCCCAACTAGGGACAAGACTGAATTTTCTACTTAGCAATTTTCTGAGTAATTTAACTGAATTTCCGAATTCAGACAACAAACAACAGGGAGCTGCAAAACATCGCAAAGTAATTCCACTAAATGACATATTCTACCCACTACCCAGGAGCAATGTAGCTCCCAGCAGTCATCAGGAAATCCGTAATATGAATTTAAGGTGGCATTGAAGCATGTTATATAAATTGATTAAACCATGTTTGAACTAATTTTCAGACAGGGTGACCTAGCATGTTACATAATCCGCAGTTTGCATTTCCAGGTGATATATTCTACGCTATCAAAATTCAAAGTGATAGAAAAATTGTCTAAAAATTGATCGATCCAGAACATTAAATTTATATAACTCCGAGAGCTATCTTGATTAGCAAATGTAAGGTGCTAAGATTTCTTAGTACAGTACAGGATTATACGTTGGACTGTATATCGATTGTAAAATAACATGCATATTCAATTAGCCTTTTAGTAGAACACGTACGTGGACTTACTAAGAAGCTTATGCACTAGCTTTTTGCTCAATGCAACTCCCTGAAGGTTCTGCATTCTTTACAATCCATGGATGCTTCAGAATATCGTCAAGAGAAATCCTCTTGCTCGAATCCTTCACTAGCAGCTGCATACAAAATTCATAATTTCAACTTCATCACCTTAAAGGTTATAATCCATTATTAAAAAAAGATATAACAAATATTTTCAAATGTTACCTTGCAAATGAGATCCTTGGCATCTGCAGATATGTCACTAGTTTTAGGGAACAGCAAGTCCACTTTGACTATCCTGCTCAAAATTCATGTTGCAGCAAAAGATCAGGCAAAACACAAACATTATAGTTACACACGCATTGTAGCTCTTACCTCATCAGGGTATCTTGCTGTTCTGCAGCTTCAAAGGGTGGCGAACCATACAAAAACTCGTAGCACAGGATTCCTAAAGTCCAGTTGTCAACGGCGTAATCGTGAGCCTTTTTCTCTACCATCTCCGGTGCCAGGTAATCTATTGTGCCACAGAGTGTGTGACGTTTAGCATTTGATCGAACCGCCCATCCAAAATCTGCAATTTTAAGCCGGCCCTGTAAAATGGAAGCTGAGTGACTTCTATAAAAAAAAAGGCTCAGCAACTTATGCAGACACAGAGTTAAAACTTAAGTGTCAACAGCAATCAGCTCTGACATATACCAATGTGGACAGCACAACAAATGATTTTTTTTACTGGTTTCGTACTCATATGGATGTGGACAGCACAACTAATAAGGCCTCTGACAGTATTTGATAGTCTCTATAGCGACAGAAGTATCTCTTCAGTAATCTCGAGAAAGTTATACAGGACATGCATCTACAAAGTAACCAGGTGTTCAGAGCCATATATAGTACACAAGTGCAAGTCGGTATAATCATGTATGACCAGCAGTACTTACCAGCAAAACGTGTACTATTAGTCCAAAAGAAATGGGACGCCCATGTACATTGCCGAAATTTGCATTCGAACTATAAACCTTTGGGATGTCAAATTTTATACTGCACTATTTTACTTACAAATAGTTATAGAGTAAGCTACTGCTTATCTGCTATTTCGTTTCTCTATAAAACCGATTTAAAAATACAAGCTATGTGTGCCATAACTTAAAATTTCTCTACAGTTGGATTGATCATCAACAGGCATAAGTTCCCAACACATGAGATGCATAGTGCTTCAATTCACAATGTATAGCTCCTAAATTTTCCACATATATCTTAATAAAAGTTCAGGCTACAAGGATATCTGGATAGTTTATGCTTGCAGCAAGACCAAGGCAAATGGGGATATATTGTCTGTTTTATTTTATCTCAAGTAATTTTCACATATCGGCCATATCTAAATAAAGAGATTGCGTAACTGATCACAACGTACAACATGCATTTCCCGGAAACATATATATTGCTTCATTAGAGGACAAAATGCTACTAAAATTACTGCAGCAATGCATAGGTCCAGCTATTGTTTAATCCATCTGTGGGCAGGCATAATTTACAACAATGATTTATTCGGATTCCATGTTGTTGACAAACATGGATGGAAAAAAAAGTGCATTTAACCCACTGGCTTATCAAAATATTGTCTTGTATAAATTCTTAAAATACGCAATTTCAGTTTGGTATGATAACACATAACAGTGGCAGAGAGGCAGCAACTGCATGCAGAAGAACCAACCTCGATATCAAGGAGCAAATTTTCCGGCTTGATGTCCCTGTGAATTACCTGCTTCTTGTGACAGTATGCCAGTGCACCAGCAAGGCTTGCTACATACTAAAGCAAAATAAAATGAATTGGATCAACAGAAAATCCAGCACAAAAATGGTAAGTCAGTAGAAAAGCAACGTAGGTCCACCATGATTGACAGCCTGATGTGCTGTATATCAAAAAATGAGTACATCTCATGCTAAGCAGAGTGCAGTTTGACTTATTACTGTTCAGACAATGGAAATATGGTTCTATTGTGTTTGGATCTTTGGGTTGGATGGTTTAGATCTCAGACTGAGCTGGAAGTGTCACTCCTGAGGTGGGTTTTCTGTACTGAAAATGCTAGATTTGTTCTCACTCCCATTCATGAAAGAGGGGTGAGGCTTTTCCTTGTGTTTCTAGAGATGTTCTGGAGTTATTAGGTTCTTCATCTTGCAATGAAATACATAGATCCAGTAAATCCAATGGAAATGAATAGCTCATACCAAAATTCTTAACGATCAGACAGTTTACTACTTTCAACAATTAATGAGAAACCAACATAACTAAACACAGATTGTTTCAGAACACCTACAAATGAATATACTAATAAGGTACTAAGAGACAGTACTCTTTTAACTGATCTTTCTACCTCTCACGACCTCAATCGAAGTAATACTTCACTAGTGAAATGCTAGAAAATGCCCCCTATCGAATTTTGTGGGCTTTTCTATGTGGACAGTCAGAGCTCAGAATATTCCAGCTTCATTGCACATTTTGAGATTTCAGATAGTTAATTCCACAAACGATAGCGGATAACAACTGAGCTGATCCAATCAATAAACGCCACACGGCTGGGGAAAAGTAACACGGCAGGAGAGGGACAGGGTGGGGATGGCTCACGGTGGCGGCGGTCCGCTCCGAGAAGTGGCCGACGCTGCGGAGGAGCTTGTATAGCTCCCCGCGGGCGGCGTACTCGAGGACGAGGACGACCCGCTCGGCGTCGTGGAACCAGGCGAAGAGGCGGAGCACGTTGGGGTGGTCGAGGCCGTGCTGGATCTCGATCTCCCGCCGCAGGTGCCCGTGGAACCGGTACTTCTCCAGCTTCGTCTTGTATATCACCTTGAGCGCCACCACGTAGCCGCTCTGGACCGCCGCGGTTCTCCGGCGCGTCAGCCTCATCGGGGTTGAAATTTATTTGGGGGGAAATCGAAGCTCGAAGGTTTGGGGGCTAGGGTTTGGAGGACACACCTGCCTCTCGCGGCCGAGATAGACCTTGCCGAACTTGCCCTCGCCGATGAACTTGCCGACGTCGAAGTCGGAGAGGCTCCACTGCCGCCGCTCCATCGGAGGTGAGAGGAGGACGGGCGGAGGCGCTGCGGAGAGACGTTGGGATTTCGTAATGGAGCGTGCGGAAGCGAACTTCTGTGTTCAGGGTAAGAAATCGATGGGACGAATGTGGAATGGGCCTCAGTTGAATTTGGTCCGATCCCCATCCCTTCTTTTATTTTAGATGGGACCGTTTTGCGGAATATCCTATTTGACGCTCGTTGCGTCAAAATGTCGGGCAAACGCACAGAGAACCAGAGGCGAGCGACTTAACTGGGCCGGCCTGTTTAACACGTTTCACAGATCCCGGTTTTGGTAACCTTCTAGACTTTCCCAGCCGATTTTTTCCGGTTTTGGGAACCTTCTACAAGGTTCTCTGAACCGTTTTTTCGTTTTCTTTTTTTTTTTCATTTTCTCTTCTCTTTATTCCTTTCTGTTTCTGTTTTAAAAAATGTTTTGACTTCTCAAAAAATGTTCAGGATTTTCAGAAAATGTTCTTGATATTTGGAAAATGATTTTGCTTTTTAGAAAAATGTTCTTGATTTCCAGAAAATGTTCTGAGATTTTAAAAAAGTTCTTCAAATTAGGGAAATGTTTCTTCTTTTTTCAGAAAAATGTTCTGGATTTTCAAAAATTGTTAGGTATTTTCAAAATGTGTTCCTCAAATTTGAAAAATGTTTTCGCCTTTTAGAAAAATTTGGTGGATGTGCACAAAAATGTTCTGAGTTTTCAAAAAATTGTTCTGGATTTTCAAAAAAGGTTCTTATTTTTCGAAATTTGTTCTCAAAATTCATCCAATGTTTCATATTTACGAAAATTGTTCACATTTATGAATTTGTTTAGGATTTTTTAAAAAGGTTCTCATTTTCAAAGTTTGTTCTCAAGATTCAAAAAATGATCGTGCTTTTAAAGAATTGTTCATGCTTCCAAATTTGTTCGGTTTTTTTAAAATGGTTCTCATTTTCAAAATTTTCTTCTTAAGATTCAAAACAAATTCGTGCTTTAAAATTTTGTTCGTGGTCCCAAATTTGTTCAGAATTTTTCAAAATTATTCTTTGTTTTAAATATTGTTCTCAAAATTCAAAAAAAAATCATGCTTTAAAAAATTGTTTGCATTTTCATATTTGTTCTCTGTTTTAACAAACGTTCATGTTTTCAAAAAATGATTGAGAAATTCAACGTTTTTTTGTTTGATTTTCAAAAGAGAAAAAAAGGAAATAAGCAGAAAAGAAAAAAGAGAAAAAAAGAAAAAAAATGATACTATCTGTTTTTTTAGACAAGAAAAACAATTGGGCCGGCCCAGTCGGGGCGAACCCCTGTGCGTGCCCCCGACTCCCTGCCGCAGAGAGCGGCAGGTAGGAGCTCCCCCGTTTTGGAGGGGAGCTCCTACTCAGCGCTTTAAGCGCCTGTTGGGGAGGTCGTGTTCGGCGCTCGCACGGGTTGCCTAGCGGGCCGGCCCAATAGACTCCTCGAAAAATGGTCGTGGTAAAAAGTATTTACGAGACATGAGATTCAAACCCACGCGCGATCGTACGCAGCCGTACGAAACAGCGCAACAAAGCACTGCACTAGGAGATCTTAGCTGTCTACAATAAAAAACCAATCTATTTAATACTTCTCCTAGTACAACATTAACATCAATACCCCTGAAAAACAACATTAAAAAATATCATTAAAATTGGAAAATTTTCATCCATTTTGAAAAAGTAGTTCACTGGGTTTTGAAAAAAGTTCATTAAAATTGAAAAAAATTCATCCATTTTGAAAAAGTTCATCAATTCTCAAAAAAGTTCACAAATTTTAAAAAGAGTTCATTGATTCATAAAAATAAAATTAAGAAATGTTTGTGCATTTGAAAAAGAAAAATGAAACAAAAGAGAAACAGAGAAAAAACAAGAAAAAGAAAAAAATACGCGGGCATCGCGATCTTTGGAAAGAATAAGAAGAGGAAAACGAAGTAAACTATCACAAGTGGGTCGTTGTCCTAGTGGTTGTTGCGTTGTTCTGCGAACCTATAGGTCCTAGGTTCGAATTTGGCACACAATGCTTCCTTTTTTACCAGCTTTTTCTAGAAAGGAAGCAGAACATGGGTCGGGCCCAACTAGCCGCGCCCTGCAGGCACCGGTTTGCGAGCGGGCGCATAAGCGCCAAATAGGATTCGCCGTTTTGGAGCTACTTAGACCAGCCACGGTGAATACCACCAAATACTAGTGCTGCAGCCCGCAACTCAAAGGAAAACTCTCCTCCTCAACCGATTGATTTAGTCGGATGATGGACTGGATTTGTAAACCGCCTAGACAACCGTTCGATGGAATTCAACACGTCCGTCCGACCTGTGACAGCTGGAGCGTGCACGGTTTTCTCAGCAACACAGCCCCATCGTCTTTCTCCTCTGTCTTGTATCCTCCACGGTCAACGCCCGTCAATCCACACAGTGCCTCTCTCTGCATCCACCCACCGTGGCACCTGTTCCGGTGATCTCGCAGCACCAGTGTCGCCGGCGGCGAGCGCTCCAATACAACACTAAGTGTTGCCTCGTAGCTCCGAAAGTCGGCGGTAACAGCTAAATCGCAACATCAAGAGCCACCGCTGCTGCTCCATGGTAGCATGGAGTGCGGCAGAGCTCCAAAGCAACACCGACGACATCCGACGAAGCTCCATTGAAGCTCCATGGCAGCACCGCGCAGCACGTCAAAGCTCCAATACAACACTGATGGGCATCCAGCGAAGCTTCATGGCAGCACCGCGCAGCACGTCAAAGCTCCAATGCAACACTGATGGGCATCAGGCGAAGCTCCATGCCAGCACCACACGGCGACGGGGGCTTCATTGCAGCACCAGTGGCCGACGACGAGGGCTCCATCGCAGCACCAGTGGCCGGCGACGAGAGCTTCATTACAACACCGGCGGCCGGCGGCGAGGGCTTCATCGCAACACCGGCGGCCGGTGACGAGGACTCCATCGCAGCACCGGTGGCTGGAGATGAGAGCTTCATTACAACACCAGTGGCTGGAGACGAGAGCTTCATTACAACACTGACGGCCGGCGACGAGGACTTCATCGCAGCACCGGCGACCCGACGGCGTCGCGCCTCATTCGGCATGCAGCACATCAGAAGTTGCAACGCATCACACCAGACGCTCCTCCTTCATGGCGCCAGCGATGCGCTGCAGCACCGGCCGGCAGCGCCGTCGCTGCATTGAAGCGGCTGGTCCTTCGCTACACCACGACGGCTCTGGCATGAAGCACTGGTGTCTCGCCTCTTTGTACCATCAGATGCCCTCGGTCGGCTCGCCACAAACCCTCCCCTAAACAGCAGCAAGTAAATCTGAGAATGGTTTCATACCTAAACCATACTTGAACCATACCCGTGCATGTATCTCTTAAAACCATACTTGAACCATACCCGTTTAATGCCATTTTCAGCCCAACCAAAACTAAACCCTCTATTTTTTCCACCCAAACTAATTTAAACCCAATACATAACCGTGGGTTTGAACCCAATACGTAACTATGGGTTTGCTTCAATGTATATATGATTGCACAAATTGACATGTCAAGAAGCAAATGGCATAGAAAAGACATAAGTGCATCTACAATAGTTTGGGAACAAAGTTATCGTTGAGATATGATCAACACACAACAAGTGTCAAAAAGACAACGCCCACGACTGAAAAGCTCACTAACAAGTGCATTAAAACCAATTGCTTAGCTAAAGCACAAGCAGACACATTCAATTTGCATGTGTTGTTTCCCCATAATACAGAATTACAATAGTGCATCGCATCATGTACGCGGATCAAAGATACTCGTTGACGATGCATCGTTGCTTATTGCACATAACCAATGCCCTAAAACCGGTTTGGACCCATAGTTTCAGCCGTTAATAACCAAACTGTTTAAGCCCATAACCAACTATACCCAAATTGGTTTCTTCACATACCCTAACCAAAACCAAACTAAAAAAGATTCAGCCCAATAAAACCTGAACCAATCAAACCCAAAGTAAGAACCGAACCGTTTCACCCAGTTTTTTAATAACCATTCCCAGGTTTAGCAGCAAGGTCATGCCCTGACGTGTAAAATCACGACGGCTCCCGTAAAAAAGCACCGGTGGGTGAACCTCCTTTACACAGCTCGCGGATTCCCTACATCATGAAGCGTCGGCGACGAGCGGTGTTTGGACGGGCCAGTGAGCTGAGCACCAGCTCATCGAAGGAGAGCTTGGGGATAAAGGAGAGAGAGAAAGAGGGAGCTCACGGATGGGATCGAGCACGAGGTGGGAGGACGAGAAGATAAGAATGGAATGGCGAGTGGTGTGTTGGTCCGTTGGAACACGTGGCACAAGATGCAGGCGACTTAAAAGAGCGAGAAATCAATCGGTTGAGGAGGAGAGTTTTCCAATATAAATACTACAACAACTAATCAGTGAGTGTCGGAACGGAAATTCCTATTTGCTGCTCTTTGTTGCAAGTAGTCGACCGGACGCATACAGGCAGATCGACAAGCGTTAGGATGCGTCGGCCCGTCCAAACGTTAAATAGAATCTAGTTTTGGGAATCTTCTAGCTGGTTCCCAGCCGGTTTTTCTGGTTTTGTTCTATTTCTCCTTTTACCCCTTTTTGTTTATGTTTTTTACTGTTTCTTTTTCTTTTTTGTTTTATTTTTTTCTTTTTCTATTTTCTTTTCTTTTATTTGTTGTTTCATTTTTTTCTTTTGCCTGAGAATTTCAAATGTTTATTCAGAATTTAATGGAAAAGTTCTCGTTTTTAAAATCTGCTCCCAATTTCAAAAAAAGTCCAGGAATTTCAAAAAAGTTTCGGTTTTCAAATTTGTTCACAATTTCTAAAAATGTTCGTGCTTCAATAAGCCTTTCAGGAATTTCAAAATATGTTCTTGTTTGAAAATTTTGTTCACAATTTCAAAAAAGAAATCATGTTTTAGAAAATGTTCAGTAATTTTACAAAAATGTTCTCGTTTTGATTTTTTATGATCATGTTTCTCAAAAATGTCAAAAAAATCTCTTTTGCGAAATATGTTCTCAATGTCATCCAAAAGATGTTCTTTTGTTTTTGCAAATGTTGAGGACTTTCAAAAGAGTTCCCGTTTTCAAGTTTTGTTCACAATTTCTAAAAATGTTCATGCTTCGAAAAGCCTTTCAGGAATTTCAAAAAATGTTCTTGTTTGAAAATTTTGTTCACAATTTTAAAAAAAATCATGTTTTAGAAAATCCGCAGTAATTTCAAAAAAGTGTTCTTGCTTAGATTATTTTATGTTCACGTTTCTAAAAAATGTGCAGAAATTTCAAAAAAAAATCTTTAGCAAAATATGTTCTCAATGTCATTCAAAAAATGTTCTATTTCTTAAAATGTACAGAAATTTCAAAATACATTCTCATTTCCAAAATTTGTTCACAATTTCAGAACTAATGTTTCAGCTTTTAAAATTTAAAATCTGCACCCAAATTTGTTCACAAATATGTTCTATTGTTTTTCCTATTTCTCTTTTTTTTTCGTGTCTATTTCTTTTTCATTTTTTGTTTTTTGTTTCATATACTATTCAAGCTTATTTTCTTTTTCAGAACATGTTTGCAGTTTTACAAAATGTTTATGATTTTGTTTTTATTTATTTTTCTTTTCTTCTCTTTTCTTCAAAAAAATCAAAAAAATAAAATTTTGTTCGTGTTTCCAACAAATGTCCTCAAAATTCAAAAAATGTTCTCGTCACACAAAAAAGTACAAAACTTTCAAAATTCTGAAAAGGTACCGGATTGCAAATTTTTTTAACATATTCAAAAAATGTTCGCGCTTCCAAATTTGTTCGGGATTTTTCAAAATTGTTTTCCGTGTTAAAATTTCTTCTCAAGATTCAAAAAATGTTTGGAAATTGAAAAAAATGTTCCAGCTTTCCAAATTTGTTCACAAATTCAATAATAGTTCATGTTTTTCAAGTTTGTTCACAAATTCAAAGAATGTTCTAGAAGTTTTAAAAATGTAAACATTTTTTATTTTTGTTCACAAATTCAAGAAATGTTCCCACTTTTCAAAATTGTTCACATCATCAAAATGTTCCTGTTTTACAAAATTTGTATGAAAATACGGAAAATGTTATTATTTTGAAGAAAATAGTTATAATTTGGAAAAATTCAGTTGTAGGAGGTCGTCGGTACGACCCAATAAATGGACTGTAGTTTTTGGGATTTTTGGCGAATTAATCTTTAAGTTATGTCTTTGTCGTATACACCTATAACTTCCGGGCTGTTAATTGAATATGAGAACGTCAGGTCGCAGTGGTTTGCAGGCCAATTAGTCCGAAGTTGCGTGTTCGAGTTACAACGATAGCGCTATTTGTTTTTTGTGATTTTTCATCTCACTGTAAATGGGCCGGCCCATGCTAGCCGCTCCTGTGCGAAGCGCCGACACTCTGCCGCAGCGAGTGGCCTATAGGAGCTCCCAGGCAAGGGTCACTTTGGGTGGGCTGGGAGCTCCTATTCCGTGTGCTACGTGGTGGCGGCGAATTCAAAATTAATTCACGAATTTGCAATGAATGCTCTAGATTTAAAAATCTGCACTTGAAAATTTAAAATGAGTTCATGAATTTGAAACAATGAATTTCAAAAAATGTTCCTCAATTAAAAAAACAGATTTCAAAAAAGTTCTGAAATTTCATAATTGCTCACGAATTTGAAACTCCAGATTACAAAAAAGATTCATGATTCCAAAAAATGTTCTAGGATTTCATAAAATGTTCGTGGATTTTTTTCTTAAAAGTGCACACATTTCAGGAATGTTCTCGGATTTTAAAATAAATACGCATGAATATGAAAAACATTCACAATGTCAAAATTTTAACAGATTTGACAAATGTTCTAAAAGTTTAAAACACTCATGAACTAAAAAAATATTCCCACTTTTCAAATAATTGGACGGATTTGAAAATTGTTTTCGTATTTCTAAAAAGTTCATGAAATTAGGAAAAAAATAAGGAAAGAAGAAAGAGGAAAACAAAAGAAAAAACGAGAAAATTTATTAAGGAAACTGACAGGAGGAAACTAGAGAAAAAACAAAAAATAGACGAAATGGCGGACGCACTATTGCAGGCGAGGGTGCGTGTTTTGTCACAATACCTCCACCCGCGTAGGGAATAGGATTCTGTGCCAAATGCCAACGTAGCATTTGGCATCAGTAGGAACCGTCATCAAAGGTGTTACATCCCCTGAAAAATCGAGGGTGTTGCCAAATTGTTAAAAGAAGAAGAGAAAACAAGGTACATCTGTGCTCCAAATTCCATGCATCACATGGCGACGCCGAATTCAAAAAGTATTCACGAATTTGAAAAAAAAAAATTCAAAATGCTCATGAAATTTAAAAAGGTGTTCATGAATTTGAAAAAATGGGTTTTAAAAAATGTTCATGAATTAGGAAACAAATTTTAAAAATCAAAATTCCGAAAAATGTCCTTGAAATTTAGTAATAGTTCATGAATTCGAAAGTGCTCAAGAATTTGAAAAAATGTTCCAAATTTCAAAAAGGTTCATGAATTCATAAAAATCTAGGGTTTCATCAAATGTTCATGTATTAAAAATGTTCATGAGATTCCAAAAAAAGTTCACAAACTTGAGAAATGTTCTCGGATTTCAAAAAATATTCATGAATTTTAAAAAAATTCACGATGTAAAATATTGTTCACAAATTTACAAAATGTTTTAAAAATTTTAAAAACAGCCACCATTTATTTATTTTCTCATTTTTCAAGAAGTGGACGAGTTTGAAAATTGTTTCCATATTTCTACAAAGTTTATAAAATTAGAAAAAAAGAAAAATAAAAAGGAAACCAAAAGAAAGAAGAAAAAATCAATAAAGGAAATCGACAGTAGAAAACTAGGGAAAAACACAAAATAGGCGAAATGGCCGACCTACTACTGCGGGTGAGGGTGTGTGTGTGTGTCCGTTATACCTCGACCCGTGTGGGGAATAGGGTTCTGTGCCAAATGCAAACGTAGCATTTGGCATCGGTGGGAACATCAAGGGTGTTACAACCAGTAAAAAAAATCAAGGGTGTTACCAAATTGTAAAAAAGAGAGGAAACATGGTACATACATACTCCAATGTAAATTACACGAAGCAATAAAATAGGTTGAATGGTTCAGGTTAGGACGATGGTTTGTTTCCTGCTGGTGGTGCTATGCCCGTGCAACTGAAGATATAGGACTTTGCTACCTCTTGAGCTTGCGTTGGTTTTTCCCTTGAAGAGGAAAGAATGATGCAGCAAAGTAGCGTAAGTATTTTTCTCAATTTTGAGAACCAAGGTATCAATCCAGCAGGAGATGACACAAGTCACCGAATACCTGCACAGACAATCAAGAACTTGCAACCAACGCGATAAATGGTTGTCAATCCCTTCACGGTCACTCGCAAAAGTGAGATCTGATAGAGATAGATAAGCGGTTAAGTAAATATTTTTAGTATTTTGGGGTGTATAGATTGGAAAGTAAAGATTGCAAAATAGTAGATCGGAAACTAGCAAGATGTAAACGAGATTCAATAATATGGAAAAGAGACCCAGGGGCCATAGGTTTCACTAGTGGCTTCTCTCGAGATAGCATATATTACGGTGGGTGAACAAATTACTGTCGGGCAATTGATAGAAAAGCGCATAATTATGATGACATCTAAGGCAATGATCATGAACATAGGCATCACGTCCGTGTCAACTAGACCAACTCATGCCTGCATCTACTACTATTACTCCACACATCGACCGCCATTCAGCATGCATCTAGATTATTAAGTTCATAAAGAACGGAGTAACGCATTAAGCAAGATGACATGATGTAGAGGACTTAACTCAAGCAATATGATGAAAACCCCATCTTGTTATCCTCGATGGCAACAATATAATACCTGCCTTGCTGCCCCTACTGTCACTGGGAAAGGACACCGCAAGATTGAACCCAAAGCTAAGCACTTCTCCCATTGCAAGAAATATCAATCTAGTAGGCCAAACTAAACTGATAATTTGAAGAGACTTGCAAAGATATCAAATCATGTATATAAGAATTCAGAGAAGAACCAAATAATATTCATAGGTAATCTTGTTCATAAATCCACAATTCATCGGATCTCGGCAAACACACCGCAAAAGAGTATTACATCGAATAAATCTCCAAGAACATCAAGGAGAACATGGTATTGAGAATCAAAGAGAGAGAAGAAGCCATCTAGTTAATAACTATGGACCCGAAGGTCTGTGGTAAACTACTCACGCTTCATCGGAGAGGTAATGGTGTTGATGTAGAAGCCCTCCGTGATCGAATCCCCCTGCGGCAGATAGCTGGAAAAGGCCCCAAGATGGGATCTCACGGGTACAAAAGGTTGCGGCGGTGGGAAAGTGGTTTCGTGGCTCCCCCTGATGTTTTTAGGGTATAATAGTATATATAGGCGAAGGAACTAGGTTAGGGGAGCCATGAGGGGCCCACGAGGGTGGGGGCGCTCCTACCCCCCTGGGCGTGCCCTCCTACCTCGTGGCTTCCTCGTTGCGTCTCCGACTTCATCTCCAAGTCTTCTGGTTTGCTTTCGGTCCAAGAAAGATCATCGCGAAGGTTTCATTCTGTTTGGACTCTGTTTGGTATTCCTTTTCTGCAAAACTCTAAAATAGGCAAAAAAACAACAGAAACTGGCACTGGGCCCTCGGTTAATAGGTTAGTCCCAAAAATAATAGAAAATAGCATATTAAAGCCCATTAAACATCCAAAACAGATAATATAATAGCATGGAACAATAAAAAAATATAGATACGTTGGAGACGTATCAAGCATCCCCAAGCTTAATTCCTGCTCGTCCTCGAGTAGGTAAATGAGAAAAAACAGATTTTTTGATGTGGAATGCTAACTAACATATTTATTCATGCAATTTTCTTTATTGTGGCATGAATGTTCAGATCCAAAAGATTCAAGACAAAAGTTTAATATTGACATAAAAATAATAATATTTCAAGCATACTAACAAAGCAATCATGTCTTCTCAAAATAACATGGCCAAAGAAAGCTATCCCTACAAAATCATATATTCAACTATCTTCTATCTTCATCACACAAAATATTTAAATCATGCACAACCCCCATGACAAGCCAAGCAATTGTTTCATACTTTTGATGTTCTCAAACTTTTTCAATCTTCATGCAATATATGAGCGTGAGCCATGGATATAGCACTATAGGTGGAATAGAATGGTGGTTGTGGAGAAGACAAAAAGGAGAATATAGTCTCACATCAACTAGGCATATCAACGGGCTATGGAGATGCACATCAATATATATCAATGTGAGTGAGTAGGGATTGCCATGCAACGGATGCACTAGAGCTATAAGTGTATGAAATCTCAAAAAGAAACTAAGTGGGTGTGCATCCAACTTGCATCCTCACAAGACCTAGGGCACTTTGAGGAAGCCCATCATTGCAATATACAAGCCAAGTTCTATAATGAAAATTCCCACTAGTATATGAAAGTTACAACATAGGAGCCTCTCTATCATGAAGACCATGGTGCTATTTCGAAGCACAAGCGTGGAAAAAAGGATAGTAACATTGTCCCTTCTCTCTTTTTCTCTCATTTTTTTATTTGGGCCTTCTTTTTTTTGCCTCTTTTTTATTTTTTATTTTTTTATTTTTCGTCCGGAGTCTCATGCCGACTTGTGGGGGAATCATAGTCTCCATCATCCTTCCCTCGTATGGGACAATGCTCTAATAATGAAGATCATCACACTTTTATTTACTTACAACTCAAGAATTACAACTCAATACTTAGAACAAAATATGACTTTATGTGAATGCCTCCAGCGGTAGCGGCGGAGCCAGCGTAGAACTATTGGGTTCAAGTGAACCCAATGGATTTTGCTTGGTACGTTCATATGTATACGTATTTATCTGATGTGAACCCAGTAAAATATCTTGTCTGACCCAGCAAATACACCTCACGTGGAACAAAAGGCCCAAAGGCAACAACACACTAATCCATTCACATGCCCAAACCGTGAGTCCTGAGTCACGCAAACATGCAGCCACACGCGACATGCCTCATCTATCGTCTGTTTTTTTCATCGTTTATCTATTCGTTTCTTCGACTCCCATCTTGCCTCTTCGTGTTGCTTGGCGACTCGGCCGCCGCCGCATGACCGCGGCAAGTAATACGCGGCCGCAGATCGACATCGGCGACAATTAAATCCCAAAACTTGAGGTAATTAGATTACATTGCCACATCTTCTCTCTCTTCCTCTCTCTAGTCTATGTTCTATCTGACCTAGTAGCCCAATACAACATTGATTGTTTTGTCCTAGTCTTCTAAACAGATCCATGCACTTTGATTGATCTAGTCTATGGAGCGGTATTTTTCAAAGGGAACGCGGTCACTAGATCATGATAATGATACGCACATCAAGGTCACCCATTAGACCTTTTTTTAAAGGAGGTTTCCCCTCGGCCACCCATTAGACCTAGGCAAAGTGCATCGAATGTCACTGCACTTAAGTCTCCCGAAGCCTACTATTCATACAGAAATTAACTTAGATGAGTTGCCTTATGATCTGAATGATCGGATGAGAATTTCAGAGTGCACAAGAAATCCAAAGAAGCAAGACGAGAGGAGGCACATATATTTAACGAGGGGACCTTATAGGCCATCATCTACTTTTGATTACCCACAGAGGGAGATTGGAGATACTGAATGGAGATTTAATCCAGATTGTTGATGAGTATGGTCCATGACTTGAGTATAATGCTAAAGTGAGAATAGGCCTTCTTCTTCTACCTTCTCAAAGATTACGACAAGGGACAAGCTGGGACTGGTGCATTTGCAATTAACAACTAGAAAGGTTGGAACAAGAAAAGCAGACTATATACTCATGAGGGTAAGGGTAGTGTTATTAGCTTTCATAATGTAATAGTAAAAATATTTATTGCTTTGATGAATCCAGTTCAGTCGATTCAAGTTGCCCTTGATAAGCAAACTCATCATACAAAAAAGCAAAATCAAATATGGCTTAATGCTTTCATTGATTCGGTGAGATATTTGTTGCATTAAGGGATAACTTTCCGAGGCCATGACGAGTCGGAAGAGTCAAAAAATAAGGAAATTGTTTGAGAGTTAGTACATACTTTGGCAAACCAAAATAAAGCTACACAGAATGTAGCCCTAGAGCGAACCCAATGGCCACATTTTCTGGCTCCGCCCCTGTCCAACAGTGTACTGGGATGTGCAATGAATCAAGAGTGACATGTATGAAAGAATTATGAATGGTGCCTTTTCCACAAATACGATGTCAACTACATGATCATGCAAAGCAATATGACAATGATGGAGCGTGTCATAATAAACGAAACAGTGGAAAGTTGCATGGCAATATATCTCGGAATGGCTATGGAAATGCCATAATAGGTAGGTATGGTGGCTGTTTTGAGGAAGGTATATGGTGGGTGTATGGTATTGGCGAAAATTGCGCGACACAAGAGATGCTAGCAATGGTGGAAGGGTGAGAGTGCGTATAATCCATGGAATCAATATTAGTCATAAATAACTCACATACTTATTGCAAAAATCTATTAGTTATTGAAAAGAAGTACTATGCGCATGCTCCTAGGGGGATAGATTGGTAGGAAAAGACCATCACTCGTCCCCGTCCGCCACTCATAAGGAAGATAATCAATAAATAAATCATGCTACAATTTCATCACATAACGGTTCACCATACGTGCATGCTACGGGAATCACAAACTTTAACACAAGTATCTCTCAAATTCACAACTACCCTATTAGCATGACTCTAATATCACCATCTTCATATCTCAAAACAATCATAAAGAATCAAACTTCTCATAGTATTCAATGCACTTCATATGAAAGTTTTTATTATATCCATCTTGGATGCCCGTCATATTAGGACTATTTTTATAACCAAAGCAAATTACCATGCTGTTCTAAAAGACTCTCAAAATAATATAAGTGAGGCACAAGAGTTCATCAATTTCTATAAAACAAAACCACCGCCGTACTCTAAAAAGATACAAGTGAAGCACTAGAGCAATATTGTCTAGCTCAAAAGATATAAGTTAAGCACATAGAGTATTCTAACAAATCACGATTCATGCGTGTCTCTCTCAAAAGGTGTGTACAACAAGGATGATTGTGGTAAACTAAAAAGCAAAGACTCAAATCAAACAAGATGCTCCAAGCAAAACACATATCATGTGGTGAATAAAAATATAGCCTCAAGTAAAGTTACCGATAGACGAAGACGAAAGAGGGGATGCCTTCCGGGGCATCCCCAAGCTTAGGTTTTTGGTTGTCCTTGAATTTTACCTGGGGGTGCCTTGGGCATCCCCAAGCTTAGGCTCTTTCCACTCCTTATTCCAAAGTCTATCAAATCCTTACCCAAAACTTGAAAACTTCACAACACAAAACTTCAATAGAAAATCTCATGAGCTCCGTTTGTATAAGAAAATAAATCACCACTTTAAGGTATTGTTGTGAACTCATTATTTATTTATATTGGTGTAAAACCTACTATATTCCAACTTCTCTATGGTTCATACCCCCCGATACTACTCATAGATTCATCAAAATAAGCAAACAACACGCAAAAAACAGAATCTGTCAAAAACAGAACAGTCTGTAGTAATCTGTAACTCTTGAATACTTATGTAACTCCACAAATTCTGAAATAAATTGGTAGACGTGAGGAATTTGTCTATTAAACGTCTGCAAAAAGAATAAACCTAAAAGCACTCTTCTGTAAAAAATGACAGCTTTTCTCGTGAGTGCAAAAGTTTCTGTTTTTTACAGCAAGATCGCATTGACTTCACCCAAGTCTTCCCAAAGGTTCTAGTTGGCACAAACACTAATTAAAACTTAAAACCACATCTAACCAGAGGCTAGATAGATTATTTGTTACTAAACAAGAGCAAAAAGTGTAGTACAAAAATAAAATTGGGTTGCCTCACAACAAGCGCTATCGTTTAACGCCCCTAGCTACGCTTTGATAATTTCGTCGATGCTCACATAAAAGAGAAGAATTGAAGCGTAAAGAGAGCATCATAAAACATGAGAAAAACACATCTAAGTCTAACGTACTTCCTATGCATAGGAACCTTATAGGCAAACAAATTATCATAGCAAGCAAAGATTATCATATGCAAGGAACGAGAAAGAGATGATAGCAATCTCAACATGAAGAGAGGCAATTTAGTAACATGAAAATTTCTACAACCATATTTTTCTCTCTCATAATAATTACGTGTAGGATCATAAGCAAATTCAACAATATAGCTATCACGTAACATATTCTCAACACGATCCACATGCATGCAAAGTTGAATCCCTTCCAAAATAGTGGGATCAACATTAACTAAAGTCAGGACCTCTCCAAACCCACTTTCATCAAAAAATTTGTAAGATCGAACATTCTCCAAATATGTGGGATCTAAAGTTGACACTCTTCCAAATCCACTTTCAATAATATTGGAAACACTATTATCAATCTCATATTCATCATGGGGCTTAAATAAATTTTCAAGATCATAAGAAGAATCACCCCAATCATGATCATTGCAACAAATAGTAGTCATAGCAAAACTAACATCCCCAAGCTTAGGGTTTTGCATATCATTAACACAATTTACATTACCAGAATTTATAATAACATCATTGCAATCATGGTTTTCATCGAAGGAACTATCAAGTATAGGAGCAATAGCAACAATCTCATGTTTAACATAAGGAACTATAGAAAATGCATCTTCAGAAATATTGGCATCATGGCCACAAGAATAGCAAGCATCATGTTCATCAAGGGATATTTCAATCAATTCATCGGAATCATAACTATCTATAGATTCATGCATATCATTATTTTCTTCCAGAGCAATGGTCATTCTTTCAATAAATTCTTTGACATAGACATTATGAGCATAGTTTTCATAGCAATATTTAAGTATGTCAAAAAAATTAGATTCGTAGAGAGTAATATCATACTTTTCAATCAAAGAAGCAACTTCATAAACACCCTTAAAAGCACAAATTCTTCAATTTGCTCGATATCATAGTAACTATAAACACCCTTTGCATAAGAAGATAAGATTTCATTATCATTAAACTCACATAGGTAGGGAAGGTGTTTTTTAGGGTTCTTAGAGCAACAAGTAAAATCATAAATTTCACAAAGATTCCAAGCATAACACAACAAACGGTTTATTTGATCCCATAAGAGTCTCCCTTTTTCGGACAAACAGTGATGCACAAAATGAGCATGCTCCTCTAATGATTTTCCTCAACTAAACTAGTTGGGGTTTCAGCACGAGCACATATAGATCGAAGATGATCCAAGTAGAACACTTTAAGTGGATCCATATCCATAGATTTTTAGCAAGCAAAGATGCAAGCAAATAGAAGGCACATGGAAACACAAACAAAAAGACATACGGGAGAGGGGCGAAGAAAAGGCAAAGGTTTTCGAAAATCATTTTAGAAGTGGGGGAGAGGAAAACGAGAGGCGAATGGCGAATAATGTAATATAAGGGAGAAGAGTTTATGATGGGTACTTGGTATGGCTTGACTTGGCGTAGATCTCCCCGGCAACGGCGCCAGAAATCCTTCTTGCTACCTCTTGAGCTTGTGTTGGTTTTCCCTTGAAGAGGAAAGGGTGATGCAGTGAAAGTGCAACTATCCCTAGGTGGTTTTGGTAATTCCTAACAACATATAGCTCATTGGGCTAACATTATTCCAAGATGAATATTTCAGGAAAAGCTCAATGAATGGCATGGCATGGATGAGAAAAGTGGACCCCTCAAAATGCTAAGGACAAAAGGATTGGCTCAAGCTCAAAAGCTCAAGACTCTACATTTTATATTTTAGTGATCCAAGATCACATTGAGTCTATAGGAAAAGCCAATACTATCAAGGAGGCATGAGGTGTTGCTTAATGAGTTTCTTGCTCCATAGTGCTTAGTGATATGCTCCAAAGCCCTCAACTACTTTCTCACATCCTCATATGACCTAAACCAAAAGTCAAACTCGGCCCTACCGATTCTTTCTATCTGGCGCCACCGAGTTCAGATGTCATAGCCACTGGCACAAACCCTAGGCAAATCGGTCTCACCGATAGGGATCTCGGTCTCACCGAGATGGGATTATAATCTCTCTGTTTCCCTTCGTAACGTTTCGGTACCACCGAGATGAGCGATCGGTCCCACCGAGATTGCAATGTAAACTCCCTGTTTCCTTTCCGTAACATTTCGGTCCCAATGAAATGAGCGAACCGATCTCACCAAGTTTACCCGACCAACTCTCTGGTTAGCTTATTACCGAAATCGGTCCCACCGAGTTTGTGTAATTGGTCTCACCGAGATTACGTTATGCCCTAACCCTAACCATATTGGTCCTACCGAGTTGCATGTCGGTCCCACCGAAAATCCTAACGGTCACTAGATTTGCTGAATCGGTCTGACCAAGTTTACCAATTCGGTCCCACCGAGTTTGGCAAGTTGTGTGTAACGGTTAGATTTTGTGTGGAGGCTATATATACCCCTCCACCTCCTCTTCATTCATGGAGAGAGCCATCAGAACAAATCTACACTTCCAACTTGCTGTTTCTGAGAGAGAACCACCTACTCATGTGTTGAGGCCAAGATATTCCATTCCTACCATATGAATCTTGATCTCTAGCCTTCCCCAAGTTGCTTTCCACTCAAATCTTCTTTCCATGAAATCCAAATCCTGTGAGAGAGAGTTGAGTGTTGGGGAGACTATCATTTGAAGCACAAGAGCAAGGAGTTCATCATCAACACACCATTTGTTACTTATTGGAGAGTGGTGTCTCCTAGATTGGCTAGGTGTCACTTGGGAGCCTCCGACAAGATTGTGGAGTTGAACCAAGGAGTTTGTAAAGGCAAGGAGATCGCCTACTTCGTGAAGATCTACCGCTAGTGAGGCAAGTCCTTCGTGGGCGACAGCCATGGTGGGATAGACAAGGTTGCTTCTTCGTGGACCCTTCGTGGGTGGAGCCCTCCGTGGACTTGCGCAACCGTTACCCTTCGTGGGTTGAAGTCTCCATCAACGTGGATGTATGATAGCACCACCTATCGAAACCACGACAAAAACATCAGTGTCTCCAATTGCGTTTGAATTCTCCAAACCCTTCCCTTTACATTCTTGCAAGTTGCATGCTTTACTTTCAGCTGCTCATATACTCTTTGCATGCTTGCTTGAATTGTGTTAAGATTGCTTGACTTGTGCTAAGATAGCTAAAATCTGCCAAAGACTAAAATT
Organism: Triticum dicoccoides; assembly: GCF_002162155.2. Classification (NCBI taxonomy): domain Eukaryota; kingdom Viridiplantae; phylum Streptophyta; class Magnoliopsida; order Poales; family Poaceae; genus Triticum; species Triticum dicoccoides. Next base: position 598,986,783 of record NC_041389.1, on the reverse strand, counting down.
GGGAAAAGGATAAGTTTTATTTGGTCAAGTAGTCTAATCAGCCCCCCTCTAGACATACTTTCGATCCTACAAGTGGTATCAGAGCTTTGGTCTCCATTTTCTTTGATTTCCATAGCTTTTGGTGGTCATAGCCTTGGTTTCACAACCTAGGAGAGTATGACGTCTAGCGAGGGAAATTATCACCATAGAGGTCCTTACTTTGATGGTACTAATTTTGCTAGTTGGAAGCATAAGATGAAAATGCATATTCTTGGACATAACCCCGCCGTTTGGGCTATTGTGTGTATTGGCTTGCAAGGTGAATTCTTTGATGGGAGAGAACCAAACCGTGAAGCTAGCACGAAAGAGTTGAAGATGTTGCAATACAACGCTCAAGCTTGTGATATCCTCTTCAACGGATTGTGCCCCGAAGAATTCAACAAAATCAGCCGTCTTGAGAATGCAAAGGAAATTTGGGATACTTTGATTGATATGCATGAAGGTACCGACTCCTTCAAGGAATCCAAGTTGGACGTGCTTCAAAGTCAACTTGACAAGTTCAAAATGAAGGATGCTGAAGGTGTCGCTGAAATGTACTCTAGGCTTGCTCTTATCACAAATGAGATTGCCGGCTTAGGAAGTGAAGATATGACCGACAAATTCATCATCAAGAAGATCCTAAGAGCTTTGGACGGAAAATATGATACCGTGTGCACATTGATCCAAATGATGCCCAATTACAAAGATCTCAAGCCAATGGAAGTCATTGGAAGAATTTTTGCTCATGAGATGTCACTCAAGGATAAGGAGGAACTTCACAACAAGTCAAGTGGTGCTTACAAAGCCTCATGTGAAGCCCCCACATCATCAAGTGAGAAACAAACCTTCAATGAAGAATTGACCTTAATGGTGAAGAACTTCAACAAGTTCTACAAGAGTAGAAGCAAAGAGAGAAGCTCCAAGTCAAGGTCCTACAATGACAAAAGATCTTTTAGTCGAGAGCGTAATTGCTACAATTGTGGAAGACCCAGACACTATTCCAATGAGTGTACGACACCATACAAAAGAAGAGAAGAATCACCCAAGAGGAGAAGTAGAAGAGAAGAATCACCACCAAGAGAGAGGAGGAGTAGAGATGATCGTTATGAACGAAGAACATCCCGGAGAAGCAAGGATTCGGAAAGGAAGGACAAGTCATCAAGGAGCTACACAAAACGAAGACATCAAGCTCATGTTGGTGAATGGGTATCTGGCTCCGACTCCAATAATCACTCCGAGAGAAGCTATCACTCCGACTCCGAATATACTGAAGATGAAGGTGTTGCCGGTCTAGCACTTGTGTAAACCAACTCCTACGACATATTTGATTCACCAAATGAAGGAGTTGGAAGATGCTTCATGGCTTAAGGCCCAAAGGTAACACACCCCAAGTATGTTGATCACAATAGTGATGAAGATGACTTGTTAGGTGATGATGATTTACTTGTTGACAACTCTAGTGATGAATACTATGATGAAATGTCAATTAATCATGCTAATCAAGATAAAACGAATGATAATTATAAGGAGAAGATTGAGCTTCTAACTAAAGAACTAAACACTCTTAAGTTAGCTCATGAAACTATCTTAGAAGATCATCGAGAACATTTAAGGACTCATGAGAAGTTACACTTTGAAAAGCTCAACCTTGAGCAAGAGCATGAGTTCTTAAAGGCAATCAATGATGATCTTCGTAAGAAAAGTTCTTCTTACATTGCCAAGCGTTTACTCTTATCTACTTACATGCCTCAAGTCAAGTCTATTAACAAGAACAAGAAGAATTCTTCCTCTAGTAGTAACAATAATCATGCTAAATCCAATGTTGTTGCTTCTAGTAGTTCTCTTGATTCCACTAATGATTCTCTTAGCCAAGTTACACTTGAGCAAGAAAATAGCTTATTGAAGGGAACTATAGAGAAAGGTGTTTACAAGAGCCTTGCCGGGAGTAAGCAATTTGAGGAAATTGTACGCAAGCAAGGAAGGCACCGGAAGAACCAAGGTGTTGGTTTTGAACGGAAGTTCAATGCCAATGGAGTTGAGTGGGAAGAAGATCAATACCCCAAGACGAAGTTTGTTCCTCAACAAGAGAAGTATGATCCTGCTTCCTTCAAGGGGACACAAGCTCAAGATGATCTTCCACCACAATACCACAAGCAAAAAGGCAAGGATAAGCTTCAAGAGGAGATTGATGCATTTGAAGAAGCTCCAAAGGCCTTGGTCAAGTGGGTTCCCAAGACTACGTCAAGCTCTACTTCATCAAGTACGACTACAACTCCAAGGATTCCCATCAAGATGATGTGGATCCCGAAGATGAAGAACTAGAGATTTCTTGAGGGTGAGTCCGCCAACATATTTCACTCATATCATTTTGGCAACAACAAGTGCAATCAACTTCCACATCTTGCACTAGTTCAAGGAGTCACAAACTCTCTTGTTGGTAAGACAAGGGACAAGGTAACCTAATGCTTTCATAGACATCATCTTGTGTGTGCATCACTCTATGTCTATGGATATCCTTGTTTGTTCCTTGTGGGACTAACCCGTGTAGGTATTGAAAGTGCAACTCACTTCAAAGGATTGCTCTAAATGATCTACATCAACGTTGAGCATCCACATCTTCAACACCTACATGAAGTCATCATCGACAAAACCCAAGGTTAGTTCATCCCTCTAAGGGGGGGATCTCACATCTAGGGGGAGCTTTACTCTAAGAATTGAGTCAAAGCAACTCTAATGGTGTGAACACATCAATGCATCATGTAAAAGTGGTAACCCCACTTGAGCTTAGACGATGAGTATGACTTATGATCAAATGTTCTCATTTGACTCCTAAGTCAATATACTCATATATAGATGACCTAGTCATCGCCAATTGCTTGATAGATGCTAGAATTGGTTGTGCATGCTTTGTCACATATTTCATTTGCCATTTTATTGTGTGAGCATGTTGGTTGCACATTTTACTCATTCGAGGACAGCCACTTGTTGCTTTCATTGATTGGTTTCTTTTTCTTTTGCCAAGTGGATGGACAAGAATGCCTAAGAAACTTCTCTAGCTATCTATGCTTTTCTTGTCTCGAACTCTATTCATGCTACATCACAAAATTTGATCAAGTCATATTCGAACCACTCTGTGTGAGGAGCACTCGGAGTCCCTGATTCGTCATAGACTTCAACTTCCAAAACTTCTTTGTGTGTTTCGGTCTGACCGATTCTTCCATTTCGGTCATACCGAGATCACTAAGTCGATCTAGGTTTTCAATCTCGATGCAACCGATTTGAACTTTTCGGTCACACCGAGTTGTAGTAATTGTCAGCAGTTATGCATCTCGGTGCCACCGAGTTGTTCCACTCGGTCACACCGATAGGGTCGAGCTATATATACCCACAGGCAAAAATTTGGAAACTTTCTCCGAACTCTTTCGCCCGCGCGTAGCCCGCTCTGCCTCCAGGGTCTCTGGATCGTCCTCCTCGTCGCCAGCCGCCTCCAGTCGCTGGTCTCCGCCGCCGTTAACAGAAATCATCCCCGCCGTTGCCGCCGTAGTGAGTTCATCGCCGAACTAGGGTATGGACTCGATCACTGTGCTATCCCCATCTGATTCCTAGCACATTGTGTTCGCCATGAATCTTGCCACGATTGAAACTATCCTATCTAGTCAAAACACTCCATAGATTAGAGATGAATTGAAAATTTAGGGTTAGGTTTCCGCCGAAACCATCTCGGACCCACCGAGTTGTAGAACTCGGTTCCACTGATTCGGATAAGGCCATTGCACATGTAATTCTCGGTCTGACCAAGAATTGCAAATCGGTGTGACCGAGTTCAGGACTTTGTGAAACCCTAACAGTCTCGGTGCCACCGAACTGTGACCGGTCTGACCGAGTTCACTAGTTTAGGTTCCAAAAGGTGCTTCGGTATCACCGAGTTTGCAAATCGGTTGATCCGAAATGCTTTCTGTGGAAAACTAAAACTAAGTTTTTGACTCATTCTTTTGCAAAAACCTCTGTGTTTTGTGATGCTCATCCACTCTATCTCATCTATATCTATTCACAGGGTCTGCAGTCAGTGTTTGCAATATGTCTGATCAAAGTGGCAGCCAGAACAAGTCAGAGGAGCAGGTTCAAATGAGTGAGGGCACTAGTCCCTCTAGCAGCTCTGATGAGGGTAGCAAGAGCACCCCAAGCAACTTACCCAAAGCCGCCACCAGGGCCAGAAAGAAGAAAACCTCAGAATCTGAGGATGAAGACTATGTGGCAGTTGAGGATGAGGCCACTTCCAAGAAGAAGGTGTTCAAAAAGGAGTATGGCACAACTGCTGCCATTAAGCCTGGTATGAAGACCAAAGTACCTGCAAAGAGAACTCCCATGTCTAAAGCCAGAGCCTCTACTCAAGTACCTTTGGAATCTCAACCCAAAGAGGCTGTTGAAGAAGGGAAGAAGAGGAAGGAAAGGGTCAAGAAGACCATGGCCAGAGTTGTTGGAAAGCCTTCCATGATGGAAGAAGAAGAAGGAGAAGGCAAGGACAGAGAAGGCTACCAAGATGCCAACAATGGAAGAGGCATCTCAGTACTTTTTGAAGAGCAAACAAGATCAGCTTGGCTACTTGATTGCATCCACTCTGAGGATTGAGAAGGGGCTGGCCACCTTGACTCAAAACCAGGAGAGCCTGGAGAGGATCATGGAGCAGAAGTTCTATGACTTGGATGTGAAGGTAACTGAGATCCAGTCTGTTGTTGAGCAGCTTCAGGATGATATGCAGGAGAGGAAGGGCAAGACAACCACTGATGCATTTGCCAGAGTGCCTAGAGCTCAGAGATGAGCTGCAGTGCCAGTGACAGACACCAGAGCCACTTCATCTGCACCAGCTACAACTCCAGTGCAACCAACTCCAGCTCCATCCACATCTACTAAAGTCTTCGTCCAAGGAGCCATCTCTACACCACCACCTAAAGACCAAGCCTGAGAGACGATTTAGTGCTATGCATTTTCTATGACTTTCTGGTAACTTGTTGCCAAAGGGGGAGAAAAATGTATAGATCATAGGCTTCAAGTGAGAGTGTTGCTTTTTATTCTCTCTTGCTTTGGTGGTTGAACTTTATTTGCTTGTTTGAGATACTCTATGTCTGTGTGATACTTGGATGATCATGTGTTTGATCATATGCTACATTTATGCTTGTTGGATGATGTTATCCTTTTTATCTCTATATGATCATTCACTTTGCTTGGTGATGAGTGCATGTATTCAATCATTATCATTTTGAGCGCTCCACCAAGATGTATGTGACATGGAAGAGTAACCCATGAGCCTAACTCCTTGTGCATTTGCATTCCAAAGCAAATCTTAAACTATGCACAAATTTAGGGGGAGCTCTTGCTTATCACATACTTCTTTGATCTATATGTTGTCATCAATTACCAAAAAGGGGGAGATTGAAAGTGTAACTATCCCTAGGTGGTTTTGGTAATTCCTAACAACATATAGCTCATTGGGCTAACATTATTCCAAGATGAATATTTCAGGAAAAGCTCAATGAATGGCATGGCATGGATGAGAAAAGTGGACCCCCTCAAAATGCTAAGGACAAAAGGATTGGCTCAAGCTCAAAAGCTCAAGACTCTACATTTTATATTTTAGTGATCCAAGATCACATTGAGTCTATAGGAAAAGCCAATACTATCAAGGAGGCATGAGGTGTTGCTTAATGAGTTTCTTGCTCCATAGTGCTTAGTGATATGCTCCAAAGCCCTCAACTACTTTCTCACATCCTCATATGACCTAACCAAAAGTCAAACTTGGCCCTACCGATTCTTTCTATCCGGCGCCACTGAGTTTAGATGTCATAGCCACTGCCACAAACCCTAGGCAAATCGGTCTCACCGATAGGGATCTCGGTCTCACCGAGATGGGATTATAATCTCTCTGTTTCCCTTCGTAACATTTCAGAACCACCGAGATGAGCGATCGATCCCACCGAGATTGCAATGTAAACTCCCTGTTTCCTTTTCGTAATATTTTGGTCCCAACGAAATGAGCCAACCGGTCCCACCGAGTTTACCTGACCAACTCTCTGGTTAGCTTATTACCAAAATCGGTCCCACCGAGTTTGTGTAATCGGTCTCACCGAGATTATGTTATGCCCTAACCCTAACCATATTGGTCCTACCGAGTTGCATGTCGGTCCCACTGAAAATCCTAACGGTCACTAGATTTGCTGAATCGGTCTGACCGAGTTTACCAATTCGGTCCCACCGAATTTGGCAAGTTGTGTGTAACGGTTAGATTTTGTGTGGAGGCTATATATACCCCTCCACCTCCTCTTCATTCGTGGAGAGAGCCATCGGAACAAATCTACACTTCCAACTTGCTGTTTCTGAGAGAGAACCACCTACTCATGTGTTGAGGCCAAGATATTCCATTCCTACCATATGAATCTTGATCTCTAGCTTTCCCCAAGTTGCTTTCCACTCAAATCTTCTTTCCATGAAATCCAAATCCTGTGAGAGAGAGTTGAGTGTTGGGGAGACTATCATTTGAAGCACAAGAGCAAGGAGTTCATCATCAACACACCATTTGTTACTTATTGGAGAGTGGTGTCTCCTAGATTGGCTAGGTGTCACTTGGGAGCCTCTGACAAGATTGTGGAGTTGAACCAAGGAGTTTGTAAGGGCAAGGAGATCGCCTACTTCATGAAGATCTACCACTAGTGAGGCAAGTCCTTCGTGGGCGACAGCCATGGTGGGATAGACAAGGTTGCTTCTTCGTGGACCCTTCGTGGGTGGAGCCCTCCGTGGACTCGCGTAACCGTTACCCTTTGTGGGTTGAAGTCTCCATCAACATGGATGTACGATAGCACCACCTATCGGAACCACGACAAAAACATTCGTGTCTCCAATTGCGTTTGAATTCTCCAAACCCTTCCCTTTACATTCTTGCAAGTTGCATGCTTTACTTTTAGCTGCTCATATACTCTTTGCATGCTTGCTTGAATTGTGTTAAGATTGCTTGACTTGTGCTAAGATAGCTAAAATCTGCCAAAGACTAAAATTGGGAAAAGGATAAGTTTTTATTTGGTCAAGTAGTCTAATCACCCCCCCTCTAGACATATTTCGATCCTACATGCAGCAAAGTAGTGTAAGTATTTCCCTTAGTTTTGAGAACCAAGATATCAATCCAATAGGAGACGATGCACAAGTAACCGAATACCTGGACAGACAATCAAGAACTTGCAACCAACGCGATAAAGGGGTTGTCAATCCCTTCACGGTCACTCGCAAAAGTGAGATCTGATAGAGATAAACTGTAAAGTAAATATTTTTGGTATTTTTGGGTGTGTAGATTGGAAAGTAAAGATTGCAAAATAGTAGATCGGAAACTAGCAAGATGTAAATGAGATTCAATAATATGGAAAAGAGACCCGGGGCCATAGGTTTCACTAATGGCTTCTTTCGAGTTAGCATATATTAAGGTGGGTGAACAAATTACTACCGAGCAATTCATAGAAAAGCGCATAATTATGATGACATCTAAGGCAATGCATGAACATAGGCATCACATCCGTGTCAAGTAGACCGACTCCTGCCTGCATCTACTACTATTACTCCACACATCGATCGCTATCCAGCATGCATCTAGAGTATTAAGTTCATAAAGAACGGAGTAACGCGTTAAGCAAGATAACATGATGTAGAGGAATTAACTCAAGCAATATGATGAAAACCCCATCTTGTTATCCTCGATGGCAACAATACAATACGTGCCTTGCTTCCCCTACTGCCACTGGGAAAGAACACCGCAAGATTGAACCCAAAGCTAAGCACTTCTCCCATTGCAAGAAAGATCAATCTAGTAGGCCAAACTAAACCGATAATTCGAAGAGAATTGCAAAGATATCAAATCATGCATACAAGAATTCAGAGAAGAACCAAATAATATTCATAGGTAATCTTGTTCATAAATCCAAAATTCATCGGATCTCTACAAACACACCGCAAAAGAGTATAACATCGAATAAATCTCCAAGAACATCGAGGAGAACATGGTATTGAGAATCGAAGAGAGAGAAGAAGCCATCTAGTATATAACTATGGATTCGAAGGTCTGTGGTAAACTACTCACGCTTCATCGGAGAGGTAATGGTGTTGATGTAGAAGCCCTCCGTGATCGAATCCCCCTCCACAGATCACCAGAAAAGGCCCAAAGATGGAATCTCATGGGTACAGAAGGTTGCGGCGATGGAAAACTGGTTTCGTGGTTCCCCTAATGTTTTTAGGGTATAAGAGTATATATAGGTGCAGGAACTAGGTCAGGGGAGCCACGAGGGTCCGACGAGGGTGGGGGGCGTGCCTACCCCCTGGACGCGCCCTCCTACCTTGTGGCTTCCTCGTTGCGTCTCCGACTTCATCTCCAAGTCTTCTGGTTTGCTTTTGGTCCAAGAAAGATCATCACGAAGGTTTCATTCCGTTTGGACTCCGTTTGGTATTCCTTTTCTGCAAAACTCTAAAATAGGCAAAAAAATAGAAACTGGCACTGGGCCCTCGGTTAATAGGTTAGTCCCAAAAATAATATAAAATAGCATATTAAAGCCCGTTAAACATCCAAAACAGATGATATAATAGCATGGAACAATAAAATATTATAGATACGTTGGAGACGTATCAGACTTCTCCTGTTGTTTCTAGCTCTAGAATAAGAAAGATGTATATCCCTCTCTGAGTTGCATACACATATTGAACTTCTCAAATTTTTATAGAGAAAAAGCATAAAACCTGACTTCAGAGTAATGAAGCCAACTCCTCAATCCATCTTCCGATCCACAAAACACAAGCAACACAACACTGAACATCCATCCATGGAATTTTCCCGTGAACCATCCGCAAAGAGCACATATATAGAATGTGAAGGAAATATGCCCTAGAGGCAATAATAAAGTTGTTATTTTATATTTCCTTATATCATGGTAAATGTCTATTATTCATGCTAGATTTTATTAACCGGAAACTTGATACATGTGTGGATACATAGATAAAACACTATGTCCCTAGTATGCCTCTACTTGACTAACTCGTTAATCAAAGATTGTTAAGTTTCCTAGCCATGGATGTGTGTTGTCATTTGATGAACGGGGTCACATCATTAGGAGAATGATGTGATGGACAAGACCCATCCGTTAGCTTAGCATAATGATCGTTCAGTTTTATTGCTACTACTTTCTTCATGTCAAATAAATATTCCCCCGACTATGAGATTATGCAACAACCGAACACCGGAGGAATGCCTTCTGTGCTATCAAACGTCACAACATAACTGGGTGATTATAAAGATGCTCTATAGGTATGTTCGAAGGTGTTTGTTGGGTTGGCATAGATCGAGATTAGGATTTGTCACTCTGAGTATCGGAGAGGTATCTCTGGGCCCTCTCGGTAACGCACATCATATGAAGCCTTGCAAGCAATGTAACTAATGAGTTAGTTGCGGGATGATGCATTACGGAACGAGTAAAGAGACTTGCCGGTAACGAGATTGAACTAGGTATGAAGATACCGACGATCGAATCTCGGGCAAGTAACATACCGATGACAAAGGGAATAACATATGTTGACATTGCGGTTCGACCGATAAAGATCTTCGTAGAATATGTGGGAACCAATATGAGCATCCAGGTTCCGCTATTGGTTAAGTTAACGCTTCCTCTTTTAGTCTACGAGGGTATGTGGACACACTCTCCCCTTCTCGTTGCTATGCATCTCCTAGATAGATCTTGCATGAGCATATGATTTTTTTGAAATTGCATGCTACGTTACCCAATAGTGGCATCCGAGCCAGGTCTATGCGCAGATGATATGCACAAGTAGAACACAAAGAGTTGTGGGCGGTGATCGTCATACTGCTTACCATAAATGTCTTATTTTGATTCGGCAGTATTGTTGGATGTAGCGGCCCGGACCATCCTTAGATGACCACGTTCATGAGACCGGTTCCACCGACAAACATGCAACTTGTTTTGCATAAAGGTGGCTGGCGGGTGTCTGTTTCTCCAACTTTAGTTGAATCAAATTTGACTGCGGCCGGTCCTTGTGAAGGTTAAAACAACAAACTTGATAAATCACCGTTTTGGTTTTTGTGCCGTGGGTATGTACGGTTCATGCTAGCAGCCCATAGCAGCCACGTAAAACTTGCAACAAACAAATTAGAGGACATCTAACTTATTTTTGCAGGGCATGTTCTGATGTGATATGGTCAAGACATGATGTGATATAAAGATTGTTGTATGAGATGATCATGTTTTGTAAAAGTTATCGGCAACTGGCAGGAGCCATATGGTTGTCGCTTTATTGTATGAAATACAAGCGATATGTAATTGCTTTACTTTATCACTAAGCGGTAGCGATAGTCGTAGAAGCAATGATTGGCGAGATGACCACGATGCTACGATGGAGATCAAGGTGTCAAGCCGGTGACGATGGAGATCATGACGCTGCTTCGATGATGGAGATCAGAAGCACAAGATGATGATGGCCATATCATGTCACATATTTTGATTGCATGTGATGTTTATATTTTATGCATCTTATTTTGCTTAGTACGGTGGTAGCATTATAAGATGACCCCTTACTAAAATTTCAAGGTATAAGTGTTCTCCCCGAGTATGCACCATTGTGAAAGTTCTTCGTGCCGAGACACCACGTGATGATCGGGTGTGATAGGCTCTATGTTCAAATACAACGGGTGCAAGCCAATTTTGCACACACGAAATACTTGGGTTGAACTTGATGAGCCTAGCATGTACAGACATGGCCTCGGAACACTGGAGACCGAAAGGTCGAACGTGAATGATATAGTAGATATGATCAACATAGAGATGTTCACCATTGATGACTACTCCATCTCACGTGATGATCGGACATGGTTTAGTTGATTTGGATCACGTCACACTTAGATGACTTGAGGGATGTCAGTTTAAGTGGGAGTTCTTAAGTAATATGATTAATTGAACTTTAATTTGTCATGAACTTAGTCCTGATAGTATTTTGCAAATTATGTTGTAGATCAATAGCTCGCATTGTAGCTTCCCTATGTTTTTTATATGTTCCTAGAGAAAACTAAGTTGAAAGATGATAGTAGCAATGATGCGGACTAGGTCTGTGATCTGAGGATTATGCTCATTGCTGCACAGAAGAATTATGTCCTTGATGCACCGCTAGGTGACAGACCTATTACAGGAGCAGATGCAGACGTTATGAGCGTTTGGCTAGCTCAGTATGATGACTAGTTGATAGTTTAGTGCACCATGCTTTATGGCTTAGAACTGGGACTTCAAAAATGTTTTGAACGCCACAGACCATATGAGATGTTCCAAGAGCTGAAATTGGTATTTCAGACTCATGCCCGTGTTGAGAGGTATGAGACCTGTGACAAGTACTTTGCCTAAAAGATGGAGGAGAACAACTCAGCTAGTGAGCATGTGCTCAGAATGTTTGAGTACTACAATCGCTTGAATCAAGTGGCAATTAATCTTCTAGATAAGATAGTGATTGACAGAGTTCTCTAGACACCATCACCAAGTTACTGGAAATTTGTGATGAACTATAATACGCATGGGATGACAAAAGCAATTCCCGAGCTCTTTGTGATGCTGAAATCGATGAAGGTAGAAATCAAGAAAAGCATCAAGTGTTGATGATTAAACAAGACCACTAGTTTCAAGAAAAGGGCAAAGGGTAAGAAGGGGAACTTCAATAAGAATGGCAAGCAAGTTGTCACTCCCGTGAAGAATCCCAAAGATGGACCTAAGCCTGAAACTGAGTGCTTCTACTGCAAAGGAAATGGTCACTGGAAGCGGAACTACCCCAAATATTTGGCAGATAAGAAGGATTGCAAAGTGAACAAAGGTATATTTGATATACATGTTATTGATGTGTACCTTACTAGTGCTCGTAGTAGCCCCTGGGTATTTGATACTTGTTCGGTTGCTAAGATTAGTAACTCAAAACAGGAGTTGCAGAATAAATAGAGACTTGTTGAGGGTGAAGTGATGATGTGTGTTGGAAGTGGTTCCAAGGTTGATATGATCATCATCACACACTCCGTATACTTTCAGGATTAGTGTTGAACCTAAATAAATGTTATTTGGTGTTTGCATTAAGCATGAATATGATTAGATCATGTTTATTGCAATACGGTTATTCATTTAAGACAGAGAATAATTGTTATTCTGTTACATGAATAAGACCTTCTATGGTCATACACCCAATGTTAATGGTTTATTGAATCTCGATTGTAGTGATACACATATTCATAATATTGATGCCAAAAGATGCAAAGTTGATAATGATAGTGCAACATATTTGTGGCACTGCCGTTTGGATCATATCGGTGTAAAGCGCATGAAGAAACTCCATGTAGATGGACTTTTGGAATCACTTGATTATGAATAATTTCATACTAGTGAACCATGGGGAAGATGACTAAAACTCCGTTCTCCGGAACAATGGAATGAGCCAACGACTTATTGGAAATAATGCATACTGATGTATGCGGTCCGATGAGTGTTGGGGCTCGTGGCAGGTATCGTTATTTTCTGATCTTCACAGATGATTTGAGAAGATATGGGTATATCTACTTAATGAAACACAAGTCTGAAACATTTGAAAAGTTCAAAGAATTTTAGAGTGAAGTGGGGAATCATCGTAACAAGAAAATAAAGTTTCTATGATCTGATCGTGGAGGTGAATATTTGAGTTACGAGTTTGGATTTCATTAAAACAATGTGGAATAGTTTCGCAGCTCACGCCACCTGGAACACCACAACGTAATGGTGTGTCCAAACATCGTAACCGCACTTTATTAGATATGGTGCGATCTATGATGTCTCTTACCGATTTACCACTATCGTTTTGGGGATATGCATTAAAGACAACTGCATTCATGTTAAACAGGGCACCGTCAAAGTCCGTTGAGACGACACCATATGAACTGTGGTTTGGCAACAAACCTAAGCTGTTGTTTCTTAAACTTTGGGGATGCCATGCTTATGTAAAAAGGCTTCAGTCTGATAAGCTTGAACCCAAATCGGAGAAGTGCATCTTCATAGGATACCCTAAGGAAACAATTGGGTACACCTTCTACCACAAGTCCGAAGGCAAGATTTTTGTTGCTAAGAACGGAACCTTTTTAGAGAAGGAGTTTCTCTCATAAGAAGTGAGTGGGAGGAAAGTAGAACTTGATGAGGTAATTGTACCTACTCTCAATTTGGAAGGTAGCTCATCCGAGAAATATGTTCCCATGCTGCCTACACCTACTGGAGAGGAAGCTAATGATAAAGATCATGAAACTTCAGATCAAGTTGCTACAGAACCTCGTAGGTCAAACAAAGCACGATCCGCCAGAGTGGTACGGTAATCCTGTTCTGGAGGTCATGTTACTTGACCATGATGAACCTATGAACTATGAAGAAGCTATGATGAGCCCAGATTCTGCTAAATGGCATGAGGCCATGAAATCTGAGATAGGATCCATGTATGAGAATAAAGTGTAGACTTTGGTGGATTTGCATGATGATCGGCGACCCATAGAAAATAAATGGATCTTCAAGAGGAAGATAGACGGTGATGGTAGTATTACTATCTACAAAGCTCGAATGGTTGCAAAAGGTTTTTGACAAGTTCAAGGTGTTGACTACGATGAGATTTTCTCACTCATCTCGATGCTTAAGTCTGTCCGAATCATGTTAGCAATTGCCACATTTTATGAAATCTGGCAAATGGATATCAAAACTGCATTCCTTAATGGATATTGAAGAAGAGTTGTATATGATGCAACCAGAAGGTTTTGTCAATCCTAAAGGTGCTAACAAAGTGTGCGAGCTCCAGCGATCCATATATGGATTGTTGCAAGCATCTCGGAGTTGGAATATATGCTTTGATAAGGTGATCAAAGCATATGGTTTTATACTGACTTATGGAGAAACCTGTATTTACAAGAAAGTGAGTGGGAGCACTACAACCTTTCTGATAAGTATATGTGAATGGCATATTGTTGATCGGAAATGACGTATAATTTTCTGGTGTAGCGACCAGACCTCAAACAGTCTGATCTCTGTGCATCAGTGTCATCCCTGGATCACTAATGCTGACACGCACAATACTTGAAGGATTTATAACAGAGTAGCAATCACACACTTATTACATCGAAGTCTCAAAAGAGAGCTTAATTACAACAAATACGACTTAAGTCCATCTAATAACGATAACATCGGAAGGCTTGGAAGATAAGCGAGTCCATCAACTCCAACGGCATCACTGAGTATAAGACCATGACCTAAGGCACCTTACTCGTCGTCTGAAAAGTCTGCAACATGAACGTTGCAGCCCGGAAATGGGTCAGCACATGGAATATGCTGGCAATGTAACACATAGAGGGTAATGAAAAGAATAATGCTATACTACATGCATATATGGCTGGTGGAAAGCTCTATGGTTACAGTTTTGCATAAAGCCAATTTTTCCCTACAACAAAGGAATAAATTTTATTTAACTATCCTGGTGGTTGTTAAACATTGAGAAGGTTCACCCAACTCAATCCCAATTAAGCATCAACATTTAAACCCAACAGATTAAATTAAAGTAACATGATGAGATTCACATGATAATCCAAGTACTAGATACTCAAAACATCCATAACCGGGGACACGACTAACCGTCCTTAGTTTATACACTCTACATAGGTTTGCGCACTTTTCCCCGCAAGACTCGATCTCCTCCGTTGGGATTCTTGCACTACATGGTGTTTGAGAAACGGATGATCGAGACAGTCTTTCAGAAGTGTTTGCACCTTATGATGGGTAGACAGTTACACCTACTTTCCCCTACATCTGCTAGTCTACCACTGTAAGAGTTCACACGACTTAATCAACTATGCTAGAGCCCATAGTATCTTGCGGCTGCACACGGAAGTTTCTAGCATGAATAATCTCATGATCCCTTTGAGCCTGGTTGGCGGTCCAAAAAGAAAAACAACAGGCAATCACTGGAATCCCAGGTGCCTCAATCCACCCAGATCTGTATTAAAGTTGCCACCTTAAGTAAACCATTAATAAACAATCTCACATCTATCATGGATACACTCACCCAATCCACGTCTACTAGCATAGCATAGCAATATAAGCAAACGTAGAAGCAACTCCCAAAGGTTTGAAAGTAAACATGATATAGGTACTACCTCATCTACTTCCCAAAACCCACATATTAATCAGATCCTAATCATGCAATTTTTGAGGATTGATCTAATGCAATAAAACTGGGTAGTAAAGGGGTATGATCAAAGTGTTACTTGCCTTGCCGATGATCCGTGAAACCTAGAGATTCGAAGTAGCAAGCGGCGCACTTCGGGTACTCTATCGCAAACAAACAAGCATACAATAAGCACTCATCTAATGCATAGGTAAAACTCAAATAAGAGATCTAACCATAAAGTTCAACTTAAGAACTCCGCTTTGCAAAAAGAATCAAATCAAACGAAGCAACGAAAATCAAACGGCGAAAGAAACAATGTTTGTTTACTAATCTGGACCTAAGTCAAATTTTACAGTAGCAAAAACTTGTTTGAGTTGGTTAAACGGAAAGAGGGTTTTGAGACGAAACTCTAGGCGCTTGAATCACATGATTCCAATAAACGAGTGAAAAGTTATACTAAAACGAAAATCGGATCAGAAACCGCGATCAGAAATAATCACGGAAAATCCAAAAAAAAAGAAAAACGGACGAACAGGCTAACGAACGAATGTTCGCTGTCTGTGGCTAAACACAAAAACCGTTCATTAAAACAAACGTACAGACGGACGTCCGTTAAATAACTAAACCGGGAAAAGCGATGAACTGATCTAAAAAAACGGATCTAGGTTTTTTTTAAAACGAACGATTTTATTTAAAAAAAATGGCGGCGGCGGCGGCTACCTCGTCGGGTCCGGCGGGGCTTGGGGCTCCGACGGGATAGGTAGGCATCGGCGGGGGCGGCGGAGGGTGGCGCGCGGTCGGGCGGCGGCGGCGACGGGCGTGGCACACGGCGGTGGCGGCTGGCGGCGGGGCGGGATGAGGTGATGCGGCGGGGGTGGCGGGGTATTTAAGGAGAGGGGGGCGTCCGACTTGGGGGAGGGGGCACCCCCGGGCGACGGCGGCGGCGCTGACCCGGACTCCGGCGGGAGTCCGGCTCGGCTACGCTCGGGCGAGGCGGCGCAAGCAAGTGGGCCGGCTGGGCCTTCGGCCCAGTTCGGTCCGCGTGGAAAGATTTTTTTATAAACTCCGCCGAAACTAAAATAAATCCTAGAAAAAAAATAAAACTCTAAAAATGCCAAAAACAAATGTTCACCGTCTAAATAAAATATTTAGAACGAGATGAACATTTTCTTGGCCCTAAATTGCAGTTTTGAAAAACATGCAATTTTCCTAAATTCAAATAAAATAGCGATAAACTCCGAAATAAAAATCTTATTTGATTTTAATATTAAATCCTCAATATTTCTTTATTTCGGGAAAGTCATTTTATTCCCTCTCTTGTAATTTTTTAATAGAAATAATTGAAGATAAAATAATTAAAATCAGATGATCCTATTTTCAAAATTTGAGAAAACTCAAATATGAAAATAACAAAATCCCCAACTCTCTTCGTGTGTCCTTGAGTTGCATAGAATTTCTAGGATCAAGCCAAAATGCAATAAAATATGATATGCAATGATGATCTATGTATAACATTCCAAATTGAAAATTTGGGATGTTACAAACCTACCCCCCTTAAGATGAATCTCGCCCTCGAGATTCGGGTTGGCTAGAAAATAGGTGAGGGTGGTCCTTCAGTAGATCTTCCTCTCGCTCCCAGGTTGCTTCATCCTCGGTATGTTGGCTCCACTGAACTTTGCAAAACTTGATAACCTTGCTGTGCGTGACTCGGCTGACATATTCGAGAATCTTGACGGGTTTCTCCTTGTACGGCAAATCACTATCCAACTGAATTGCTTCCAGCAGCACTATATCTCTCAGCGGTATATCAGCCATCTCTGCGTGGTAGTTCTTCAACTGGGAAATATGGAACACATCATGAACTCCTGACAAACCTTCGGGCAATTCCGACTTGTAAGCAACCTCTCCCATACGCTCCAAAACTTTGTATTGTCCCACAAAATGTGGCACTAACTTTCCCTTAAATCCAAAATGCTTAACTCCTCGAAATGGGGATACACGAAGATAAACTCTGTCTCCGACTTTGTAGACTGTCTCCTTGCATTTTGAATCTGCATAACTCTTCTGCCTGGACTGGGCTACCTTGAGCCTATCACGAATCAACTTCATCTTCTGTTCAGACTCCTTAATCAAATCTGGTCCAAACAACTGACGGTCTCCTATTTCATCCCACAACAATGGCGTCCTGCACCTCCTTCCGTACAAGGCTTCGAAAGGGGCCATCTTCAAACTGGATTGATAACTGTTGTTGTAAGAGAACTCCGCATATGGCAAATTGTCGTCCCAACTAGATCCATAATCTAGCGCAGAAGCTCTTAGCATGTCCTCTAGAATCTGGTTGACTCTCTTGGTCTGTCCATCTGTCTGTGGATGAAAGGTTGTACTGAACTCTAGCCTGGTACCCAAAGTTTCGTGCAACTGATTCCAGAACTTTGAGGTAAACTGGGTTCCTCTATATGATACAATGCTCCTCAGAACTCCCTTCAGACATACGATCCTGGTCATGTATATCTTTGCCAACTTAGCACTGGTGTAAGTGGTTTTCACTGGGATGAAATGAGCTACCTTCGTCAAACGATCGACTACAACCCATATTGAGTCATAGCCTGAACGAGTCCTGGGCAATCCTGTGATAAAATCCATGCCTAGCTTATCCCACTTCCATTCGGGTATCGGCAATGGCTGTAACAATCCTGCTGGCTTCTGATGCTCTGCCTTCACTCTCTGACATACATCACATACTGCTACATACTCTGCAATATCCTTCTTCATTCCGGTCCACCAGAAAGTGTCCTTCAAATCCAAATACATCTTGGCATTTCCTGGGCGTATCGAATATGGCGAATCATGGGCCTCTTGTAGAATCAACTTCCTGATCTCAGGGTCATTAGGCACATAAACGCGGTCCTCACACCATAAGGTATCGTGCTCATCCTCACAAAAACCTTTTGCTTTTCCTTTGCTCATCTTCTCCTTTATTTCGGCAATCTCCTTGTCAGTCTTCGGAGCTTCTCTGATCTTATCCATCAAAGTAGACTGAATCTCCAATGCTGCTACATAGCCTCTCGGAACTATCTCCAAACATAGCTCACATAGATCCTCGGCTAACTCCTTTGGTAACTCTCCGGTCATGAGTGTGTTGACATGGCTCTTGCGGCTCAACGCATCGGCTACTACGTTAGCCTTTCCGGGGTGATAATGCAATCTCATATCATAATCCTTGATGAGCTCCAACCATCTCCTTTGCCTGAGATTCAACTCCTTCTGCGTGAAGATGTACTTCAAACTCTTGTGATTTGTGTACACCTCGCAATAGTTTCCGATGAGAAAATGTCTCCATGTCTTCAATGCATGAACTACGACTGCTAACTCCAAATCATGTGTAGCATAATTCAACTCATGGGGCTTAAGTTGTCGGGAGGCATACGAAACAACTCTTCCCTCCTGCATAAGCACTGCTCCAAGTCCTCGACGAGAAGCGTTGCAATAAACTTCATAATCCTTGCGCTGATCTGGCAGAATCAAAACTAGCGATGTAACCAAACGTTTCTTCAACTCCTGGAAACTGGCCTCACATTCCTAAGTCCATTTGAACTTGGTGTCCTTCTTCAACAACTCCATCATGGGCTTTGCAATCTTCAAAAAATTCTCAATGAACCTCCGGTAGTATCCCGCGAGTCCAAGAAAACTCCGGATTTCTCCAACTGAATGGGGGCTTCCCAGTTTGTAACAGTGACAACTTTGGTGGGGTCTACTGCTATTCCTTCTCCGAATATAACATGTCCGAGGAATCCAACTTCCTTCAACCAAAACTCACATTTGTTGAACTTGGCATATAACTGATGTTCTCTGAGTTTCTCCAGTACCAAACGCAAATGCTCCTTATGCTCCTCTTCATTCTTTGAGTAGACCAAAATATCATCAATGAACACCACCACGAAGTTATCCAGAAACTCCATAAACACCTTGTTCATCATGTTCATGAAATAGGCAGGTGCGTTAGTCAGACCAAATGACATAACAGTATACTCGTACAGCCCGTACCTGGTGGTAAAAGCTGTCTTTGGTATATCCTGCTCTCGAATCTTCAGCTGGTGGTATCCTGATCGTAGATCGATCTTGGAAAATACCTTAGCTCCTTGCAATCGGTTAAACAAATCATTGATCATCGGCAGTGGGTACTTGTTCTTGATTGTCACTTCATTCAATCCTCGATAATCAACAACCATCCTTAATTATCCATCCTTCTTCTCCACTAGAAGCGCTGGCGATCCCCAAGGTGAAGAACTTGGGCGAATATAGCCTTTATCCAATAGCTCCTTAATCTGTTTCTTAATTTCCTCCAAATCTTTTGCAGGCATCCTATACGGTCTCTTAGATATCGGCCCTGGGCCTGGCAAAAGCTTAATCAAAAACTCAATGTCTCTATCCGGTGGCATGCCTGGCAACACCTTTGGAAATACGTCAGGGAAATCCTTCACCAATGGTACTTCCTCCTGTACAACTCCTGATAAGGAATTTACTTGAGTCCTCTTCGGCTCATGCCGTGATACATACTTAATCCTTCTTCCTTCTCGCATGGTAAGCAAAATAGACTTACTAGCGCAATCGATGTTTCCTCCGTACATCGATAGCCAATCCATACCCAGAATCACATCCAAACCTTGCGATTCCAAAATGATTAAATCCGAGGGGAAAACATGCCTACCTATACTCAATGGCACTTGAAAACATCCTTGACTGGCCATATACTCCGCTCTTGGTGAGCTTACTAACATAGGTGTTCTAAGTACCTTGGTGGGCAGTTTATACTTATCCACAAATCCCTTTGATATGTATGAATGTGATGCACCAGTATCAAAAAGAACGATTGCAATAAATGACTTAACCAAAAACTTACCTATTACTGCATCTGGCTGGGCTTCAACCTCCTCCACGTTAACGTGGTTCACCTGTCCCCTGTTGAATGGGTTCGGCTTCTTCCCAGAGCTTCCATTGCCATTTCCATTCTTAGCTTCAGGACATTCATTGGCATAATGTCCAGTCTTCTGACACTTGTAGCAAGTGACTTGGCTCAGGTCCCTCTTGGCTGGGGTCGATGGGTTGGTACGGTTCTGTCCGTTGCTTCCTCCATTCCCATTACCATTCTTGGGGCCACTATGGTTGTGTGAGCTCCCTCCTCCATGGGTATGCTGAAAAGGTCCTCCCGAATTCGGGGTAAAGCGGGGCTTCTGCTGAGCTCCAGAATTGTATTTCCCTTGTCCATACTTCCTCTTGCGGTTGTCAATCTGTTGCTGCTTCCCTTCAATCATAAGAGCTCTATCTAACAACTCCTGGTAGTTGTGGAAGGTTGCTACCATCAACTGCATGCTCAGCTCATCATTCAGTCCTTCCAGAAACTTCTCCTGCTTAGCTGCATCCGTAGCAACGTCATCTGGGGCATAACGTGCTAGCTTACTAAAGTCATCCACATACTGGCCAACTGTACGTCCTTCTTGGCGCAAGTTGCGAAACTCACGCTTCTTCATGGCCATAGCTCCTACTGAAACATGGTCAGTACGGAAAGCCTGCTGGAACTGATCCCATGTGACAGTGTCGATAGGATACGTGGCTGTGAAATTCTCCCACCATGATGCTGTGGGTCCATCAAGCTGATGTGCAGCGAGACGCACCTTCTCCGCATCTGTGCATCCTGCAGTGGTTTACTCCCTTCCCATCTTACGGAGCCAATCATCTGCAACTATCAGCTCGGTGCTACTCAAGAACACCGGTGGATTCAGCCTCAAGAAACGGGCTAAGCGGTCAACATGTGGTGGTGGTGGTGGGTTATTGTTGTTGTTGTTGTTGTTCCCCTGATTCTGATTCTCGACTAGCATCTGCATCAATGCATTCTGTTGCTGGATCAACTGAGTGAGCTCCGGTGGGAAAGCAAATCCATTGTCATGTCTCGAAGACATCTGAGGGTTTAGAAAAGATGAGAGCATAGAATAGAATGAGGTCTAGAGAGAAAACACTACCCATATGCACATGAGACAAATGCAATCAATATCACTTCAATCAATTCAAACAAGGGCATACAATGGTCTAACTATCGTTACAAAAGTGCTCGGACTATACTATATACATGGGGGAATACTACTACTGCTATGGTGGTCGACTAGAAAAACTGCTCGGTCGAAGACTCCATGCTATCTGCTCCAGCTTCATCAACAAAGTCATCATCGCTATCGTCTGGGTCCGAGTCGGTGTCGTCGATGATGATATAGTTCTCCGGGCAAGTGCAATCATCGTCTTCTCCTCCAGTCGCGGGGAATCCCATAAATACTTTTAGCTTCATCTTCAGATCATCATTCTTCTCCACGAGTGTCGTCATTTCCTCCTCATATCCATCGCGTGTAGACTTGAGTTCTTCCTCCAGCTCCATGATCCTGGTCAATGCCTTCTTCAGATCTATCATGCCTGCGCACATCTGGTTCTCCTGGCGACATATGTGCTGGTTTAACTCCTGGATGAAAGCTGCAATTGATCTATCCTTCCTGGTGCTGATCATCTCCCATTGCTCATGTCGGCGCCCACAAATCTGGTAGATAGTATCCTTAAGATCCTTGTGGTAAACTTCTCCAATGCATCCCATGGTGATGTGGGCTGCCATGCTCTTTCCTAGACTCCAGGTTGGTGCATCAAAGGAAAACTCTATGGGCTCAGTAACTGGCATGAACATTCTTCCAGGTACTTGAACTTGAATCATCCAATGCTCATCTTCGGGTAAAGTGGCGATGTAGGTTCCGGTGAAGCTTGGTACTCCGATGTTCAGGTATCTAGTGACTTCCTTCAAGTGGCGTCCAAAGGGTGTATCTTCATCCGGTTGCGTGAACTTGTTCCTTGCATCCACCATCCTAAAAGAGTAGAAAAGATGAGGAGTCAGAAATGAGAAGAGAGTAGTGGTCTAGGGCTTTACCTTAGTGGTCATGTCCTACAGTCAGCGTGTGCTCTGATACTATCTTGTAGCGACCAGACCTCAAACAGTCTGATCTCTGTGCATCAGTTTCATCCCTGGATTAGTAATGCTGACACGCACAGTACTTGAAGGATTTATAACAAAGTAGCAATCACACATCTATTACATCGAGTGTCTCAAAAGAGAGCTTAATTACAATAAATATGGCTTAAGGCCATCTAATAACGATAACAGTGGAAGGCTTGGAAGATAAGTGAGTCCATCAACTCCAACGGTATCACTGAGTATAAGACCACGACCTGAGGCACCTTACTCATCGTCTGAAAAGTCTGCAACATGAACGTTGCATCCCGGAAACGGGCCAGCACATGGAATATGCTGGCAATGTAACATATAGAGGGTAATGAAAAGAATAATGCTATACTACATGCATATATGGCTGGTGGAAAGCTCTATGGTTACAGTTTTGCATAAAGCCAATTTTTCCCTACAACAAAGGAATAAATTTTATTTAACTATCATGGTGGTTGTTAAACATTGAGAAGGTTCAGCTAACTCAATCCCAATTAAGCATCAACATTTAAACCCAACAGATTAAATTAAAGTTCATGATGAGATTCACATGATAATCCAAGTACTAGATACTCAAAACGTCCATAACCGGGGACACAGCTAACCATGATTAGTTTATACACTCTGCAGAGGTTTGCGCACTTTTCCCCGCAAGACTCGATCTCCTCCGTTGGGATTCTCACACTACATGGTGTTTGAGAAACGGATGACTGAGACATAGTCTTTCAGAAGCGTTTGCACCTTACGATGGGTAGACAGTTACACCTACTTTCCCCTACATCTGCTAGTCTACCACTGTAAGAGTTCACACGACTTAATCAACTATGCTAGAGCCCATAGTAGCTTGCGGCTGCACACAGAAGTTTCTAGCATGAATAATCTCATGATCCCTTTGAGCCTGGGCGGCGGTCCAAAAAGAAAAACAACAGGCAATCACTGGAATCCCAGGTGCCTCAATCCACCCAGATGTGTATTAAACTTGCCACCTTAAGTAAACCATTAATAAACAATCTCACATCTATCATGGATACACTCACCCAATCCACGTCTACTAGCATAGCATAGCAATATAAGCAAACGTAGAAGTAACTCCCAAAGGTTTGAAAGTAAACAGGATATAGGTACTACCTCATCTACTTCCCAAAACCCACATATTAATCAGATCCTAATCATGCAATTGTTTGAGGATTGATCTAATGCAATTAAATTGGGTAGTAAAGAGGTATGATCAAAGTGTTACTTGCCTTGCTGATGATTCGTGAAACCTAGAGATTCTAAGTAGCAAGCGGCGCACTCCGGGTACTCTGTCGCAAACAAACAAGCATACAATAAGCACTCATCTAATGCATAGGTAAAACTCAAACAAGAGATCTAACCAGAAAGTTCAACTTAAGAACTCCGGTTTGCAAAAAGAATCCAATCAAACGAAGCAACAAAAATCAAACGGCGAAAGAAACAAGCTTCGTTTACTAATCTGGACCTAAGTCAAATTTTACAGTAGCAAAAACTTGTTTGAGTTGGTTAAACGGAAATAGGGTTTCGAGACGAAACTCTAGGCGCTTGAATCGCCTGATTCCGATAAACGAGCGAAAAGTTATACTAGAACGAAAATCGGATCAGAAATCGCGATCAAAAATAATCGCGGAAAATCCAAAAAAAAGAAAAACGGACGAACAGGCTAACGAACGAACATTCGCTGTCTGCGGCTAAACGACGAAAACCGTTCGTTAAAACGAACGTGCGAACGGACGTCCGTTAAATAACTAAACCGGGATAACCGACGAACCGATCTAAAAAAACGGATCTAGGTTTGTTTTTAAAAAACCGAACGGTTTTATTTAAAAAAACGGCGGCGGGTGGCGGCGACTACCTCGTCAGGTCCGGCGGGGCTCGGGGCTCCGGCGGGGCGGGGAGGCATCGGCGGGGGCGACAGAGGGTGGCGCGCGGTCGGGCGGCAGCGGCGATG
>NC_041389.1:598890101-598961863 GCF_002162155.2 Triticum dicoccoides | reverse complement strand
GCGGGCGGCTGGCGGCGGGGCGGGACGGGGTGAGGCGGCGGGGGTGGTGGGGTATTTAAAGAGAGGGGGGCATCCGACTTGGGGGAGGGGGCACCCCCGGGCGGCGGCGGCGGCGCTGACCCGGAGTCCGGCTCGACCACACTCGGGCGAGGCGGCGCGAGCAGGTGGGCCGGCTGGGCCTTAGGCCCAGTTCGGTCCGCGGGAAAAGATTTTTTTATAAACTCCGCCAAAACTAAAATAAATCCTAGAAAATAAAATAAAATTCTAAAAATGCCAAAACAAATTTTCACCGTCTAAATAAAATATTTAGAACGAGATGAACATTTTCTTGGCCCTAAATTGCAGTTTTGAAAAACGTGCAATTTTCCTAAAATTCAAATAAAATAGCGATAAACTCCGAAATAAAAATCTTATTTGGTTTTAATATTAAATCCTCAATATTTCTTTATTTCAGGAAAGTCATTTTATTCCCTCTCTCGTAATTTTTTAATAGAAATAATTGAAAATAAAACAATTAAAATCAATTGATCATATTTTCAAAATTTGAGAAAACTCAAATATGAAAATAACGAAATCCCCAACTCTCTCCGTGGGTCCTTGAGTTGCGTAGAATTTCTAGGATCAAGCCAAAATGCAATAAAAATATGATATACAATGATGATCTATGTATAACAATCCAAATTGAAAATTTGGGATGTTACATCTGGAAAGCATAAAGGAGTGTTTGAAAGGAGTTTTTCAAAGAAAGTCCTCGGTGAAGCTTCTTACATATTGGGCATCAAGATTTATAGAGATAGATCAAAACGTCTGATAAGATTTTTCAATGAGTACATACCTTGGCAAGAGTTTGAAAGAGTTCAAAATGGATCAGTTAAAGAAGGAGTTCTTGCCTGTATTACAAGGTGTAAAGGTGAGTAAGACTCAAAACCCGACCACAACAGAAAATAGAAAGAGAATGAAAGTCATTCCCTATGCCTTTGCCATAGGTTATATAAAGTTTGCTATGCTGTGTACCAGACCTATTGTGTGCCTTATCTTGAGTTTGGCAAGGGGGTACGATAGTGATCCAGGAGTGGATCACTAGACATCGGTTAGGTTATCCTTAGTTACCTAAGAAGACTAAGGAAATATTTCTCAGTTATGGATGTGATAAAGAGTTCGTCGTAAAGAGTTACGTCGATGCAGGCTTTTACACCGATCCAGATGACTCTAAGTCTCAATTTGGATATATATTGAAAGTGGGAGCAATTAGCTAGAGTAGCTCCATGCAGAGCATGGTAGACATAGGAAATTTGCAAAATACATACGGCTCTGAATATGGCAGACCCATTGACTAAACTTCTCTCACAAGCAAAACATGATCACACCTTAGTACTCTTTGGGTGTTAATCACATAGTGATGTGTACTATATTATTGACTCTAGTAAACCCTTTGGTTATTGATCACATGGCGATGTGAACTATGGGTGTTAATCACATACATATGTGAACTATTGGTGTTAAATCACATGGCGACATGAACTAGATTATTGACTCTAGTGCAAGTGGGAGACTGAAGGAAATATGCCCTAGAGGCAATAATAAAGTTGTTATTTTATATTTCCTTATATCATGGTAAATGTCTATTATTCTTGCTAGAATTGTATTAGCCGGAAACTTGATGCATGTGTGGATACATAGACAAAACACCATGTCCCTATTATGCCTCCACCTGACTAGCTCGTTAATCAAAGATGGTTAAGTTTCCTAGCCATGGACATGTGTTGTCATTTGATGAACGGGATCACATCATTAGGAGAATGATGTGATGGACAAGACCCATCCATTAGCTTAGCATAATGATCATTCAGTTTTATTGCTACTGCTTTCTTCATGTCAAATATATATTCCTTCGAATATGAGATTATGCAACAACCGAACACCGGAGGAACGCCTTGTGTGCAATAAACTTCACAACATAACTGGCTGATTATAAAGATGCTCTACAGGTATCTCCAAAGTTGTTTTTTGGGTTGTCATAGATCAGGGTTAGGATTTGTCACTCCGAGTATCGGAGAGGTATCTCTGGGCCCTCTCAGTAATGCACATCATATGAAGCCTTGCAAGCAATGTGACTAATGAGTTAGTTGCGGGATGCTGCATTACGGAACGAGTAAAGAGACTTGTCGGTAACGAGATTGAACTAGGTATGAAGATATCGACGATCAAATCTCGGGAAAGTAACATACCGATGACAAAGGGAATAACATATGTTGACATTGCGGTTCGACCGATAAAGATCTTCGTAGAATATGTGGGAACCAATATGAGCATCCAGGTTCCTCTATTGGTTATTGACCAGAGAGGTGTCTCGGTCATGTCTACATAGTTCTCAAACCCATAGGGTCCGCACGCTTAACTTTCGATGACGATATGTATTATATGAGTTATGTCTTTTGGTGAACGAAGGTTGTTCAGAGTCCCGGATAAGATGAAGGACATGACGAGGAGTCTCAAAATGGTCGAGAGGTAAAGACTGATATACTGGAAGGTGGTATTCGGACACCGGAAGTGTTCCGGAGTGTATCGGGTACAAACCGGAGTACCGAAAGGGTTACCGGACCCCCCCGATGGAAGATATGGGCCATATGGGCCATAGGAGGGAGGCTAACCAGCCCACAAGGGGTTGGTACACCCCCCACAAGGGAGGAGGCCAAATTGGACTAGGGAAGGGGCGCCACCCCCGTTTCCTTCTCCTACCCCCTGTCCTTTCCCCTTTCCCCCTACGGTAGAAGGAAAAAAAGAGGGGGGGGGGGCGAATCCTACTAGGAGTGGAGTCCTAGTAGGAATCCCCCCTCCTCCTTGGCGCACCCCTTGTGGACGGCCTCCTCCCCTCCTCCTTTATATACGGGGGCAGGGGGCACCCCAAAGCACATCAATTGTTTAGCCGTGTACGGTGCCCCCCTGTACCGTTTACTCCTCCGGTCATCTTGTCGTAGTGCTTAGGAGAAGTCCTGCGTGGATCACTTCACCAACACCATCATCACGCCATCGTGCTGACGGAACTCATTGACTCCATCGACACTCTGCTGGATCAAGAGTTCGAGGGACGTCATCGAGCTGAACGTGTGCAGAACTCGGAGGTGACGTACGTTCGGTACTTGATCGATTGATTCGAGAAGACGTTCGATTACATCAACCGTGTTAAGTTAACGCTTCCGCTTTCAGTCTGTGAGGGTACGTGGACACACTCTCCCCTTCTCGTTGCTATGCATCTCATAGATAGATCTTGCGTCAGTGTAGGATTTTTTTTTGAAATTGCATGCTACGTTTTCCAACAGAATGAACACTGCCCCTGTATCTTAGAAACCAAACATGTGCAGGCGATCAAGGATATAATATGATAAATCCTACACTTCTAAGGAATTAGAAGGAAATTCGAAAAGAACCGAAAGAAAAATAAAAGGAAAGGAAAAAAGAAATAAAAGAATACTACCAGGGAAATATTATAACTGAACCACAAGATAACTCCTCTTGTGGTAGAATATGATAAGAACTATAACCCGGTCATAAGAGGTGTGTGAAAATGGCATCAACATATGGAAATACTAACAACATATATGCAACAAGCACGTTATTCTTAACATATGACATAATAATGATGTTTAGTATGCATGTCTTACCAAGACACCACAAAATAAAATACTTACTATAAGAATTATTAAAGGTTCGCAAGCTAAAGATAAGATGCAAAGAAAATAAACGCGGAAACTTGTGCTTATACCATAACTAAAACCCAATGCATTGTTTTTGGAGGAAATATGGCATGGAGAACAAAGGTACAACATTAATTTCTTGGGACAAAGTTTGCATCCCCAAAGATCAAGGAGGACTAGGAGTCATACAGATTTCCACTCATAGCAAGTGTCTCCTTATGAAGCACTGCTACTGCTACACTCTCTCGAGTTGTTGGGCTTCCCTAAAGAGGAAGGGTGAAGTAGTATAGTGGCACATAGTATTTCCCTCAGTTAAGAACCAAGGTTTATGAACCAGAAGGAGACGACACACAAAAACATGAACTATACGTGCACACACGCAAAGCAAATGCTTGCACCCAGTGAAGGTAAGGGGTTTTTCAGTTCCCTTGTTCTTGCCAATTGTAAGGATTAGATCTGGTAGTGGTAGGTATACAATATAAAATAAAGAAATAGAAACAACGAGCAATTTGGAGGTTTTTAGTAATAATAGAAAATGGACCCGGGGGCCATAGGATCACTAGAGGCATCTCTCTCATAAGCATAGCATCGGTGGGTAAACAAATTACTGTCGCGCAATTGACAGAATTGCGCACAGTTATAACATACTGCAGGATGCTGCTAACGCGACACTACAATCAGAGACCCTTTGATGAAACTGTGTCCGACACATTAATCACAAATGGTGATGTAATAAAACCATAAAAATGATATGAAACGTTTGTGATGGCGGAGACATCAAACATGATTTAGATTATACTTGTGTGTGCGATGCGTGGCATACAGTTCACTCAAATGAACTGTGCGATGAGGCAGCACAACAGACACTATAAAAAATACACTTATGTGATCATACGTGTTTGTGACAGAAGGTCACATTTTCTGTCATGCATGTACATCCATGACGATTTTATGACAGAATCAAGATAGTCATACCTGTGCTGTCGTAGAAGTGTTCCATGACAATACCAAAATTACCATCACAGAAGTGTTCACTTCCATGACAATAAATGGCGCGTCATAGAAGTGCTTTCGTTGAGGGTAACCGACACGTGGCATCCACCATAATGGGTCGCCGTTAAGCTACTGGTTCTAGTTTGGATCCGATAATCCGTTAACAGCCCCAACCAATGGGTTCCACGTGTAAAATTCTCATTCACCGGAGGATCAATGTTTCGACTCAGCGTTGGGACAGATGTCATCCACTCATAGTACGGGAGGCGCCTATGATACGTCGGCACGTGGCAAGGCCCAACAGTGGCCCATTCCGGTGAAAAAGACCGGCCCATTAAAAATTAGCAGCCGACCCATATAAGGCCTACTTGTGTCAGGTCCATTTAAGCATACGGCCCATATAAGATGTGCTAATTCGGCCCGTTAATGATTTGACATCATTGTAGCCCATCACCAGTTTGATCCCGTTAACATTCTGCTATATATTTGGGCTCAATATCTGCCCGATGTGGTTTCGGCCTGTTAACGACCCATCAAGGGATGGGCCAATTTTCAGGATGTACGTCTTTCAGCCTTTTAGCGACCCATTTAAGTGTTGGGCCATTTTCCGGCCCCGTGTGCCTTTCAGCCTATTCATAGACCATAAATGAGTTGGGCCATTTGCAACCGGACCTGAGTTTTGGCCTTTTAACGGCCCGTGCTCTTTATGGTCCAATACTAGCCCGGTTACTCTTTCGGCCTGCTAAAGGCCCACAACATAGTTGGGCCATATACAGTACGACCTGACTTTCGGCCTCTTAGCGGCCCATGCTCTTCATGGTCCAGTACGAGCTCGCTTTCTCTTTCGGCCTGCTAAAGGCCCACAGTATAGTTGGGCCATATGTAGCCCGACCTTAGTGTCGGCCTATTTAACGGCCCGTGAAATCAAATGGGCCCACCTGTTGCCCACTTTGATGTCGGCCTGTTAACGATCCAGGACGTAACAAGGCTGAGCATTAACTCTCGACTCATTTCAGCCTGGTTACAGCCCATTAACTTAATGGGCCCACTAAAGTTTGAACATGTCTATAGGCCCAATTAGATAATTTGAGCCCATTACAACGAGCAATTATGGACAGGACCAAAACTGATCAATCAAAGGCCTATGAGAATTTTGGCCCCTGTGAGCCCATTAGGGAAGCCCATTAAGGGCAGTGGGCTGCTTCCTTCATATATGGCCCATGACTGTTCATGCTAACTAATAATTTCACTGATTTTTTAGCTTCCTAGTGACCAGTGAGCTGGAATGCGAGGCGCGCTAAGCAAAGGTACGACATACAAGGAAAAACATTGCACATCCAGCATATATTACAGGAAATTACATCCACTAGGAAATCAAAGATTGATGCCAGTGCAAATAAATGAACAGAACCTAACGATCTACAACATCACAATCTGCAACCTCAGCGCGGATGACGCCCATAAGCATGTGAGCAAGTTCTTCCTTCTTTCCTACACTGCTCAAAACATTGATCAGTTGTTGTTGCGCAAGAATTTGCACCTCTGATTCCTCCATGATTTCCATCATTGCTTCAGCCAGTAATTGGTTCACAAACTTGCATTTTTCCATTGCATTCGAGACACGGGAAACTGAACAGATTTAGATGATGATTTTGGCAGGGTTGTATTACTGATAGTGGAGAGTGTCCCGACCACTACATCATAACATAAATTAGGAGGGGAACTGAACATGTTAATTAAGAGTTATTGCCATATTACCCGACCTAGATTTATTGGAAAGAAATAATGGGGTTGCCTTGCTGTTTTTGGAGTTTGTCTTCTTATCTTTAGTAGCCTGCACCAAATTAACAAACTAGGATTGCTATCATTGGCCAGGTCAGATAATAGGAAAGCAACATTGACACAATGAACGTTTGGGCAACCAGGCCACACCAGCCTACACCAAATTAACACAATATGGCACATCTATCATCAACCAGGTAAGGTAATACTAAAGCAACATCGACACAATGAATGAATGGGCAACCAGAGCAACACCACAATTTAGTAATGTGCATGATATGAGATAGTACACTCATGCAGCTCAGTATGCAAAACTACCAGACAGTTTTCCTTACAAAAATCAACATTGTTGCCTTTAATTATACCTTTTTTGAGCACTGCTTTAATTATACATTTTGCTACAACTAAATTTAGATCAGATAAAGGTTGGATTCACGCCGATTAACAAAATACATGCTAATGTAAAAATAGTGATATACAACAGTTACTTACATTAGCATTGGAGCACAGAGAATTCCCGCAAGATACTTTCCTCGAATACGATCCCAGTGCAGAAAGTCTTCTATCCTTTAACCTTATTTTCTAAAAGAGATATGGGTAAGAAACATGTAGAAAATATGATCAGAATGCTATAAATGTCAGGACCCCGACTCAATGCCACATAGGTCTAGCATGTAACACCTCATATCACTTTGCGGCCTCACGCACGGTATTCCCACGGGTGTCGCCTCACCTTTGCCCGGGACCGTTTGCGCCTTTTGGCACACGTATATGACAGTGTCACTAGCACCCATATGATAAGGAGCCCGGGCTGACATGGCTAGTCATAAATCCAAAGTGGCACAGACTTACAGGGACAGGCATCCATGACCCAGCATCGAACGTGTCGGTCATCAGCGAGTGAATCCAGGCTGTAGCACTGGGCTAGCAGGACTCCGGTGAACCGGGCTGTAGCCGGCTAACAGGACTCTGGTATTCATCGCGTGACATTTCCCCGAAGGGACAGACACAGGAACGAAGAAGGACACATGCCGGCCAGCATAAGTGTTCCGGAGCAGTAGCAAGCTACCATGGCTCGGTGGAAACACTAGGAGACATTTCCTGATAAGAGAGGCTACTAAAGATAAACAACTAGATAGTCAGATCCCACACATACCAAGCATTTCAATAACATACACACAATATGCTCGATATGTGCAAACACAACATGGCATCACAACATGACTCTACGACTCAAGTAATTTATCAATAGGCTCCGAGGAGCGAGATATTACAAACATGGGTCTCATGACCCAACAATCAGAGCATACAAGTCAAAGCACATGCGGAAGCTTAACATGTCTGAGTACAGACAACTATAAAAGAAAAAGGCTCAGAAGCCTGACTATCTACCAGATCCCGCCGAGGGCTCAAGATCGTAGCTGAGGTAACAAGCTAAACGTCGAAGTCCACGTGGAACTACTAGTGAGACTGAAGTCTCTCTGCAAAAACATAAAATAGGCAAACGTGAGTACAAATGTACCCAGCAAGACTTACATCAGATCTATCTACATATGCATCATTGTCAACAAAGGGGATGGTGGAGTTTGACTGCAGCAAGCCAGCTTTGACTCGGTGGCTATCCTGAACTACGACTGCAAGTAACTCTTTTGAGGTGGCGCACACGAGTCCACATATTCAACATATCAATACACCACTATGGATCTGCTCCCGTCTCCCTACGAGAACGCCATCCATAGCACTCACGCTTATCTTGCGTATTTTAGAGTATCCACTTTCACTTGTCTATGAACTATGCAAGGGGTCCAGGTTTCCATATCCGAGGAATCTGGCTATTCGAATAGATAATGATAACCCTGCAGGGGTGTACTTCTTCACACACGCTCTCGCCACTTACCGCCCTGTACACGTCATGTACCTCGGCAACCTTCAAGCGGAAGCCGGGCGAGGGAGTCGGCCACGACCTGACTAACCGAACAAGTCTCTAGTCCAGGTTTATCGCCTATTCGGGTTCCATCCGCAAGGAGATCCGGCCGGGGTGTCGCTTACGGCCCCAAACGATGTGTGCAGGGTTCCCAAGCCCACCAACCGGGTGCCACTTGGTACACCGGGCCACTGTGCCTAGTCTGTCCCAAGCCCACCTGTACCGGGTGCCACTTGGTAGACTACTAACACTACCTACAAACACCAGAAACTAGTTGCAACTCCTGGACAAAGATCATGTTGATTAATAAGCCGAGAGGGGTCGAGTTACCGGAACCCAATGTGTGGTAGTAACTGGTCATGGATCACAAACACAGAACTCAGTTCCTGAGGACGGCTGCAATGAGACAACCCACCATGTACTCCTACATGGCCTCTCACCGCTACCTTTACCAAATCGTGTTCACACACTTACCTCACACACAGTAGGACATGTTCACACGCCTCTGATTCATCCCCATGAATCAGACCTGACTCAACTCTAAGCAGTAGCAGGCATGACAAACAAGCATGAATGAGTAGGCACATCAGGGCTCAAACAACTCCTACTCATGCTAGTGGGTTTCATCTATTTACTGTGGCAATGACAGGTCATGCAAAGGATAAAGGGTTCAGCTACCGCAGCAAGTATCAAATATGTCGTTGTTGTCCTAATGCAGTAAAAGAGAGCAGGAGCGAGAGAGTGGGATTTTATCGGAATGAACAAGGGGGTTTTGCTTGCCTGGCACTTCTGAAGATAATATAGCTCTTCATCGGTGTCATTGATCACATCGTCGGTACACGTCTATCGAGAGGGGACAATACCGGCAACACAGAAGGAAACACAATCAATGCAATACACAATATGATGCATGATCATGACATGGCAAAATGAATGTGTTTTGAGCTAATGCAACTAGCAACAGATTAAATGAAGTTGGTTTGAATACAAGATTCAAATTCAAACTCCATATGTGATTATTCAAATGTCATTCACTTCATTTGTCCTAAACAGTAGTGATAAGTTGTTCTAACATGCATGAAAATGGTACGGATGGATTCCTTGAATTTTTCTGATAATTTTTCATATATAAATTATTTAATTTGGAGCTACGGTTGAATTTCTATGAATTTTAGAGGTTTAGGGCATTTTCTGAAAATATTAAATCATTTAAGATTTATTTAAATTCCAGAAACAAATACTGCGTCAGCATGACGTATTAGTGACGTCAGCAGGTCAACGTGGCTGGTCCAGGTCAAACCTGGCCAGTGGGGTCCACACGTCAGTGTCTCAGACTGGTTTGTGTCGCTGACATGTGGGCCCAGTCAACGGCCACGTCAGC
This sequence comes from Triticum dicoccoides, assembly GCF_002162155.2. Lineage (NCBI taxonomy): Eukaryota > Viridiplantae > Streptophyta > Magnoliopsida > Poales > Poaceae > Triticum > Triticum dicoccoides. The sequence continues at coordinate 598,952,088 of NC_041389.1, read as the reverse complement.
GCGGTCAAAACTGACGCGTGGGGCCACTGTGGTTAATTTAAACTAAACAGGGGTTAACCGTGGTTAGTTAAGGGCGTGGGGCCCATATGTCAGTGACAGATAGGGCTGTTAGCAGGGTCATTAGCGACTAAATAAGTGCGCCACGTCGGCGTCACCGGAGACCAGCCGGCGGCGACCACAGGACACGGCGGGGGCACGCCGGACTTGCGCTAGAGGCGTCAGCTTGGCGCGCTGAGGGCACCAGGGGATGGCCCTTGCTCTCGCGATCCAGAGGACCAAGTGGGAGGTCGTGGGGTCGCCGGAACTCATGCCGGCGACGAGCTTTCGCGGCGATGGTGTTCGGTGGTGCTCGGGCGCGTCGCTACGGTGCATGGGAGGAGGGGTTGGTGGGCGCTACGGGCTCCTGGGAGTGCTCTGAGTACGTCTGCGTGCTCGGTTTGGACGGAGGTGAACCAAAACGACGACGGCGACAAGTCCGGCGCCGGTGAGGTCTCGGTCTCGACGGAAACGACGGATACGACGAGCTAATGGACATGGGAGAAGGGGGGTCGGTAGAGGAGCTCACGGCGGGGTCGTCGGTGATCTCAGAGAGCTCGGGGAGGCGTCGGAGGCGGCGAATCGACGGCGGCGGTCCTCGGTGGCCGAGGAGGGGAAAAGCGTCGGGACGACGCTTCGGGGCTTCTCCGGTCGCGTGAGCCGACGGGGAGGTCGAGGGAGGCACTGCGGAGCTCAGGAGCACGTCGGGGAGGAGAGGGGGTGGCGGTGGCCGCGAGGAAGCTTGTCGGTGGCGGCGGCTTTGTTCGGTCCGGGCGAGAGAGAGGGAACAGAGGAGAGATGGGGACGAGGGAGTGAGCGGGAGGGTTCCAGGGTGAGAGAGAGAGAGGCCAGGGGTGTCGTGGCGTCTCCAGGCGCATCGAGGAGGGAGGCAACCAGGCAGGAGGTGGCCAAGCGCGACGGCGGTGCTCGCCACCGAGCTGCTTCGTGCGCTGGCACGGGAAGAAGACAGGAGAAGGGGGGCCAGGTAGGCTGGGCCGCGCAGGTGGGCTGCACAGGGGGGGCTGGGCCAGCACAGGTGAGCGCCAGGTAGTTCCTTCTCTCTTTTTTATTTACTGTTTTCTATTTTTGTTCTGTTTTCTTTTATTTAATCCGTTTTGCCACTGTTTTGAATTTAAAAATAATTCAAACAATGCCAAAACTCCTCTGAATATTTTATACTGCTAGATGGACTTTTCCAAAAGCTTATAAAATATTTCAGGGGTATTTGAAATTATATTCTAGTTATATGAATATAATTCAAATTCAAATAGCTAATGATTTAAATTCAAAGTCCCAAAAATAAATCCTTAAAAATGTTCAATATTTTGGTTGGGACCAGAACCCTTGCCAAAAATTATCAAACATTTAAGAAGAGCATTTTGGAACAATGAATGAGATTTTTAGGGTTTTTGCCCTACTTTTATTTAGGGTTTTGAGGCTTCTAAATTCCTCAGTTCAAGTTTCAAAAATTTAAACATGATGCACACACCAGGCAGCACCAGAAGCTAGGGATGTGACAACTCACCCCCACTAAACAAGAATCTCGTCTCGAGATTCAAGCGTAGGGTAAGGTGAAGGGGAAACGCAAACTAGTACAATCTTCACGATCCAGGTTGCACTTCAAATGAACGTTGATTTGAACACCATCTTTGCCTTGAAGTCTTGCCTTGAGAAATCCTGTCAACATGACATGGAGGGAAGAAGGAGACTCTAGAAGGGTCGATCTCCTCGAAGATCGAACAACTCACGGAATGAGACATAAGACCATCTCTCGGGTTGAGACACGAGATACACATCAAGAGGGGTGGAAAGAAACGGATGACGAAGGTTCACTAGGTGGACAACAATTCCACACTTAAGAAGGTGGTAATCGATTGTCAATGTAGCGAGGATTTTAGTTGCCATGATAGCACAACGGGGCACCTTAGGGATGGTGACTCGTAGATATATCCCCTTAAGTGGCAAAAAGAATTACTTTTGATTCAGAGATCATTGAAACTCTTTAAACCAGCCTAAGGCAATTCTCGAGCGATCGTTTGAAGGGGGTCGGTAGAATGGCATACTCGGACTTGGATTATGTGGATTACCTTGTTGAAGACAACGTAATGGATGAATTTGCTTGCCACCGAAAATGGAAGAGACCCATGGTAGAATGGCACATTGGCGGTGCAAGCTAGGAACAAAATGCAAATGCTGGGAATGATTCTGGTAACTGGGGAAGAACCCAACAATAAAGAGTGAATTCACTGTTTGTAAAGGTCATAGCATTGCCGAGGAAACGGAGAGCACTATACAGTTGATGCCGACGATCAAACCTAGCACTTGCGCGTGCTCTCAAGAACTTGAGCATTTCCATATTCATCAAGGTTTTACCAACATCCGTGTCAAGGATTCTGGCAACACAACTTACTACCATGATGAATACCGGTGGAAGATGCCGATGCAAAGGAAGATAACACCTTCTTAGATTTCACCTTGGCGAGGCCAAGGAAACAGAATCTGGATGATCAACCGAGAGACATTTAGCACTCCGCTTCTAATGTTCTCCTTGATGTGCTAGCGTAACCCATTCATAGATATGGTTTGATATCTAGAACATCAAGTAAAAGGTCGGACTTCGGGATCTCAAAATCCATAGGGGCAACTAGGGAGTAAATCCTACGAAATCCCTATGGGGAGGTGGCCAACTTCTTCAATCAAGATACTACAATAATAGGTCTTTCGGCTGGGTGGGGCTGGCCACGACATTCACTTTACCGGTTTTCGAGGGACCGATATTATAGTTCTTGGGAAATGTTCAAACCATCATATCTGCCTGAGATTCAGATCTGGTTGGTGTCAGGATATTCCAGACTCATCGAGTCTAGGAAGAAAAATGAAAGTTTGCAACACAAATCGACGAGATAACGTTGCGAGACTCTCGAGGGACGAACTGCGATAGCAAGCTCCAAAACATGAGCTGGTTCTGCTACAAACATGTGAACAAGTTGTCCCAGACAAGCATGACCACATGGTAGTCTTATAATAAAACACTACCGAGTTCTGGTTGGGAACCATCATCGAGGATATCAAAATTCTTGATTAAGCCCGGGTTAGCTCTTAAAAAGAACTCCTTCTCCTAGAACAAATCAGTCAGTGGCTTGGGGTGCTACGGAACACACATGGAGTGGAGGTAATTAATCTACCAAACCATAGTATACTTTGCACCTGCATGACTGACTTGGGACGATTCCAGAGGAAGCAACAATGACTTTCTCGAATCCATGGCGGCAACTTGCATCAAATGCACATGAACTGGAGGAAGTCACTTCTTACATCCGAACATATGCTTCATGAACTAGCATGAACAAATGCCTTCAAAAGTTTCCAACACTAGCTTAATGTTCAACAAAATCATGGAGGAGATAAGGATGTTGTCAATGGGCTCAACAACAATTCATCCGGGTTTCCTTTTAAAAGGAATTAGTTAAGTGAACACGGTGATAGCATTGGTCAGACCAAAGATGTAATGGTGTATGCTTGAGGGATCAACCACGAATAAGACAACATTACGAGCATCGTTGGTACTGATTTGATTTGACGATAGCCCACACTCAAATCAAAGGATTGATAAGACAATAGGTCCAGCAACTGATCACAGGGACCAATCGATGAAGATATCCTCTTTCTTCAACACACACTACACAGAATATCCCTTTGGAACGAACTAAGTTAGGCAAGCTTTTATCTTCCAATCCTCCAAGTTGTTGTTCAGCTTAACCGTCTAGCTCAGGGGTATCCAACACGGATTCTTGGAGAAGGGGTGGTTTACAGGAGACCATCTTGATCACGAACTCAACATAGCGGTCAGGTGACAACCTGGTAATACTTCTGAGAAGATATTCAGAAAATCATGAACCACCGTATGTTACTAAGCTCGAGAACAATCTTGCCTTTCAGGGCAAGCTGATATGATCAAATGAGCGAGGACTTGACAAAATCCTAACTCATCAATCAAATAGTGCACCAGGAAATAAGGACTAGGTAGCACAAGCTATCTTAGAATGGTGATTCAATAACCAACATGCTAAGAATGAGAATATTGTCCATTAACTACCAAGCAACAAGGTTGCTAGGAGTATTGAATTCACACATCACGATTCACTTATTGGCGTTCCAGTTGCGACAACACGAAACCGAGGAATGAATAATGATGGCGAGAGTATCACTAAATCAAGAATTCATAGGATGGTGTGCCATTCCCATGATAATCTTAATATAAAGATGGTAACACTCCAGGGTGGGACAGAACAAAAACTGGATTAGTATTTGATCTGCGGAGTACAACTGCTTTGACCCAATCCTGAATATAGATGAGGTACTGGAGTTTGTTTCTCCTAGTCATCCTGAATGGAATGGCTTGACGGACCACAAGAATAATAGGCATCGATGACGAATGCACGCATACTCTTGACTATTAGTTGACAGACAAGGTGAGTAGACAACTAAAGAGGGACAACTCAAAGGAACATATAACTTTCTGAGTTATGGATGCATAGATTAGCATGTCGAACCAAGTTCAACTTAATTCTTCCGGATAACCCATGCAGAACGGTTGAGCTAGCAGAGTCACAATATAGCATGGAGAACTCATCGAGAGCACTCTTGTTGTCATCTTTTGGTTCAAAGGAACTCCTGCCAAGGATTGTTCATGGTAATTGGAAGAAGGATGTACCACGAACCTCGAGGACTATCGCAAAGGTTACTAATATCCTAAAGGCACTAGCAAATACTATCAACATGAAGTAAGTAGGGTGAATCTCGGGTTCAAGAACCCAGGAATAGAATACCTACTACTAAGTAGCATCACGGGATGCTTTCGAGAATGATGGCCAGAATCATCACACTGGGAACACAAATCATGGCTAAATTACTAGATGATCCCCTAAGACACCTAGGGTCATAATACTAGCTCCAACATATATGTCAAGGCAAAAAAGTACCTCAACTCACTGATTTGTGTGATTAATCTGACCAAAGGCACATCGGAAACAGGAGGAAGGGATTTGCAAATGCATCCGACTATTTAGAAACCTGGGATGACTCAGACAGCATAACGGCTGTAAATGCTCAGAAAAGATTTGAGACATTCACAAAATGGTGGCATAACCACTCAGAAACACAATATCAAGGTTTCGAGATCAACAGTTAACGTACAGAAGATAGTAGGAGCTGAACTGAGGCTTGAATCAACAATCTTATAAGTCTACGGATTAGTAACACGTGATCCTGATAGAAAGAAGAGATAGCCTAGTTCTTAATCCCCGTAGGAAAGATAAGATGACTCAGATCAGAAAGGCATGAGGTATAAGGAGTAAAAAGAGCCTTACGTTCCATCCCACAATCAATTCCCTTACATAACTAAAGCATTTCTAGACTCAACTTCGACCAGTTTGGCTTGGTAATCCTACAGGCAGTCAAGCTCTGATACCAACGCTGTCAGGACCCCGACTCAATGCCACATAGGTCTAGCATGTAACACCTCATATCACTTTGCGGCCTCACGCACGGTATTCCCACGGGTGTCGCCTTACCTTTGCCCGGGACCGTTTGCGCCTTTTGGCACATGTATATGACAGTGTCGCTAGCACCCATATGATAAGGAGCCTGGGCTGACATGGCTAGTCGTAAATCCAAAGTGGCACAGACTTACAGGGACAGGCATCCATGACCCAGCATCGAACGTGTCGGTCATCAGCGAGTGAATCCAGGCTGTAGCACTGGGCTAGCAGGACTCCGGTGAACCGGGCTGTAGCGGGCTAACAGGACTCTGGTATTCATCGCGTGACATTTCCCCGAAGGGACAGACACAGGAACGAAGAAGGACACATGCCGGCCAGCCTAAGTGTTCCGGAGGAGTAGCAAGCTACCATGGCTCGGTGGAAACACTAGGAGACATTTCCCGATAAGAGAGGCTACTAAAGATAAACAACTAGATAGTCAGATCCCACACATACCAAGCATTTCAATAACATACACACAATATGCTCGATATGTGCAAACACAACATGGCATCACAACACGACTCTACGACTCAAGTAATTTATCAATAGGCTCCGAGGAGCGAGATATTACAAACATGGGTCTCATGACCCAACAATCAGAGCATACAAGTCAAAGCACATGTGGAAGCTTAACATGTCTGAGTACAGACAACTATAAAAGAAAAAGGCTCAGAAGCCTGACTATCTACCAGATCCCGCCGAGGGCTCAAGATCGTAGCTGAGGTAACAAGCTAAACGTCGAAGTCCACGTGGAACTACTAGTGAGACTGAAGTCTCTCTGCAAAAACATAAAATAGGCAAACGTGAGTACAAATGTACCCAGCAAGACTTACATCAGATCTATCTACATATGCATCATTGTCAACAAAGGGGATGGTGGAGTTTGACTGCAGCAAGCCAGCTTTGACTCGGTGGCTATCCTGAACTACGACTGCAAGTAACTCTTTTGAGGTGGCGCACACGAGTCCACATATTCAACATATCAATACACCACTATGGATCCGCTCCCGTCTCCCTACGAGAACGCCATCCATAGCACTCACGCTTATCTTGCGTATTTTAGAGTATCCACTTTCACTTGTCTATGAACTATGCAAGGGGTCCAGGTTTCCATATCCGAGGAATCCGGCTATTCGAATAGATAATGATAACCCTGCAGGGGTGTACTTCTTCACACACGCTCTCGCCACTTACCGCCCTGTACACGTCATGTACCTCGGCAACCTTCAAGCGGAAGCCGGGCGAGGGAGTCGGCCACGACCTGACTAACCGAACAAGTCTCTAGTCCAGGTTTATCGCCTATTCGGGTTCCATCCGCAAGGAGATCCGGCCGGGGTGTCGCTTACGGCCCCAAACGATGTGTGCAGGGTTCCCAAGCCCACCAACCGGGTGCCACTTGGTACACCGGGCCACTGTGCCTAGTCTGTCCCAAGCCCACCTGTACCGGGTGCCACTTGGTAGACTACTAACACTACCTACAAACACCAGAAACTAGTTGCAACTCCTGGACAGAGATCATGTTGATTAATAAGCCGAGAGGGGTCGAGTTACCGGAACCCAATGTGTGGTAGTAACTGGTCATGGATCACAAACACAGAACTCAGTTCCTGAGGACGGCTGCAATGAGACAACCCACCATGTACTCCTACATGGCCTCTCACCGCTACCTTTACCAAATCGTGTTCACACACTTACCTCACACACAGTAGGACATGTTCACACGCCTCTGATTCATCCCCATGAATCAGACCTGACTCAACTCTAAGCAGTAGCAGGCATGACAAACAAGCATGAATGAGTAGGCACATCAGGGCTCAAACAACTCCTACTCATGCTAGTGGGTTTCATCTATTTACTGTGGCAATGACAGGTCATGCAAAGGATAAAGGGTTCAGCTACCGCAGCAAGTATCAAATATGTCGTTGTTGTCCTAATGCAGTAAAAGAGAGCAGGAGCGAGAGAGTGGGATTTTATCGGAATGAACAAGGGGGTTTTGCTTGCCTGGCACTTCTGAAGATAATATAGCTCTTCATCGGTGTCATTGATCACATCGTCGGTACACGTCTATCGAGAGGGGACAATACCGGCAACACAGAAGGAAACACAATCAATGCAATACACAATATGATGCATGATCATGACATGGCAAAATGAATGTGTTTTGAGCTAATGCAACTAGCAACAGATTAAATGAAGTTGGTTTGAATACAAGATTCAAATTCAAACTCCATATGTGATTATTCAAATGTCATTCACTTCATTTGTCCTAAACAGTAGTGATAAGTTGTTCTAACATGCATGAAAATGGTACAGATGGATTCCTTGAATTTTTCTGATAATTTTTCATATATAAATTATTTAATTTGGAGCTACGGTTGAATTTCTATGAATTTTAGAGGTTTAGGGCATTTTCTGAAAATATTAAATCATTTAAGATTTATTTAAATTCCAGAAACAAATACTGCGTCAGCATGACGTATTAGTGACGTCAGCAGGTCAACGTGGCTGGTCCAGGTCAAACCTGGCCAGTGGGGTCCACACGTCAGTGTCTCAGACTGGTTTGTGTCGCTGACATGTGGGCCCAGTCAACGGCCACGTCAGCGCGGTCAAAACTGACGCGTGGGGCCACTGTGGTTAATTTAAACTAAACAGGGCGTGGGGCCCATATGTCAGTGACAGATAGGGCTGTTAGCAGGGTCATTAGCAACTAAATAAGTGCGCCACGTCGGCGTCACCGGAGACCAGCCGGCGGCGACCACAGGACACGGCGGGGGCACGCCGGACTTGCGCTAGAGGCGTCAGCTTGGCGCGCTGAGGGCACCAGGGGATGGCCCTTGCTCTCGCGATCCAGAGGACCAAGTGGGAGGTCGTGGGGTCGCCGGAACTCATGCCGGCGACGAGCTTTGGCGGCGATGGTGTTCGGTGGTGCTCGGGCGCGTCGCTACGGTGCATGGGAGGAGGGGTTTGTGGGCGCTACGGGCTCCTGGGAGTGCTCTGAGTACGTCTGCGTGCTCGGTTTGGACGGAGGTGAACCAAAACGACGACGGCGACAAGTCCGGCGCTGGTGAGGTCTCGGTCTCGACGGAAACGACGGATACGACGAGCTAATGGACATGGGAGAAGGGGGGTCGGTAGAGGAGCTCACGGCGGGGTCGTCGGTGATCTCAGAGAGCTCGGGGAGGCGTCAGAGGCGGCGAATCGACAACAGCGGTCCTCGGTGGCCGAGGAGGGGAAAAGCGTCGGGACGGCGCTTCGGGGCTTCTCCGGTCGCGTGAGCCGACGGGGAGGTCGAGGGAGGCACTGCGGAGCTCAGGAGCACGTCGGGGAGGAGAGGGGGTGGCGGTGGCCGCGAGGAAGCTTGTCGGTGGCGGCGGCTCTGTTCGGTCCGGGCGAGAGAGAGGGAACAAAGGAGAGATGGGGACGAGGGAGTGAGCGGGAGGGTTCCAGGGTGAGAGAGAGAGAGGCCAGGGGTGTCGTGGCGTCTCCAGGCGCATCGAGGAGGGAGGCAACCAGGCAGGAGGTGGCCAAGCGCGACGGCGGTGCTCGCCACCGAGCTGCTTCGTGCGCTGGCACGGGAAGAAGACAGGAGAAGGGGGGCCAGGTGGGCTGGGCCGCGCAGGTGGGCTGCACAGGGGGGGCTGGGCCAGCACAGGTGAGCGCCAGGTAGTTCCTTCTCTCTTTTTTATTTACTGTTTTCTATTTTTGTTCTGTTTTCTTTTATTTAATCTGTTTTGCCACTGTTTTGAATTTAAAAATAATTCAAACAATGCCAAAACTCCTCTGAATATTTTATACTGCTAGATGGACTTTTCCAAAAGCTTATAAAATATTTCAGGGGTATTTGAAATTATATTCTAGTTATATGAATATAATTCAAATTCAAATAGCTAATGATTTAAATTCAAAGTCCCAAAAATAAATCCTTAAAAATGTTCAATATTTTGGTTGGGACCAGAACCCTTGCCAAAAATTATCAAACATTTAAGAAGAGCATTTTGGAACAATGAATGAGATTTTTAGGGTTTTTGCCCTACTTTTATTTAGGGTTTTGAGGCTTCTAAATTCCTCAGTTCAAGTTTCAAAAATTTAAACATGATGCACACACCAGGAAGCACCAGAAGCTAGGGATGTGACAATAAAATTTCATGATGCAAACATACACACATGCTTCTTAGAATGGAGTTGACATACTTTTGCTGGACTGGAGCGGACTAGTTCCTTGGCCACTGGAATCTGCTTATTATCAGTAGGAGTTGGGTTTCTCTATGCTGGAGCAGTATCTATGAAAACTGGAGTTGGTTTACTATCTCGTAGCATTTGGATACCTTGTTTGTAACCCTTCATATTCTAACATAGCCGTCTTCCCCTTGCATGCCTTATATAGAAGAATGGTGCTTCAACTATAAAACATGCTACAACAGAGAGATGGAATAGGTACTGAAGAATATAAAGGCATGACATATTGACATGTATTCCCTCCATCCGGAAATAAATGGATGGGTCTAGGCGTATTTCAGTTCTAGATACATCCATTTTATCCATTTCTGCGACATGTAATCCGAACGGAGGGAGTATGATGTAAGAGCTAGGGATACTCTCCACATAAGCAAAATTTCTCATTCATAGTAGTGGGAGCAAAATCAACAAAATAACTATCATGAGATACTTGATTGACATAGCCAAATGGAATATCAAAATCACGATGACAAGATTCATGGTTATCATTATTTTTTATACCATACATTTCATCACCATAATCATCATAGATAACAACTTTGTTGTAGAAATCAACTGAAACCTCTTTTGAAATAGTGAAATCATCATTAAATAAAGTCACGTCCTCTCCAAGTCCACTTCCATAATTATTACAATAAGATTACACACCCTCCAAAAAAGTGGGATCATTATTACATAAAGTTGACACTCTTCCAAACCCACTTTCATCATTGTAATAATCATAAATACGAGGCATGATATCATCATAATAAATTTGCTCATCAAAACTTGGGGGACTAAATATATCATGTTCAACAAACATAGCACCCCCAAGCTTATGGCTTTGCATATCTTTAGCATCATGGATATTCATAGAAAGCATACTAACAACATTGCAATCATGCTTATCCAAACATTTTATTGAATTCTTCTTCTAACACTTTGACACAATTTTCTGATCCATCATTTTCAAGAAACACACCATAAAGATAAAGAACTTGATGCAACTTCACTTCCATTTTTTTGTAGTTTTCTTTAGTAAACCAAACTAGTGATAAACAAGAAACTAAAAAATTCAATTGCCAGATCTAATGATATACCTTGAAGCACTCACCTCCCTGGCAACGGCGCCATAAATTAGCTTGATGTCTACTATGCAACTTTATTCTCGTAGACTCTGTTGTGCCTCCAAGCGCAGAGTTCTCTAGGACAACCACACATTTCCCTCAAGTGGATGACCTAAGGTTTATCAATCCGTGGGAGGTGTAGGATGAAGATGGTCTCTCTCGAACAACCATGTAATCAAATACAAGAAATCTCTTGTGTCCCCAACACACCCAATACAATGGTAAATTGTATAGGTGCACTAGTTCAGCAAAGAGATGGTGATACAAGTGTAGTATAGATAGTAGATATAGGTTTTTGTAATATGAAATAATAAAATCAACAAGCTAGAAAGTAAGAAAAGTGAGCACACATGTTATTGCAATGCTTAGAAACAAGGTCTAGGGTTCATACTTTCACTAGTTCAATCTCTCAATAGTGCTAACATAATTGAATCATATAACAATCCCTCAACGTGCGACAAAGAATCACTCCAAAGTTTCTATTTAATAAAGTAGGACAAAACCATGTATCAACATATGTGCCTAGATTACCCCAATGTCACCACGGAAATCCGCAAGTCGATTACCAAAACATATATCAACTCACTCAATAGAATACCCCATTGTCACCATGGGTATCCACATGGAAGACATACATCAAGTGATCTCAAATCCAATATCCAATCCAACATAACTAAACATCAAAGATCAAGACTCAATTCATTACAACAAAGATAGAGAGGAAAGAACACCATATGATCAAACTATGTTAACAAAGCTCATGGTACATCGAGATCATGCCAAATCAAGAACACAAGAGAGAGAGAGGGAGAGAGAGAGACAGAGAGAGAGAGAGAGATCAAACACATAGCTACTAGTACATACCGTCAGCCCCGAGGGTGAACTACTCCCTCCTCCTCATGCCGGGATGATGAAGATGGCCTCGATGATGATTTCCCATTTTGACAGGGTGCCAAAAAAGGCCTCCAGATGGGATCTTTTTGGAATAGAGGCTTGCGGCGGTGAAGTCGAAGTTCTATGATTATTTGAGGGTTTTCTATATTTATAAGAATTTTCAGCATTGGAACATCACGCAAAAGGGAGTTACTAGGGTCCCACAAGGCAACATCACACGGCCACCCCCCAGGGTGCTTCGGGTTGCCTTGTCACTGCCTTGTGGGTCTTCTGGTCCTCCTACGAGGCGTCGGGGGTCTCTTATGTTTCAAAAAAAGGTCAATTTTTTTTCTCTTTTGGACTTCGTTTGGTATGGATTTTCTGGAAACAACAACTGGCACCGGGCACTGGGTTAATATGTTAGTCCATGAAAATCATATAAAAGTCATATAAAAGTGCAACAAAACCATATAAAATTATTGATAACATGTCATGAATACTTCATAAATTATAGATAGTTGAAGGCGTATCAACAGTCCACTCCACTCTCTCTCCATCTCCTCATCTTCTTGCATGTCCTCATCCGGTATATGGCGAGCAACGACAGCAATGTGGCATCCAGTGGCTGACTCGGCACCAACGATCACGGAGGAGCTCACCCTTTGCATTGTGTTGCAGCATCGGTCGGTCTTGGACCAGGGTCACAACGGAAGCTCCGGTTCCACGCCCTCCCCTGTCGTTCGATGATGTCGTCGAACTCCCATGTCGTTCGAGACTCTGGCCACTCCTTGCCCGTCTAGGTACACCACCCACCACTCCCACAAGCTCAATCTACTCCGGATGGTGTGCCCGGATACATTGTGTCCTCCTGCCCACGGCGACGCATGTGGACTCTCGGATATGAGGCACAGAGAGGGTGGCGGCGGGAGAGGCACTGGCCATGCGCTGGTGACTTCTGAGGATAGGCTCCTTGCGTTGACCTTGACCTTCACAAGTTCCAAGGACTAGCCAAAAAATTCCAAAGTGCTTTGGCTTGCCATCGAGCTGGCGGAGCGGGAGGCAACAACGAAGATGGCCCAGTATGCCAAAGAGCAAGAACGCCTGCTCCGGAGGATGACCGGCCAAATATCCTCTGCCTGTTCTGGAGGATGACCCGTCTTCTGGTTGTCCAAAGAATGTTGCAATGTGAATTTTGTCCGATTTAACTGCATTTGTTGTTAGTTTGTTGATCCACATAGGTTTATCTTTTATGTTGCATGAGTTGCATGAATATGAGCTCGGACATGAGGTACATAGCTGCAAGGCAGCAAAATGAGAGATGAGCGGTCACGGTTCATGCATGTGCCCTGCGCCAACGCCCGCGGACGGCTGAGCGACCGGATAGATGTATGCGGCTGTATATGCACTTAGGACATGTCCAACGGCAACCCGCAAAAAACCTCCCACATCCATCCATAGACAGGGGGGACAGTCCACGGCTACGAATGCAGGAGGCGGCCATCCAACGCTAGTCGCATACATTTCAAATCGCATTTTAACAAATCAGACAAAATTCATGCAAACCGGCATTTTCATCAAAGTTCGGATAGAAAATAGCACAAATCATTCACACATAGCATGCAAATTAAGTCTAGTACAACAAGTTCTCATATTAGACTAGATCTCGGATGTCCAACAAGTTTTTCATGAATGGATTATGTCCTACCACACATACTTCCCCTTCTCCTTCATCCAACAGTGTATGCACATAAATGGTCGTTGAGGGAGTCCTGGATCAGGGGGTGTCCGGATAGCCGGACTACCATCATCAACTGAACTATCATCGGCCGGACTATCATCATCGACCGAACTGCAAGACTATGAAGATACAAGATTGAAGACTTCGCCCCGTGTCCGGATGGGACTTTCCTTGGCGTGGAAGGCAAGCTTGGCGATACGGATATGTAGATCTCCTACCATTGTAACCGACTCTATGTAACCCTAGCCCTCTCCGGTGTCTATATAAACCGGATGGCTCTAGTCCGAACAACAACAACAATCATACCATAGGCTAGCTTCTAGGGTTTAGCCTCCTTGATCTCGTGGTAGATCCACTCTTGTAAACATCCACAATATCAATATCAATCAAGCAGGACGTAGGGTTTTACCTGCATCAAGAGGGCCCGAACCTGGGTAAAACATCGTGTCCCTTGTCTCCTGTTACCATCCGCCTAGACACACAGTTCGGGACCCCCTACCCGAGATCCGCCGGTTTTGACACCGACATTGGTGCTTTCATTGAGAGTTCCTCTGTGTCGTCACCAATAGGCTTGATGGCCTCTTCAATCTACAACGACGCAGTCCTGGGTGAGACTTTTCTCCCCGGACAGATCTTCGTATTCGGCGGCTTCGTACTGTGGGCCAACTCACTTGGCCATCTGGAGCAGATCGAAAGCTACGCCCCTGGCCGTCAGGTCAGGTTTGGGAGCCTAAACTTCACAGCCGATATCCGCGGGGACTTGATCTTCGACGAATCCGAGCCACAGCCGAGCGTGCCGCGCTGTCGCGATGGGCATGACCTAACTCTGCCGCCGGACAGCACCTTGGAGGCCGCACACGAATCCGCTCCGACCCATAGTCTGGAGCCGATCGCTTAGATCAAGGACGGATGGCTGAACACCGCCTCGGGAGCTGCAACTTCTACGGCGATGGAGCCGAATACTTACCTTGTCCCGCACAAAGTTCATGACTCCGAGGTGCCAGACTCTCTGCCGGACTCCGAACCTCCTGTGCCCCTGCCAGTCGAATCCGATTGGGCGCCGATCATGGAATTCACCGCTGCGGACATCTTTCAGCACTCATCCTTCGACGATATCTTAAATTAGCTGAAGCATCTCTCGCTATTCGGAGAGCCCTGGCCGATCTACGGCCAGGACGGTTGGGACGCGGACGACGAAGAAATTCAGAACCCACCCACCACCCACTTTGTAGCCACCGTCGACGATCTAACCGACGTACTCAACTACGACTTCGAAGACATCGACGGTATGGACGACGATGCCGGAGACTATCAAGAACCAGTGCCTACAGGACACTAGATGACCACATCATCATACGACATATACATGGTGGACACCCCAAAAGATGGGACGGCGAAGAAGCAGCGGAGGCCGATTCCTTAAAGAAACAGCCCAAGCGCCGATGTCAGCGGCGCCGCTCTAAATCCCGCCACAGCAAGAATGGAGATTCCGGCACAGGAGATAATAGCACCCCGGAAAGTGCCGAAGACAACCCCCTCCAGCACGATCCAGTGCAGGAGGAGGCAGAAGCAAGCCCTCACGAGAGGGCGGCAGACGACGAGGTCGAGGATGATATTTACTTACCTCCCTCCGGAGACGAGGCAAGCCTCGACGACGACGAATTCGTCGTGCCTGAGGATCCCGTCGAACAAGAGCGTTTTAGATGCAGGCTAATGGCCACGACAAACAGCCTAAAGAAAAAGCAGCAACAGCTTCAAGCTGATCAAGACCTACTGGCCGACAGATGGACCAAAGTCCTCGCGGCCGAAGAGTATGAACTCGAACGCCCCTCCAAAAGTTACCCAAAACGCAAGTTGCTCCCCCGACTAGAGGAGGAAGCACACAAACCTGCATCACCAACGCACAATACGGCTGACCGACCACCTCGTGGCTGCGACAGAGAGGCATGCAAACCCTCCACCAAAACCGTACCCCGGCATCGCTCAAAAAGCATGAAGCCACAGGGGAACGCGCTGGACTTGCGAGATATATTGGAGGACAAAGCAAGACAATCCAGATCTATCTATGGATCACGTGGGCACCCCAAGACCCACGACAAATACCGTCGCGCTGGATACAACTACTCTGGCCGGGCCGAACACAGCAGACAACCCTCTCTCGAGCTACGTCGCGATATTGCTCAATACAGAGGCGCCGCACACCCACTATGCTTCACTGACGAAGTAATGGATCATCAAATCCCTGAAGGGTTTAAACCCGTTAATATAGAATCCTACGATGGCACAACAGACCCCGCGGTTTGGATTGAGGATTATCTCCTCCATATACATATGGCCCGCGGCGACGATCTTCACGCCATCAAATATCTCCCGCTCAAGCTTAAAGGACCAGCTCGGCTTTGGCTGAATAGCCTGCCCGCAGAGTCAATTGGATGCTGGGAAGACCTGGAAGATGCATTCCTCGACAACTTCCAGGGCACGTATGTGCGACTACCGGACGCAGATGACCTAAGCCACATAATCCAGCAGCCAGACGAATCGGCCAGGCAATTCTGGACACGGTTCTTAACAAAGAAAAATCAAATCGTCGACTGTCCGGATGCAGAGGCCCTCGCTGCCTTTAAACATAACATCCGCGACGAGTGGCTGGCCCGGCACCTAGGACTGGAGAAGCCGAAATCCATGGCAGCCCTCACTTCACTCATGACCCGCTTCTGTGCGGGAGAGGATAGCTGGCTAGCTCGCAGCAACAACCTCAGCAAAAACGCTGGCAGTCCGGATACCAAGGACCACAATGGCAGGTTGCGTCGAAACAAAAACAAACGCCACATTAACGGCGGCAGCAATGAGAATACGGCAGTCAGGTGGTCTCCATTACGAGCATTAAATTTGTTAAATACACCATTCCGCGGCCTACCCCTGGAGGGCGACGCCTTTACTTCGTCCAATCCCTTGCTTTCCGCACTATTTGTATCATTCCGTACTCATAACAGATCTTCTTGAATAAAATGCAGCACTTTTGCCCATAATTGCATTACATTATATATGTTCATTTACGACATGTTGCATCCGTACATTTTGGTACGGCCAAATACACCAGGGGCTTATGTTCCCTGCTTTATGGTGTGATAAAGTCCGCACACTTTCTCAAGTGCGGCACCCCGAACTTATAGCATTATATGAATCGGCTCCGAATCATGTCTTGGGTCAATAGTTGGGTTTGCCCGGCTCCCATGTTTGGCACCTTACGTTTCCGTTCTATCGGCTAAGGTAGCACTGGGAGAACCACTGCGATTGCGCCCCGGTTGAGCCGGGTTAACGCCTCAGTGGAGAAAGCTAAAACTGACTGTCATGATAAGGCGAGAGACTGGTCGCTGTTCGGGAGGTCCTTTCGGGTCCTTAAAGACCTATGCCGCTTCGAGCGAAGTTCCGGATAATGTCCGATGAAGGCGTGGATAGCGCCCCTAATTCGGTCTTCTGAATACTAGGGGCTTCGCCGAAATTTAAAATTATAGAATTCTATGGCTAAGTGAGAGTGTTCAAGCACTATAAGTCCGGTTGCCTTGTTCGTTGTGTTGAGCGCCTCCCTAGATGGACCCAAAAATGGGAACAAGAGTGCTCAAGTTTATCCCGAACACCCCAGCACTCGTGGCATGGGGGCTGAAGCCGACGACTTGCCATCTCTCAGATTTAATAAACGGCCGCACATAAGGTAATATTTTAAATTAACAAACGTTGCTTAGCGCATATGAACAAAGTTTTCAGCGCACAGGATAACACATTGCGAATTTACTCAATAATTACATCCCTGGGGCACTCATCCGCAATCTTGCGGGCACCCTTCAGGACAGTCCTATAGTACATTTCGGGCGTATGATATTCCTTGCCCGCTGGTGGCGCGTCAGTGATTAGCTTCTCCGCATCCAGCTTGCCCCAATGCACCTTTGCGCGGGCAAGGGCCCGACGAGCACCTTCAATACAGGCGGAGCGCTTGATAACCTCCACCCAGGGGTACACATCCACCAACCGTCGCACGAGGCCGAAGTAGCTCCCAGGCATGGCCTCTCCAGGCCACAGCCGGACTATGAGGCCCTTCATGGCCTGCTCGGCCGCCTTGTGGAGCTCGACCAGCTGCTTCAGCTGGTCGCTAGGGGGCACCGGATGGCCAGCCTCAGCATACTGAGACAAGAAGACCTTCTCCGTTGAGCTCCCCTCCTCGGCTCGATAGAATGCGGCAGCATCAGATACACTGCGAGGCAGATCTGCAAATGCCCCTGGAGAGCTCCGAATACGGGTAAGTAACACGTAATTTACATTCACATGCTTGCTTTGCATGAAAAATGCCTTACCCGCTGCAATCTTCCTCACCAACTCAATCTCCTGAAGGGACTTATGGGCATCGGCCTTGGCAGTCTTGGCACTTTCGAGAGCCGAGGCAAGCTCGGACTCTCGAGTCCTTGGGTCACGCTCCAAACTCTCATGCTTTTCCATGAGAGCCTGGAGCTCTTGCTGAACCACCGCCACCCGCGCCTCCTGCTTTTCTCGCTCTGCTTGTTCCGCGGCCGCATTGCGTTCGGCCGCAGACACGGCCTCCTTCAGGGTCGCCACCTCGTTCGTGGCCCCTGCAGTACCCATGTTATCCTTGTTATTTTTTGTTGCAACCTAAATCCTTTTCTGTAAGGTACAAGTTCAAAGTGGTGTTACTCACCTTCTTTGTCCTGGAGCTGCTTCTTGGCGCGGCCGAGCTCTTGCTCGGACCGCTCGAGCTCCTGCTTCAAACCACCGACCTCCGCAGTCAGTGCGGCAGAGGTCAGCAGCGCAGCCTGCAACCCATATTGACATAATTTTTTAGCAACCCTACGTATATCTTTTTTTCAGATTCTCAGTCCGTCTTTTCTTTCCGAACACCGAACTGAGCATCAGGGGCTACTCTCTATGCGGTATTACATTGCATATTTTTAACTTCTTACCTCAAAGCCTGATAGAAGGCTGCTGCAGGCTTCGGTCAGCCCGCTCTTCGTGAGCTGTACCTTCTGAATCACCGCACTCGTAATAGTGCGGTGTTCTTCCTCGATGGAAGCGCTCTGGAGCGCCTCCAACAAATTGTCCGGCGCCTCCGGTTGGACGGAAGCCGCCGGCGTCACGGTCTTGCCCTTCGTGCGAAGGGGCCGCCGGCCGGGCTTCGGAACCACTGCGGGTTCTGATATGGAGTCCGACACAAAGTCTGGGAGGCCGCCTTGTGGCGCCTCCGGAGCCTCCCCCTGATGGGCCCCTTCTTGGGACCCCACCTCGGTGTCCTCGGTGTCGCGAGGGGTGGAGGCGGTCGGGATGGAGTCTACCTCCGACGGAGCCAACGACCCGCTCGTTGAAGCGGGGAGATCATCATTGGCCGGACTACAGGCAGCATGCGGCATCAGAATGACACTATGTGACGCAGAAAAAGAAATTATAACTCATTCAGGAATCCGGATACTTACGATCTCGCTGGAGGCCTGGCCCTTGAAGGCTATTCTTCCTCGCCAACATTGATGTTGGCGGAGCTGTCCGGAGGAATAGTCCTTCCCCTCTTGGACCCTTCGGCCTTCCCTGTTGGGGAAGCCTTCCTCTTCCTCTCTCCCCCCTCTGGGAGAGAGTCCTCTTTCTCCTCCTCGTTTTCGGGGGAGGAGTCCGCCTCGGAGTCGTCAGACACCTGAAAACGGGAACTCTTTTGAGCACCCGTGGCCTCCTTCTTGGCCTTCTTCTCCGGCACCACGTGCGGTGCCGGAACTAGCAGCCTCACTAGACGGGCGCCTACTAGGTTTTCTGGCATAGGAGCCGGGCAGATAATCTTCTCCGCCTTCCTCATCCAGTCCTGTCAAAGGAAAAGGGGAAATTAAAACCCGCATAGAGTCAAACTATGAAAAGCAAGTGTCCCGTAAAGGGGTAGAATCACTTACCTCGTCGGCTTGGCGCTGCGAGCGAAATCCGCGATCTTCAGTTGCGGATGCGGGGGCTTCGACGCCCTTAAACAGCACCCTCCAGGCGCCTTTGTACGTCATATCAAAGAGCCCGCTCAGCGCCTGGTGCTGTTCCGGATTGAACTCCCACAGATTGAATGCCCGTTCTTGGCATGGGAGAATCCGGCGGACGAGCATGACTTGGACCATGTTAACCAGCCTGAGCTTCTTCACCAGCTTCTGGATACAGGCTTGGAGTCCCGTCACCTCCTCCGAACTACCCCATAGCAAGCCCTTCTCTTTCCAGGAGGTGAGCTGCGTGGGGATACCAGATCTGAACTTGGGGGCCACCGCCCACTTAGGGTCGCGCGGCTCGGTGATATAGAACCACCCCGATTGCCACCCCTTGACGGATTCCATGAAGGCCCCTTCGAACCAAAGGACGTTGGGCATCTTGCCCAACATGGCGCCTCCGCACTCCGCTTGAGTGCCCTTCACTACCTTCGGCTTGACATTGAAGGTCTTGAGCCACAAGCCGAAGTGGGGCTGGATGCAGAGGAAGGCCTTGCACACAACAATAAACGCCGAGATGTTGAGGATGAAGTTCGGCGCCAGATCATGGAAATCCAGGCCGTAGTAGAACATGAGCCCCCGGACAAAGGGGTGAAGTGGAAAGCCCAGTCCGCGGAGGAAGTGGGGAAGAAAAACGACCCTCTCATGGGGCCTGGGGGTGGGGATGAGCTGCCCCTCGTCGGGCAGCCGGTGCGCGATGTCGCCGGACAGGTATCCGACACTGCACAGTCTTTCGATGTGCTCCTCTGTAACGGAGGAGGTCATCCACTTGCCTCCCGCTCCAGACATGACTGGGAAGGTTGAGACGAGATGTGCGGGCTTGGGCGCTGGAGCTCGAGTGCGCGGAGATGGATAAGCAAAGGAGGAAGAAGGCGTAGGTGAAGAGGTAAATCCTTATCCCTTATATGGGCGGGCGAAGTCTACGCGTCCCCCACCGGCCTGGTAAAACTCGCTTATCCCCCAAGCGTCACCATCAATGGCGCGGTTTGGTTACCCACGTCTGTATTGATGAGAATCCCGGATTAAGGGGAAACACGATCTCTGCTTCGACAAGACGTGCCAAGGAAACCGCCTCGCTAAATGCGCTGAGGTGGTAGAGTAAAAAACGATTCAAGTAATGGCTTGGTAGTGGCGTGACGTCATGCCGCAAAAAACGTTAGCAGATTGAACTTGTGTATATATTATTCTCTCTATGGTGAAATGTGGAATTTATTTTGCAGAGCCGGACACTATCCTGGTGTTCACAATCTTCTTTCATTCGGAGGAGGAACCCGCCTTGCAATGCCGAGCAATATACGCGCCGGACTTATCATCATTGAAGCCTGGTTCAGGGGCTACTGAGGGAGTCCTGGATTAGGGGGTGTCCGGATAGCCGGACTACCATCATTAGCCGAACTATCATCGGCCGGACTATCATCATCGACCGGACTCCAAGACTATGAAGATACAAGATTGAAGACTTCGCCCCGTGTCCGGATGGGACTTTCCTTGGCGTGGAAGGCAAGCTTGGCGATACGGATATGTAGATCTCCTACCATTGTAACCGACTCTATGTAACCCTAGCCCTCTCCGGTGTCTATATAAACCGGATGGCTCTAGTCCGAACAACAACAACAATCATACCATAGGCTAGCTTCTAGGGTTTAGCCTCCTTGATCTCGTGGTAGATCCACTCTTGTAAACATCCACAATATCAATATCAATCAAGCAGGACGTAGGGTTTTACCTCCATCAAGAGGGCCCGAACCTGGGTAAAACATCGTGTCCCTTGTCTCCTGTTACCATCCGCCTAGACGCACAGTTCGGGACCCCCTATCCCGAGATCCGCCGGTTTTGACACCGACAGTCGTCCCTCTGACCTGTAGTACACCTGGCGGCGCGTGTGGGCTACATATAATGTGTAGACCAACATTGAGTGAATGAATCAATCAACAAGTTGAGCAACTGGAAGTAAACTTACCATCTCCTCCATGTCCGTGTGCAATGGCCAACCCTTGAGCTGACTAACCAAGTTGCAAAACTTGATGACGCTGACGTGAATAGCATGCCAGCGATACGACAACGACCTCATGTTTTGTCGTTGAATGATGTACATGTCGTAGGGCGCAATGTGCTTTTTCCTGCCCGAAACTTTTCATGCACTTGCTCCTAGAAGGGTGGCCCTCTGGTCCTGCCTATGAAACCACGGAAACGGCCAGCCACGCATCACACAACAACTTATCCTCTGATACGTCTCCAACATATCTATAATTTTTGATTGTTCCATGCTATTATATTAACCGTTTTGGATGTTTATGGGCTTTACTTTACACTTTTATATCATTTTTGGGACTAACCTACTAACCGGAGGCCCAGCCCGTATTGCTATTTTTTTTGCCTATTTCAGTGTTTCGAAGAAAAGGAATATCAAATGCAGTCCAAACGGAATGAAACCTTCGGGAGCGATCTTTTTGGAACAAACGTGATCCAGAGGACTTGCAGTGGAAGTCAAGAAATAATCAAGGCGGCCACGAGGGTGGAGGGCGCCCCCCCTACTAGGTGCGCCCCCTTTCTCGTGGGCCCCTCAGGTGTCCACTGACCTACTTCTTCCTCCTATATATGCCCATGTACCCCGAAAACATCAGAAGGGACCACGAAAAACTATTTCCACCACCATAACCTTCTGTATCCGCGAGATCCTTTCTTGGAGCCTTCGTCGGCGCTTCGCGGGAGGGGGAATCAACCATGGAGGGCTTCTACATCAACACCATAGCCTCTCCGATGAGTTGTGAGTAGTTTACCACAGACCTTCGGGTCCATAGTTATTAGCTAGATGGCTTCTTCTCTCTCTTTGAATCTCAATACCATGTTCTCCTTGATCTTCTTGGAGATCTATTCGATGTGACTTTTTTTGCAGTGTGTTTGTCGAGATCCGTTGAATTGTGGGTTTATGATCAAGTTTATTTATGAGAAATATTTGAATCTCCTCTGAATTCTTTTATGTGTGATTAAGTTATCTTTGCAAGTCTCTTCAAATTATCGATTTGGTTTGGCCTACTAGATTGATCTTTCTTGCAATGGGAGAAGTGCTTAGCTTTGGGTTCAATCTTGCGGTGTCCTTTCCCAGTGAGAGCAGGGTCAGCAAGGCACGTATTGTATTGTTGCCATCGAGGATAAAAATATGGGGTTTATACCATATTGCATGAGTTTATCCCTCTACATCATGTCATCTTTCTTAATGTGTTACTCTGTTCTTTATGAACTTAATACTTTAGATGCATGCTGGATAGCGGTCGATGTGTGGAGTAATAGTAGTAGAGGCAGGCATGAGTCGGTCTACTTGTCACAGACGTGATGCCTATATACATGATCATGCCTATATAATCTCATAATTATTCGCTTTTCTATCAATTGCTCGACAGTAATTTGTTCACCCACCGTAATACTTATGCTATCTTGAGAGAAGCCACTAGTGAAACCTATGGCCCCCGGGTCTATTTTTTATCATATAAGCTTTCAATCTACTTTTATTTGCATCTTTACTTTTCCAATCTATATTATAAAATACCAAAAATATATTTATCTTATCATATTATCTCTATCAGATCTCACTTTCGCAAGTGGCCGTGAAGGGATTGACAAGCCCTTTATTGCGTTGGTTGCAAGTTCTTGTTTGTTTGTGTAGGTGCGTGGGACTTTTGAGGAGCCTCCTACTGGATTGAGACCTTGGTTCTCAAAAACTGAGGGAAATAATTACGCTACTATTGCTGCATCACCCTTTCCTCTTCAAGGAAAACCAACGCAAGCTCAAGACATAGCAAGAAGGATTTCTGGCGCCTTTGCCGGGGAGGTCTTCGCTCAAGTCAAGACATACCAAGTACCCATCACAAACTCATCTCCCTCGCATTTACATTATTTGCCATTTGCCTCTCGTTTTCCTCTCCCCCACTTCACCCTTGCCGTTTTATTCGCCCTCTGTTTCCCAATCTCCTCTCTCTTTTGCTTGCCTTTTGTGCGCTAGTTGTTATGGCTAGCTCGGTGTTTATCCCTTCGTCTCCCGATTTTGAAGTTCCTTACTTCAAGCAAAGACAAGGAGAAAATTTAAAAGATGCTTGGTTTAGGATGTTAGAATCTTATCGTAGTTGCACTATAGAAGGAGACTTCAAGATTTTACTTCGCAATTTTTATGTCGGGTTAACCTTACCCCATAGACAAGGAGGTTTTATTGAAGTTGATCCTAGTTCCACTTATGAAATTATAGAGGGGATAGTAGGAGTACTTCCCCTACAAAAAGGATCACCCTTTTCTCTTGAAGGAACCCAAATTCTAGAGAAATTATGTGAATTGCAAAAATTTGTTGAACCACTTAAGAATACTGGTGGGAATATCATCCGCATGAATAATTTGATTACACTTTGCAATAAGAGGTTGGATGCCTTAGATCAAAAGATCTCCGAGCATGAAGGGAAACACAAGGAGCCACCCGGACCTGAGCATAACTCCATTAAAAAGATAAATGCCAAAGATGGCACTACTTAGATCTATCCTCGCTTTTATGCCTAGCTAGGGGCGTTAAACGATAGCGCTAGTTGGGAGGCAACCCAATTTTATTTGTGTTTTTTGTTTTTGCTTCTATTTAGTAATAAATTTTGCATATACCTTCTGTTTAGATGTGTTTTTATGTTTTAATTAGTGTTTGTGCCAAGTAGAACCTATAGGATAACCTATGGTGATAGTTAATTTGATTCTGCTGAAAAACAGAAACTTTGCGTGCACGAAAATAATTTTAGTAATTCACAGAAACGTGATTTTGCGTTGCTTATTTTTGTTTTAGATCAATAGACAAATTTCCCAGGACTTCCTATTTTGGTAGGATTTTTAGAGTTCCAGAAGTATTCGATAGTTACATATTTCTACAGACTATTCTGTTTTTGACAGATTCTGTTTTTCGTGTGTTGTTTGCTTATTTTGATGCATCTATGGCTAGTATGTAATGGTATGAACCATAGAAAAGTTGAAATACAGTAGGTTTAACACCAATATAAATAAAGAATGAGTTCATTACAGTACCTTATGTGGTGGATTTTCTTTCTTTCACAAACGGAGCTTATGAGATTTCCTGTTGAGTTTTGTGTTGTGAAGTTTTCAAGTTTTGGGTAAAGATTTGATGGACTATGGAATAAGGAGTGGAAAGAACCTAAGATTGGGGATGCCCAAGGCACCCCAAGATATTCAAGAATATCCAAAATCCTAAGCTTGGGGATGCCCCGGAAGGCATACCCTCTTTCGTCTTCGTTTATTGGTAACTTTACTTGGAGCTATATTTTTATTCGCCACATGATATGTGTTTTGCATGGAGCGTCCTGTATGATATTGGTCTTTGCTTTTTAGTTTTACACAATCATCCTTTCTGTACACACTTTTTGGGAGAAGCCCACTTGATTAGAATTTATTAGAATACTCTATGTGCTTCACTTATATCTTTTGAGCTAGATAGTTTTTGCTCTAGTACTTCACTTATATCTTTTAGAGCACGGCGGTGGCTTGATTTTGAAGAAATTGGTGATCTCTCATGCTTCACTTATATTATTTTGAGAGTCTTTTAGAACAGCATGGTATTTGCTATGGTTATAAATTTGGTTCTAGAATGATGAGCATCCAAGTTGGGTATAGTAAAAACTATCATAGAGAGTGCATTAAACACGAGGATCAATTTGATGCTTGATAATTGTTTTGAGATATAAAGGTGGTAAAGTTAGAGTCATGCTAGTGGGTAATTATGAAATTGAGAAATACTTGTGTTGAAGTTGGCAAGTCCCGTAGCATGCATGTATGGTAAAAGTTGTGTGACGAATTTGTTGCATGAGGTGCTCTTTTAATTGTCTTCCTTATGAGTGAAGGTCGGGATCACATGATGGTTAACTCCTACCAACCCTTCCCCTAGGAGCATGCGTAGTAGTACTTTGCTTCGAGGTCAAGTAGACTTTTGCAATAAGTATATGAGTTCTTTATGACTAATGTGAGTGCATCGATATACGCACACTCACCCTTCCACTTTGCTAGCCTCCATTATACCGTGCAACTTTCGCCGGTATCATGCACCCATTATTTACCTTCCTCAAAATAGCCACCATACCTACCTATCATGGCATTTCCATTGCCATTCCGAGATATATTGCCATGCAACTTTCCACCGTTCCGTTATTATGACACGCTCCATCATTGTCATATTGCTCTTTGCATGATCATGTAGTTGAAATTGTATTTGTGGCAAGGCCACCTTCATAAATTTTCATACATGTCACTCTTGATTCATTGCATATCCCGGTACACCGCCGGAGGCATTCATATAGAGTCATATTTTGTTCTAAGTGTTGAGTTGTAATTCTCGAGTTGTAAATTAATAAAAGTGTGATGATCTTCATTATTAGAGCATTGTCCCAAGTGAGGAAAGGATGATGAAGACTATGATTCCCCCACAAGTCGGGATGAGACTTCGGACTTTAAAAAAAGAGAGGCCAAAGAGCCCACCAAAAAAAGAGAAAGGCCAAAAAAAAAGAGAAATTCCAAATAAAAAAATATAGAAAATAATAATAAAAAATGAGAGAAAAAGAGAGAAGGGACAATGCTACTATCTCTTTTCCACACTTGTGCTTCAAAATAGCACCACAATCTTCATGATAGAGAGTCTCTAGTGTTGTCACTTTCATATACTAGTGGGAATTTTCATTATAGAACTTGGCTTGTATATTCCAATGACGGGCTTCCTCAAAATGCCCTAGGTCTTCGTGAGCAAGTGAGTTGGACGCACACCCACTTAGTTTCTTTTGGTGAGCTTTCATACATTTATAGCTCTAGTGCATCCGTTGCATGAAAATCCCTACTCACTCACATTGGTATCTATTGATGGGAATCTCCATATCCCGTTGATACGCCTAGTTGATATGAGACCATGTTCTCCCTTTTTATCCTCACAACCACCACCATATAACACATATAGTGCTATGTCCATGGATTGAGCTCATGTATTGCATAAGAGTTGAAAAAGCTGAAGCGCGTTAAAAAGAATGAACCAATTGCTTGGCTGAAACCGGGGTTGTGCATGATGGGAGTATTTTGTGTAATGAAAATGAAGCATGGCCTAACTATATGATTTTGTAGGGATAAGCTTTCTTTGGCTATGCTATTTTTATAAGACATGATTATTTGTTAGTATGCTTCGAGTATAACTATTTTTATGTCTTATAAGCTTTTATCTTGAATCATTTGGATCTGAACAATCATGCCACAATAAAGAAAATTACATTGAGAATTATGCTAGGTAGCATTCCACATCAAAAGTTCTGTTTTTATCATTTACCTACTCGAGGACTAGCAGGAATTAAGCTTGGGGATGCTTGATACGTCTCCAACGTATCTATAATTTTTTATTATTCTGTGCTATTATATTACCCGTTTTGGATGTTTATGGGCTTTACTTTACACTTTTATATCATTTTTGGGACTAACCTACTAACCGGAGGCCCAGCCCGCATTGCTGTTTTTTG
Organism: Triticum dicoccoides; assembly: GCF_002162155.2. Lineage (NCBI taxonomy): Eukaryota > Viridiplantae > Streptophyta > Magnoliopsida > Poales > Poaceae > Triticum > Triticum dicoccoides. The sequence goes on along the minus strand of NC_041389.1, from coordinate 598,925,022 downwards.
TGCCTATTTTAGTGTTTCAAAGAAAAGGAACATCAAACGGAGTCCAAACGGAATGAAACCTTCGGGAGTGATCTTTTTGGAACAAACATGATCTAGAGGACTTGGAGTGGAAGTCAAGAAATAATCGAGGCGGCCACGAGGGTGGAGGGCGCCCCCCCTACTGGGCGCGCCCCCTTGTCTCGCGGGCCCCTCGGGCGTCCACCGACCTACTTCTTCGTCCTATATATACCCATGTACCCCGAAAACATCAGAAGCGACCATGAAAAATTATTTCCACCGCCATAACCTTCTGTATCCGCGAGATCCCATCTTGGAGCCTTCGCCGGTGCTCCGCTGGAGGGGGAATCAACCACGGAGGGCTTCTACATCAACACCATTATCGGAGTAATGGGCCACGGGTAGCCTCACCCGAGTCCCTGAGCATATCAAAACTTTGGGCCGGCCTCGCCCTGCAATGCCCCAAGCTGAAGCTCCGCCCTCCGGGGGCCGGCTAGCCCTACGGTCGGCCCCCAGAGGATGACCAACCACCTACAGATGGCACCATGAGCAACCAACTCCTATCAGCCGGCTTCTAGGGAGGCCGGCGTCGAGCAGGCGGCCACCTCGCACCCTCAGAGTTTGTACCCCCATCAAGAGGACGAGATAGGGCGTGGCTACAGTGAAGCCCCTCACCCCCGAATCTTGGGCTTGGCGTGGCCACAGTGCCCCGTACAGGCGGAGATCTCCGCATGACGTGGCACTGTTGCCACTTCCCCCTGACGTTAGTCCGGACAGGCGGAGCCCTGTTCCCCAGGACAGCCTGTCGGTATGGCCCGCAGGCCGAGGGCCCTATTGGGCAGTGACATCTCGGAAGACGGCATACGCCGAACCAGTCGGACCATGGGAAGGCCGGCCTCCAGCAGGCGGTCGTCCCTTCCCTCGAAGCAAGTGCACCATTAACCTGATGAGACCAGGTGTGGCTACAGTGATCTCCCGCCAGGCGAAGGGACTGTAGCCACACTGAGTTGACCAAGCCGTCGTCATTAGCAGCACGGCTACAGTGAGCAGCCACCAACCAGACCCGCCAGCGGCGGGAGCGGCCTGTCGGCTCCGTACAGACCAGCCGGCGGGGCCCACCAAGCGGCGGGCCCCAGTAGTCGATGGAGAAGCTGGAGGTCGGAGACACTGACAGCCAGGCCCAGCAGTCGGCCAGTTTACCATTGTACCCCTGGGGGGTAGGCCTATATAAACCCCCAGGGCACCCATGCAAAGGGTTCCCACCCCATTAGACCTAGCCACTTCCCTAGAGCAGGAGAGAGCTAGCCTTGCCTTCTCCTACCTCTAGCATACAGCTCAAGGAGCAACTTTGTATCACTTGTGCTTTAATGATCATGCGGAGACCCCGCATAGCAGGACCAGGGGTGTTATCTCCTAGGAGAGCCTCGAACCAGGGTAAAGTACGCTGGCGTTTGTGTCTACGCCTCATCCCACTTCCAGGCACCGGGGACGTTCTACTCGCTCCCACCATGATAAGCTATCCTTTGGCATATGTCGCACCCAACCCCCAACATTTGGCGCCCACCGTGGGGAGAGGTGCACCGACTCCTGGAGACCTGCTCTGGACGGGAACCTTGTTCCTCCCTGGCGAGAGAAGCCAGCCCAGCACGCCCGATGGCATCAGCCTCGATGCCCTGCATGGCATGGAGATCACCTGCACAGTGAGCTACCTCGCCGACCTTGTTGGCAAGGTTCGCCTCTCCGACAAGCCAACCTCCAACGCAGGCACCGGCTGCCCCGAGAGCCATCTCATCAGCCTCCTCGACCAGCGAGCCGGCTGTGGACCTGGAGTCTGTTGGCTCCACCGACCCGATGATCGTTGACTCCGACACGGTGTTGCTTGACGCGTTCCCCACCAACGTGGTGGTCTACGACGAGCCGCCTCCTCGCGAGCACAGCGGTGGGAGCACCGTCACGGAGGTGCTCATCATCAAAAGTGGCGAGCGCTCGGCCGGAGGCGCTCGAGACCCACTCGATGCGGCGCTGCAAGACCTGACGACGCCCATCCTGGAAGACGCAGACGCCAAGACGCTGGAAGCCCGCCGCGTCCAACTCTTGGAGAGCGCTGGCCGGCTGGCCAGCGTGCGACGCCTCTCGGACGCCTATCGGCGCGAGATGGACCGGGCCGTTGGCGGCACGCCGGCTCCTGAGGGGCCTAGCCGCATTGGCTCCATCCGACAGCGTGGCGCGACCATCGCCAGCATGTTCGGGGCAGAACGCCCCGTCTACGCCATGCCTGCAGAGAACATCCGGGCTGCCCAGGCGGTGACGGATGAGCTGGATAAGTATGAGGGCGACGAGCATCGCCACATGACGGAGCGAGTCCAGCAGCTCCTGGACGCGGCCGCCGTGCAACACGAAGCCGGCTGCCGTGGTGAAGTGGCCGCCCCACGGAACGAAGAACCGCCTCTTTGCCAGGACCACAACACGACATCCCGGACGCCGACTAACGGTGCCCGTGGAAGACGAGGCAACGAGCCGACTGCCAGCCAAAGTCAGACTCGCCTTTCCATCGAGCGTGAAGACGATGGCCGCCCTCGAGGGGTGGAGCGCCGAGGCGACCCTCCGCCTCCTCCGCCTCGCGGAGCAAGGCATCCCACTCCACCGCCTGTCATGCACCCGACACTCGGCGACCGCCTTGGCCACCAAGAGGGAGTCAGAGATAACAACGCCCGCCATCGGATCGACCACCTCAACTAATCCCTGGCGCTAGAAGAAGAAGACGCACTGGGCCCGCCCTGTTTCGGCCCATGAATCCGAGACGAGCCCTTTCCCAAAGGGTTCACCCTCCCGCGAGATACGCCCAAGTACATTGGCTCCATGAAGCTGGAGGACTGGCTGGTCGACTACTCCACGACCGTCAGCATAGTGAACGGCAACAAGCGCGTTGCCGTGAAGTATGTCCCGCTCATGCTTCAGGGCACAGCCCGGACATGGCTTAACAGCCTGAAGCCCCGCAGCATCAACAGCTGGGTTGATTTCACCGAGGCCTTCATCCGCAACTTCACCAGCACGTACAAGCGGCCTTCAAAGCCCCGACGGCTCTCCTTGTGCGTCCAAGGGCCTAGCGAATCGACTCGCGACTATCTCACGCGCTGGGCCGAGCTACACAACTCCTGCGAAGGCGTGCCCGAGGTGCAGGCAATCGAGTACTTTACCGCCGGGTGCCGAGAGGGCACCCTCCTCAAGCATCGCCTCCTCTACGATGAGCCCGCGACGCTCGACGAGCTGCTGATCATCGCCAACAAGCACGCCACGGCCGACTCCTCCATGAAGGCGGAAATCCTAGTCGATGCATCCGGCAAGGTGGCACCTCAGGCCCCTCGGACTCCGGCTGGTGACACCAGTCGGCGACAGCATCCAAGCGACAACAAGCGGAAGGCCCCTCAGCTGGCTTCTACCAGCCGATAGGTGGCAACAGTCGAAGACCAGCAGCCGGAGGGGCAGCCGGCACCCAAGCGTTAGAAGGGAGGCAAGTCTAATTGGTTGCCCGCCTTCTCTTACGAGCAGACCCTAGATGCACCTTGCAAGTTCCATAGCGGCGCGAAGCCGTCCAATCACACCACTCGGAAGTGTAATTGACTCATCAGAATCGCCGAGGGAGATGGACTCCTGCCTCCTCCGCCTGCCGGCCCGCTGCCTCCTCAGCCCAGCAGCCGGCGGCCCGACCAGTCAGTGCCGTACAAGACGAGTATCCAGAGAAACATAGAGCTTATGTTGTATTCACCAGTGTGGCTGATGACAGACGCAGCAGGCGGCTGCAACAGCAAGAAGTACAAGCAGTGGCCTCAAACACTCCAGAATTCATGCATTGGTCTGAGATGCCTATCAGTTGGAGCAGGGCCGACTACCCGGAAGTGATGCCTTGCCCAGGTTCATACGCCCTGGTCCTAGATGCTACCTTTGCAACGGAGAGGCGGGTAGCGCGCTTCTCCAGAGTCTTGATAGATGGCGGCAGCAGCATCAATATCCTGTACCGAGACACAATGGAGAAGTTGGGAATCAAGCAGAAGTAGCTCCTTCCCAGTCGGACTGTATTCCATGGCATAGTCACTGGCCTTTCCTGCTCACCAATCAACAAGACCCGAATTGATGTTCTCTTTGGAGACAAGAATCATTTCTGCCGTGAGTCAGTTTGGTTTGAAGTGGTGGACCTTGAAAGCCCCTAACATGCACTGCTTGGCCGACCTGCTTTGGCCAAGTTCATGGCAGTCCCCCACTATTCTTACCTCAAGATGAAGATGTTGAGTTCGAAGGGGATCCTGACTATAGTCGGAGACTACAAGAAATCGACCGCCTGTGCCGCGGATAGGAGTCGGCTGGCTGAGTCCCTCATGATCCCAGCTGAGAAGCGGCTCCTTGACCTGGTGGTGGCGATGGCAGGCAAGAAGCCAGAAATGTCACCCATCCCCAAGGAGTTGGAAGTTGAGGGCTCGTTCAAGCCGGCCAAGGAAACAAAGAAGATACCCTTGGACCCGGAGCACCCGGAGAGGCACGCTGTCGTAGGTGCAAACCTTGACAGCAAATAGGAAAGCGATCTTGTCGATTTCCTCGGTGAGAATCGGGATATCTTTGCATGGTCTCCCAAAGACATGCCGGGTGTTCAAATGGATTTCACGGAGCACAAGTTACATGTCCGACCTGACGCCAAGCCGGTCAGGCAGCCCTTGCACCGCCTGTCAGAAGAGAAGAGAAGAGTTGTCGGAGAAGAGATAGCCGGCTTCTAGTAGCCGGATTCATCATGGAAGTGTTCTTTCTAGAGTGGCTGGCCAACCCAGTCCTAGTGTTGAAGAAGAATAAGAAGTGGCGCATGTGTATTGACTATAGTAGCCTCAACAAAGCTTGCCCCAAAGATCCTTTTGCCCTACCAAGAATTGACCAAGTGATAGACTCCACAGCCGGATGCGAGTTGTTGAGTTTCTTGGATGCATACTCAAGGTACCATCAGATAAAGCTGAACCCGGCCGACAGACTGAAGACCGCCTTCATCACTCCATTCGGAGCCTTCTGCTACTTGACCATGACGTTCGGCTTGAGAAACGCCGGCAACACGTTTCAGCGTTGCATGCAGAAGTGTCTCCTCAAGCAACTCGGCAGAAATGCTCATGTTTATGTGGATGATGTGGTGGTGAAGACGGAGAAGCATGGCACGCTGCTAGAAGACCTCAAGGAAACCTTTGAGAACCTGCGCCAATTCCAGATCAAGCTCAACCTGGAGAAATGTGTCTTTGGAGTACCAGCCAGCTAGCTTCTCGGTTTTCTGGTCTCAGAGCGCGGCATAGAGTGCAACCCTGTGAAGATCAAGGCCATTGAGAAGATGGAGGTGCCCACCCGACTGCTGGACGTGCAGAAATTCACCGGCTTCCTGGCATCAATTAGCCGTTTCATCAGTCGGCTGGGCGAGAAGGCTCTTCCACTGTACCAGCTCATGAAGAAGACCACTTTTTTCGAGTGGAACAACAAGGCTGATGAAGCTTTTCGCCAGCTCAATAAGATGTTGACAACCCCGCCTATCTTGGCGGCTCTGACCGAGAAGGAGCCCATGCTCCTCTACATCGCTGCCACCAGTCGGGTTGTCAGCACAGTCATAGTGGTAGAGCGCAAGGAGGAGGGCAGAGCATTGCCGGTCCAGAGACCGGTATATTACTTGAGTGAAGTACTGTCCACCTCCAAGCAAAACTACCCACATTATCAGAAGATGTGCTATTGTGTGCACTTTGCCGCCAAGAAGCTGAAGCCTTACTTTCGAGAGCACCCAAAAACTGTCGTGTGCACGGCTCCGCTTGCTGAGATCATTGGAAGCCGAGATGCTTCTGGCCGAGTGGCCGAGTGGGCTATTGATCTGGCCCCTTATACCATCTACTACCAGCCTCGCACCGCCATCAAGTCGCAAGTGCTGGCCGACTTCCTCGTCGACTAGGCCGAGACCCAGTACCTACCGCTAGCGCCAGACTCCACCCATTGGCGGATGCATTTTGACGGTTCCAAGATGCGCACCGGTCTGGGAGCCGGCATCGTCCTCACCTCTGCCAAAGGCGACAAGCTCAAATATGTGCTGCAAGTCCATTTGCCGCCTCCAACAACGTAGCAGAATACGAGGCACTCATACACAGACTCCGGCTTGCCAAGAAACTCGGCATTCGCCGGATCCTGTGCCATGGTGACTCCGACTTGGTGGTCCAATAGTCGTCATGCAACTGGGACGCCAAGGACGCAAATATGGCAAGCTACCGCTTCCTCGTGCAGCAACTCAGTGGATACTTTGACGGGTACGAGTTCCTCCATGTGCCAAGAAATGATAATGAGCAAGCGGATGCCTTGGCACAGATCGGCTCCACCCGACAGGCGATACCAGCCGGCGTCGCCTTGCAGCGCCTCCTCAAGCCGTCTGTCAAGCCATCTCCAGAGTCCGACTCCATCTTCGGTCGGCCCCTCCTGAAGCAGTCGGATCTGACTTGAGGATAGCAGAAGCCGGCACGGGGACTTCGGCAGGCGTCCCGGGGACTACAGCCGTTGCACCCGGCCCGGGAGTTCCAGAGCCCGGCCCGGGGACTGCTACAGTCGGCCCGGGGACTTCTTCAAGACAGCCGGTGGCAACCGACTCCAACCCGCCGCCTCCCGGCCCAACCGCCCTTATACAAGTTGCTGTCGTGGCCGTCCGAGAGGTAGCAGCGCCATCCTGGGCTCTACCCATCCTCAACTTCCTGGTGAACAAAGAGTTGCTGGCCGATGAGACCCTGGCCCGACAAGTGCAACGGCGGGCAGCAGCATACACTATAGTCAACAAAGAGCTGGCTCGGCGCAGTGTCACCAGTGTGTACCAGTGCTGCGTGGAGCCGGACCAGGGTCAAGCAATCCTCGGAGATATTCACCAAGGCGAATGTGGACACCACGCGGCCTCAAGAGCACTCGTTGCCAAAGCTTTCCGCCATGGTTTTTTCTTGCCGACTGCTCTAGAAGAAGCCAAAGAATTGGTCCAGAAGTGCCAGGGGTGCCAGAGATTCCGCTCCAAGCAACACTTGCCAGCTTCTGCACTCAAGACTATTCCCATTGCTTGGCCTTTTGCTTTTTGGGGTTTGGATATGGCGGGACCATTCAATACGGCCCGTGGCGGCATGACTCATCTGCTTGTCGCCGTGGACAAGTTCACCAAGTGGATAGAGGCAAAGCCAATCAAGAAGCTGAATGGGCCGACTGCCGTGACTTTCATCACCGACATCACCACCCGGTATGGCATACCACACAGCATCATCACTGACAACGGCACAAACTTTGCCAAAGGAGCCTTGGCTCGTTTCTGCGTGACTCAGGGCATCCGACTGGACTTAGCGTCCGTTGCCCATCCGCAGTCAAACGACGAGGTTGAGCGAGCGAACGGCCTCATCTTGTCCGACATCAAGCCCCGACTGGTCGAGCCTCTAGAGCGTTCGGCCGGCTGCTGGCTCGATGAGCTGTCGGCCGTCCTTTGGAGCCTGCACACAACTCCGAACAAGTCGACTGGCTTCACGCCCTTCTTCCACGTCTACGGTGCCGAAGCCGTCATCCCGACGGACATAGAGTTCGACTCCCCGCGAGTCACCATGTACACCGAGGCGGACGCCAAGGAGGCCCGAGAAGACGACGTCGACCTGCTAGAGGAGGGCCGGCTGCTGGCACTCTGTCGGTCCGCCATCTACCAGCAGAGTCTGTGCCGATACTACAACCGCAAGGTGAAGTCAAGATCCTTCCAAGAGGGAGACCTTGTGCTCCGGCTGATCCAACGAATAGCCAGCCAGCACAAGCTCTCGGCACCTTGGGAAGGCCTTTCATCATTAGCAAGGTGCTGGGCAACGACTCCTACTATCTGATTGACACTCAAAAGCCTAGAGCGCGCAAAAGAGACGATTCGGGCAAGGAGACGGAGAGGCCTTGGAATGCGAACCTCCTCCAAAGATTTTACAGCTGAAAGCAGTATGTATCATGCTACCTTTTGTATTATGTACGAAGACTTGGGTTCCTCGAGACGAACTCGGGGACTACCCCCCTTTTATCTACGTGATAAGTGTTATGCCTATGAGTGTGCATTGTTTTATTTTTCCACCTGGCACCGGGTTCGACCAATCGGCCCAGAGGTTTGTCGCCTTCTACTATATGCCGCCTCCTGCAGCCGGACAAGTAATGTGTTGGCACCTAAAAACTTCCTCTGTCAGAAACCGCAGCTCGTGGAGCGACTATATGGCGGGCAGGGGTTGCAAAACAGTGCCCACATGAAAAATGGCTAAGGAAAAAACGCATATAGTTGAGGCCGGCACCACACCCATTCGGCCGGCTGCCGAGCAGCCGGCCGGCTGGCTTCTGATTCACTTGCCAATCTCCAAACGGCTAAGTACTCGCCTTCCTGCAAAAAGCTAAGTACTCAAACCAGCCGCAGTCTGCAGAGCGGCTGGTCGGCTGGCAAGAGGGTAGCTAAGGGAGGGCGGCAAAGGAAAAATGCAAGGAGCATAAAGCAAGAAAAGTTAGAAGTCGACAAAGCAAAGCATAAATTGCGATAAAATATTTACATAGAAAAAGGCCCATCGGCCGGCATTCAACAAAGTTTGATATACACCCCACGGGTGGAATTGTGCAAATTTAATCAAGTACTCCAGACTAGCAAACAGGGAAAGAAAAAGATGAACATCCTAAGGAGGAGCAGAAGACTCCGGCTGGATGCTGGGGTCGGCAGTGCCGGTTGGCACGGCAGGCGACTCCGGCTGGACGCTGGGGTCGGTGGTGTCGGTCAAGCGGCTCCAGCTGGACGCTGGGGTTGGCGGTGTTGGTTGGTGCGGCAGGCGGCTCTGGCTGGATGATGGAGTCAGCTGGGCCGGTTGCATGGCAGGCGGCTCCGGCGGGGCGCTGGAGTCGGTGGCACCAGTCGGGACGGCGGAGGGCTGGATGGCAGAGTCGTTGACGTCCATCGGAGGAACCGGCGGCTGGTCGATGCCCGCCTGGCCGCCTCCAACAGCAGAAGGCGCCTTGGAGCATGGATTGTTGCTTGAGGCCCGGTCAGGTTGGGGCTGACCATCCGCCCCAACCTCCGGCATGTCGTCGTTGCTCTCCTCCTCCTCCTCCTCCTCCTCCTCCTCCTCCCCCTCCTCCCCTTCATCACTGGAGTCGATGACTTCAGCCAAGTCCTCGTTGTCCTCCGGGTTCAGCCCGAGCCACTCTTGCGGTGCTTCGGCGCGTTCCTCGACTACCTCCAGGACAAAGATACCGGTATAGGTGAAGTCGGCAATCGCCGCCGGCCTGTTGATAAGCTCGACTTCCACTACCACCAGCTCCTCCTGCGCTTCCAGCTGGAACGTGGCTAACTGGGCTAGATCCAGCCTAGGATACCATGCTTTGACGAACTCCAGGGCCCGACGCGCTCCTGCCCGGGCTGCAGAGCCCTTCCAGGCCTCCAGGCGGCCGGCCGCCACCTCCAGCCAGTCGGTAGTCTGACTTGGGGTGCGCGGATCCCGCAAGCCTGTCCAGAGGGCAAAAATTGCTTGGGCCACGACGCGCTGAAGACGGCGCAGCATTTGATGGGCGGGCCGCAGACAGGCTTGGATGCTGAGGATTTGCTCGTTGAGGGTCCGGGGGGCGTCAGCGGCAATCTACACGCCTTCCGCCCTCCGCTCCTTGCGTTGGGCCTCGATGATCTGGTTCGCGGTGACGGAGTGACCCGGGAAGAAGTATGTTTGGACAGAAGACAAGAAAAGCAAAGTCAGAAACTAACAGTCAGCCTAGATAAGGGCCGACAGCTCAAGACAAGAAACGAAGAAAATAAAGCTTACCGTCAACCAAGTCTTCGATGTTGCTGAAGCAAGCCGTCAACTGCGCCTCCTTGTCAGCCCAGGCGGAGCGCTCGACCTCAAACTCGGCGAGGAGGTCGGTCTCCTTCGCCTTCGCCTCCCGCTGGGCCGTCTTGAGGGCCTCCGCCTTCTCGGCAAGCTGAGTGACCACCCGGTCTGGCTCCTCGGCCAGCTTGCTGTATTTCGCCTCCTTGCCGCGCAGGGCGGTGTTGGCTTCGCCCAGCTGCTGCTGCAAGGCGGTGTTGGCCTCTATAAAAAGGAAAGAAGAAAGAGCATCAGTCAAAAAAACAAAGAGGGATGCAGTTACCAGTGAGATCCGGCCCGACTGCTCAGCAGTCGGCCCGAATCTCGGGGGCTACAGCCCGCGGGTGCGCCATCGCGCCCCCGCAGAGAAGAAGTAGCTAGGAAAGATAAATCCACTGGGGAGATTCGGCTTGACTGCCCAGCAGTCGACCCGAACCTCGAGGACTACAGCCCGCGGGTGCGCCAGCGCACCCCCATGAAGAAAGGAAATCGAGGCTTACTCCGGCTCTCGGACAGATGGGCGGTCTGCGTCTCCAGCTCCAGGACCATGGAGTTGAAGGTGACCGCACAGAGATTGTGGTAGTCCTATAGAAGGGATATCAGACGAAGTCAGCATTTGACACTCACAAGGTAAAGTTCCGGACCGCCTGCCCGGTAGCCGGCCCGAAACTTGGGGACTACACCCAGTGGGTGCGCTTGCGCGCCCCCACGAAGAAAGCAAGAAGATCGAAATAAAGAGAAGTGAAGAAAACTTATGCGGATGGCTGCCCGCGACTCCAGGAACGCCTCATTCCAGCGCTTGAGGGCTTCGGCTTTAGCCCGGAGTTTGGCCTGGACGTCAAGGGACGCCTGGGCCAGGGCGCCCGTTCCTCCTTCGGGTACCCAGCCAGGCGGCGCGACACTGGTCGCTTAGGTGTCGGGGATCGACGAGCTTGCAGCACTGGCTTCTAGCAGCCGCGACGCCGAGGCCGCCTTTGCAAAACGGCAACGCGGGGGTGTGCGGACCTCAGGAGTCAGGTCCGTCACCACCACGTCCCCGACTGGTGGCACCGGCGGCGCGGCCGGCTGCTCGTCCTGCGTTCCGCTAGTCGGTGGCGGCGGCGGCACGATGACGTCCAGCATGGCCACATCGCTGCCCTCCTTCTCCCTGACCAGCTGCTCGCTGCCGGCTCCCCCACTCGTCGCCTCAAACTCAGGCGGAGGCAGTGCGGTGTTCAGAGGCGTCACAAGCAGCGGCTCCTGGCTGCGTGCGGCCTCCATGAGCCGCTCCTTCTCCACGGCTTCGGCCTTCGCCTGCGCCAGCTTCCTCGCCGCGGATGTCGCGTCCTTGTCCGCCTCCGCCTTCGTCAGACGGTCGGCCTGTTCCTCACGCGCCTCCCGCGTGTTCTACTCTCTTGCCTCCTGGAGGTCGGCAGCCGGGTCGATTCACCGGCTGGTGGAGGAGGTCTCCGCCGACCTGATTCTCGAGGGTGAGCGGGGCCCTGAGATAGGAAGACAAGACAAAAAAAATTTAAGGCAGCATGAGAAGGATACTTACGTTGACACCATGACTGACACCTTCGGTTGCCTCTGATAATTGGCCACCTTGGCCGCGGCTTCTTTCCGCCTGGTCGCCGCGGCCGGGTTCTTGGGCTTCTTCGGCGCGCTGCGAAACAGGGCATCGCCTTGCTTCCGCTTGCGTTTGCCGCCACGGGCGGGCGGCCTAGTAGAGGGGTCTGCGCCGGTGTTGGCCGTGCTCCGGATAGGGCATGGCTCGTCTTCATCGTCGTCGTTATCGGGCCAGGTGTCCATGCCGCCGCCCTCCTCGGAGCCGCCTGCTCCGTTGCTGCCGCCTGTTGCGTCGTCCGTCAAGGCGGCCGCCCCCAAGTCGGGGTCTTCCACATCACTCATTGCCCTGTCCGGCAGGTAGTCGCCACCCGGCCCCACGACGGCGGCCGTCGCCTCGGACATATATATCTGCACTCCAGAAGGGAGGCGCATCAAGATAAGAACAAGACTGAAAAATAGAGCTGAAGGAAGAAATCAAGGGACTTACGGCAGGCGGCGGGTCGTCGCGGGAATATGGCCGCTTCCCGAACCGCCAGTCTCCCTCCGACACCTTGAGGTCGGAGATCTCGTTCACCATCCGCGCGACCTCGGCAGTCAGCATCTCCTTCGTGCACAGCCGGCTTGGGTCGCGGTGCCCGCTCATCCGGAAGATCAGATGAGGGCGGCCCTGGAGCGGGAGGACTCGGCGCTCGACAAAGGCGATGAGGAGGTCGGAGGCCACGAGGCCCTCCGACTCCTGGAGCACTCGGAGCCGGGCGATGGCGGCCGCCGCGTCCGTCGACACCGGCTTCGGCTTGTAGCCCCAGTTGGGCCAAAGCCCGGTGGGGGAGCCGGCCTCGTAGGCCAGCAGGTTGATGAATTCGATAGTCGGATCAACGTTCTCAACATAGAAGTAACAAAAGGAATATTTCAGTGTTTCGAAGAAAAGGAATATCAAACGGAGTCCAAACGGAATGAAACCTTCGGGACTGATCTTTTTGGAACAAACATGATCCAGAGGACTTGGAGTGGAAGTCAAGAAATAATCGAGGCGGACACAAGGGTGGAGGGTGCCCCCCCTACTGGGCGCGCCCCCTGTCTCATGGGCCCCTCAGGCGTCCACCGACCTACTTCTTCCTCCTATATATACCCATGTACCCCGAAAACATCAGAAGCGACCATGAAAAACTATTTCCACCGCCGTAACCTTCTGTATCCGTGAGATCCCATCTTGGAGCCTTCACCGATGCTCCGCTGGAGGGGGAATCAACCATGGAGGGCTTCTACATCAACACCATTGTCGGAGTAATGGGCCACGGGTAGCCTCACCCGAGTCCCTGAGCATATCAAAACTTTGGGCCGCCCTCGCTCCGCAGTGCCCCAAGCTGAAGCTCCGCCCTCCGGGGCCGGCTAGCCCTACGGCCGGCCCCTAGAGGACGACCAACCACCTACAGATGGCACCACGAGCAACCGGCTCCTATCAGTCGGCTTCTAGGGAGGACGGCGTCGAGCAGGCGACCACCTCGCACCCTCAGAGTTTGTACCCCCATCAAGAGGACGAGATAGGGCGTGGCTACAGTGAAGCCCCTCACCCCCGAATCTTGGGCTTGGCGTGGCCACAGTGCCCTGTACAGGCGGAGATCTCCGCATGACGTGGCACTGTTGCCACTTCCCCCTGACGTCAGTCCGGACAGGCGGAGCCCTGTTCCCCACGACGGCCTGTTAGTATGGCCCGCAGGCCGCGGGCCCTATTGGGCAGTGACATCTCGGAAGATGACATACGCTGAACCAGTCGGACCATGGGAAGGCCGGCCTCCAGCAGGCGGCCGTCCCTTCCCTCGAAGCAAGTGCACCATTAACCTGATGAGACCAGGTGTGGCTACAGTGATCTCCTGCCAGGCGGCGGGACTATAGCCACACTAAGTTGACCAAGCCCGCGTCATTAGCAGCACGGCTACAGTGAGCAGCCACCAACCAGACCCGCCTGCGGCAGGAGCGGCCTGTCGGCTCCGTACCAGACCAGTCAACGAGGCCCACCAGGCGGCAGGCCCCAGTAGTCGGCGTAGAAGCTGGAGGCCGGAGACATTGACAGCCAAGCCCAGGAGCCGGCCAGATTACCATTGTACCCCTGGGGTGTAGGCCTATATACCCCCCCAGGGCACCCATACAAAGGGTTCCCACCCCATTAGACCTAGCCACTTCCCTAGAGCAGGAGAGAGCTAGCCTTGCCTTCTCCTACCTCTAGCATACAGCTCAAGGAGCAACTTTGTATCACTTGTGCTTTAGTGATCATGCGGAGACCCCGCAGAGCAGGACTAGGGGTGTTATCTCCTAGGAGAGCCCCGAACCTGGGTAAAGTACGCCGGCGTTCGTGTCTACGCCTCATCCTGCTTCCAGGCACCGGGGACATTCTACTCGCTCCCACCATGATAAGCCATCCTTTGGCATATGTCGCCCCCAACCCCCAACAACCATAGCCTCTCCGATGAGTTGTGAGTAGTTTACCACAGACCTTCGGGTCCATATTTATTAGCTAGATGGCTTCTTGTCTCTCTTTGAATCTCAATACCATGTTCTCCTCGATCTTCTTGGAGATCTATTCGATGTAACTCTTTTTGCGGTGTGTTTGTTGAGATCCGATGAATTGTGGGTTTATGATCAAGTTTCTCTATGAGAAATATTTGAATCTCCTCTGAATTCTTTTATGTGTGATTGAGTTATCTTTGCAAGTCTCTTCGAATTATTAGTTTGGTTTGGCCTACTAGATTGATCTTTCTTGCAATGGGAGAAGTGCTTAGCTTTGGGTTCAATCTTGCGGTGTCCTTTCCCAGTGACAACAGGGGCAGCAAGGCACGTATTGTATTGTATCCATCGAGGATAAAAAGATGGGGTTTATATATTGCATGAGTTTATCCCTCTACATCATGTCATCTTTCTTAATGCGTTACTCTGTTCTTTATGAACTTAATACTCTAGATGCATGCTGGATAGCAATCGATGTGTGGAGTAATAGTAGTAGATGCAGGCAGGAGTCGGTCTACTTGTCACGGACGTGATGCCTATATACATGATCATGCCTAGATAATCTCATAATTATTCGCTTTTCTATCAATTGCTCGACAGTAATCTGTTCACCCACCGTAATACTTATGCTATCTTGAGAGAAGCCACTAGTGAAACCTATGGCCCCCGGGTCTATCTTTTATCATATAAGCTTTCAATCTACTTTTATTTGCATCTTTACTTTTCCAATCTATATTATAAAATACCAAAAATATATTTATCTTATCATATTATCTCTATTAGATCTCACTTTCGCAAGTGGCCGTGAAGGGATTGACAATCCCTTTATTGCGTTGGTTGCGATTTCTTGTTTGTTTGTGTAGGTGCGTGGGACTTTTGAGGAGCCTCCTACTGGATTGATACCTTGGTTTTCAAAAACTGAGGGAAATACTTACGCTACTATTGCTGCATCACCCTTTCCTCTTCAAGGAAAACCAACGCAAGCTCAAGACGTAGCATCCTCCATCATCGAGTAGCTCACCATCCTTCATACTCTAAAAAATACATATCATTTGAAAACAAGCTCATTGACATTTGACCGAACACCTATCGGGCGTGGTGTCCGCCATGGAGGTCATCGACAGGGGGCGGAGTGTACCTGGGTACAAATGGCTCCAGGGCGGAAAGCTCCATCGGAACGACGAGGGGGCGCGTCATTGCTGGTTGTGGACGTCCGGCAATGCCTCTGTGGCGGCCGGAGACAAACAGCAATGGCGACAGAGGTGGAGGGTGCGGATGCAAATTAAGGGGGAGAAAGGGCGGAGTGGAAGAAATAGGACCGGGAGGGGGGGTTGGGTGGGCCGGCAGTGTCGGAGTCCAACATTTCGGGTGTCTTGACTCCTGTAAATCTCCCACACTTTTGTCTTCAATTTCGGGGAGAAATCACGTCCGGACCGCCTCGCGGACCAATACAAGTAAGCGTCGGATGGCTTTCATAGTCCAGACAACACGGTCTGAACGGTTGCAGCAGGTTCCCGGGTATAACTTGGAGATGCCCTTAGGCCAACTCCAGCGCACGACCCCAAACTGACGTCCGTTTTGGCCTATTTTCGTCCGATTGGGGCGGCCCATGTCCGCTTGGGTCCGTTGGGTTGTCGGTGCGCCCAACGCGTGGCCGCACCCCAAATCATGCTTGGGGTGGACGTGATTAAAAAACACAAAAAATATAATAAAATGCGGAAAAAATAAAATAAACACAAACATAAAAACATAAACATAATTTGGGGTTATGGCCACAAAATGGCCCAGTTCCACAGTTCACGAACATAATTAACATAAAAAAACAAAAGGAAACCGCCGCCCACGCGCTCCTGCTGTGCCCGTCGATGTCGTGGCCATCGCCGTCTTCTCACGCATCGCCGTTGTCATCCTCGTCGCTGACGAGGTCGACGTAGGCTGGCGGCGTCCAGAGGTGGGGCGGAGGTGCCTGGTAGACGGGAGCTTGCTGGAAGGTGGGAGGTGCCTGCACCACCTCCTCCTGTGGCGACGGCTGGCACTCCGGTGATCACGGCGGCATGGGGCACCAGTTCACGGCCCCACAGCATCGGCCATGTCCGGAGCCGTGCACGACCAGCTCCACCGCTGGCCCACCAGGCCCAAGTGGAACGTGGCGACGGGCTTCTCCTCCAGCACCTCCTCGCTCCTTACCTTCTCCTCGACGGGCACCATCTCCAGCTCGGGAGAGGCCATGTCGTCGGTGGCAGAGAGTGCCAGCGCAGTCTCCAGGCCGTCGAATTGGTGCTCGTCGTGCGTGTTCATGGAGTCTTCCATGACATGTTGAAGCAGCCTGGCCTCCTCCTCCTCTGTCATGCGAGGAGGTGGTGGTGGCGACGGAGAGGGCGACGGTGATGGTGTCGGCGTGATGCAGCGCACCACCCTGCGCCCGCGCACTTGGGGAGGGCTTGGAGCGCGCGTGCGACGCTCACGTGGCCACCGCGGCCCCGACGAGGTGCCGACAAAGAAGGAGGCGTGCCACGTGTCGTGCTCATCCTGGAACCATGTGTCCCAGAGGGCGGAGTGATGGTGTACCTGGGGTCGTAGTAGAGGTTGTCGGGCAGGAGGCGGCGGCGGCGTTCGATCTCCTCGCAACGCGCTCGAATGCTCAAAGGCACCGGTGGGATGGGCACCCGATCCACGGACAAGTGCCAGTTATTGGGCAGATGCACGTCGCTCCAGGGAAGCGGCGTCCTCGTCTCCCAATAACGATGACACACATCCGCGTTGATGTAGTGTCGGTCGCGCTCACCGCCGGCCGCAGGCGCGATGGAGAATGTGGGAGGCACGGGGGCCCTGCGTGGTGGTGGTGCGGGCTCCTCTTTGACGCCGCGGTGGCGGCGGCCCGAGTACGAGCCAGCCTCGTGGTCGTGCGCCCCCTTGCGGCCGAAGCTCCACCGGACCATGGCTGCGGGCGGTCGGCGACCTCGAGGAAGGGGAAGGAAGAGATAGGGTTTGGGGATTTGGGTGTCTGGTTTCGAGGAGGCCGCAGGCGTCTGGAGTGGGAGCGTGGACTACGACCGGTCCACGGCTTCCCATTTAAGAAGGACGCCTACCACGCGCCTGGGCGGATGACAGGTGGGGCCGGTCATGCGAGCGCATTGATGTTGGGCGGTGGGAGGTAGGTGGCCGCCTGCCACGCGACCCCGAAGAGGACAAGCGGCGTGTCCGTTTTCTGTCTGCCGCGACCCAAACCCGGTGCATGTTTGCGCTCGAAATGGGTCGGCCCGGACACAAAACGGACCAGATGGGTCCAGGCCGTCGCGCGTTGGGCCGTGGGGTCTGTCCATTTTGAACCAAACGGACGGGGCTGGACGGGATGTGGTCGCGCGCTGGAGTTGGCCTTAGAGCAACTCCAATGACCGACCCAAATGGATGGCTATTTTATCCGCTTTTTGTCCGTTTGGGTCGGCCAGGCGGGCACGAACGCTCGCTTCCGCATTTGGGTCGGCGCGTGCGCCCAACGCTGCCGCGACCCATTTTGACGGTGCTAGAAAAAAAAGCATGCATGCATATTTAAAATAAAGCAACATTACTTAAACATTAAAGCCGACCACGAAAGGCCGGCGGGAGTCCACGCGTCCACATTTGCATTTAAGAAAAATAAAAATAAACTAAACTATGCGCCGGTGCGCTGCCCTAGGCATTGTCGTTGTCCTCGGGATCCGTGTGGTCGATGAGCGTCGGTGTCAGGCCGGCCTAGGGGAACGTCGTATTCTAGAGTGCGTTCATGTCGAGCGCGGGCTGTGCTGGCGCGGGCAGTGCCGCCACGGGCTGTGCCGCGGCCTGGCGCGCCTCCTCCTCAGCCTCGATGTCATGCTCGAGCATCTCCAGGTACTCGTCGCCGCGGTGCTCCTCGGCCACCCATATCTGGCGCCAGTGCTCGAGGTACGCCGCCTCCTGCGCCGGCATCGCCCCCAGCCAGACCGGCGGCGCACTGACCCACTCGCGCACTACTCCCGTCCAGGAGTAGTGCTCGATGGGCTCCGGCTGCGGCTGCGGCTCGGCTTTGACAAGGTGGTGGGGAGGGGACAGCGGGGCCACCGACGGCACCATGCAGTCGCCCGCCGCGGAGAGGGCCATGGCCTGCGCCATGGCCGCCTCGTACCGAGCCTCCTCTTCCTATGGCACCTCAGCCCTGCGCCGCTCGTCCTCCTCGCTCTCCCGGTAGACGGCCGCCAATGCTTCCTGGTAGGCGTCCTCTGCCGCCTGGTCTTCCCCGCGGGTGATGAGCTGGGGCGGCGGCAAGCTGCGGTCGACCTCGCGCACGCCCCGTCCCCTCGTCTTCTCGTGCTCGAATGCAAACCATCTCGCCCAGTTGGGCGGGTCGGTTGTGTAGGCGGGGTCGCGGCGCTGCTCTAGCATCAGCAGCGCTCGCCGGCGATGCACCTCCTCCTCGTGCGCCCTAACCGGCCGTGGTGCCGCCAGCACTGGGATCCTCTCCAGATCCAGATGCCAGTCCTGCGGCAGGATGGTGTCGGGGTATGGCAGAGGCATGCGGTGCTGCTAGTGCTACTCCGCCTGGTGCACGGGCATGTTCACGCTGCCTCTGCTAGCGAGCCGGCGCAGGCCGAGGCGGGATGAACTCCGTGGGGAAAGGGACGGCGGGGGCCTTGCCCTTCGACTTGCTGCTGCTGCCGGCGCCGGAGAAGAGCCCCATTTGGCACGGCTGGGGTAGCTAAGGTTGGCTAGGGTGTGCTTGCCGGTGACGGGGGAGCGAATGTGGCTAGATGAGGATGGGGGCTAGATGAGGACGACCCCGCTGTACGGTCGGCTTAAAAAAGGACGACCACCGTTGCTGACGCGTGGGCCCGGGGTCATAAATTAAGCTGACCGGCAAGGTGGCGGGCAATTGGACAACCGCCAGGCGGGGCCGTGGCGAACACCGAGAAGGCGCGCGTGGCGTCCATTTCGCGTCCGGGCCGACGCATTTGGGGCGCAAATTTGGGCCGCAAATGCGTCGGCGCGGACGTGAAGCGGACACGTTTTGGGATTGGGTCGGCGCATTGGGCCTCCTCTTTTGTCCGCGCCTATCCAAATGAACGGCGGCAGACGAAATGGGTCGCCCCATTGGAGTTGCTCTTAGGCCAACTCCATCCCGCGACCCCAAACAGACATTCATTTTGCCCGGATTCTGTCCGTTTGGGTAGGGCGATGGGGTCGTGTCCAGGCATGTCCTAGGATGCGGTGGTCGTGCGCCCAGCGCGCTGCCGCATTCGTTTGCCCCATTCCGTCCGCCAGGGCCTAAATGCCCATATTTTCATATCAAAGCAAGTTTGCGCGTTCAAATATTTTGAAAAATAAAATAGTTTTACAACCCAATCGAAGTTGTCTCTAATAAAAATAGTTTTACAACCAAATCGAAATTGTCTTGAATGAACATGAAATGAACCAATACATCTATTGGTTGCCAATATGATCCCACACGTGCTCAACCAAGTCATTTTGAAGATCCAAATGAGTGTGCCAATCATGCAGCTCACGATGGAACTGGACAAACTGATGAAACGCAGCCGGTTCTTGGTGCAGGGGCTCAACATTGTCACCTTGAAAATCAAATCCTTGGTCGAAGATACTATCATCACACTCGTCCTCGACGATCATGTTGTGCATGATCACACAAGCAGTCATCACCTCCCAAAGCTCCCTTTCATCCCATGACAGTGTAGGGTATTGAACGATACCCCATCGGGATTGAAGCACACCAAAAGCACGTTCCACATCCTTTCTAGCACTCTCTTGCATTTGGGAAAATCTCTTTCTCCTCTCACCTTGGGGCTTCGAGATTGTCTTCACAAAAGTTGACCAGTGAGGATATATACCATCAGCTAGATAGTATCCCTTGTGTACTGGTGGCCATTGATCTCAAAGTTGATAGGTGGGGAGTGGCCTTCTGCAAGACTTGTGAAGACTAGAGAACGCTACAGCACGTTGATATCATTGTGAGAACCTGCCATGCCGAAGAAAGAATGCCATATCCAAAGATCTTGCGAAGCCACCACTTCTAATATGACAGTGCAAGCTTTGACATGCCCATTGTACTGGCTCTGCCAAGCAAATGGACAGTTCTTCCACTCTCAGCACATACAATCTGTGCTGCCAAGCATGCCTGAAAAGCCTCTAGCTGCATTGGTCGCCAACAATCTCTCTGTATCAGCGGCAGTTGGCTGCCTCAAGTACTCAGGGCCAAACACCCCGATTACAGCCTCGCAGAACTTGTACATTGACATCAGACATGTTGTCTCACTCATACGCACATACTCATCCACCAGATCGCCTGGAATTCCATATGCAAGCATGCGGATGGCCGCAGTGCATTTCTGGTAAGAGGAGAATCCAAGCTTGCCAAGGGCATCTGTAGGACCTTGAGAAGAGGTGTCTAGAGGGGGGGGGGGTGATTAGACACTAAGTACCAAAGTTGCAGTTTTTAACCTTTTTAAGTTTAAGTGGAGTTTAGGCACAAGTTTAACATTCACAATATATAGCAAGCAAGCATGCAAAGAGTATATGAGCAGCGAAAAGTAAAGCATGCAACTTGCAAGAATGTAAAGGGAAGGGTTTTGGAGGAATCAAACGCAATTGGAGACACAGATGTTTTTGGCATGGTTTCGATAGGTGGTGCTATCGTACATCCACGTTGATGGAGACTTCAACCCACGAAGGATAACGGTTGCGCGAGTCCACGGAGGGATCCACCCACGAAGGGTCCACGAAGAAGCAACCTTGTCTATCCCACCATGGTCGTCGCCCATGAAGGACTTGCATCACTAGCGGTAGATCTTCATGAAGTAGGCGATCCCCTTGCCCTTACAAACTCCTTGGTTCAATTCCACAATCTTGTCGGAGGCTCCCAAGTGACACCTAGCCAATCTAGGAGACACCACTCTCCAAGAAGTAACAAATGGTGCGTTGATGATGAACTCCTTGCTCTTGTGCTTCAAATGATAGTCTCCCCAACACTCAACTCTCTCTCATAGGATTTGGATCTGGTGGAAAGAAGATTTGAGTGGAAAGCAACTTGGGGAAGGCTACAGATCAAGATTCATATGGTAGGAATGGAATATCTTGGCCTCAACACATGAGTAGGTAGTTCTCTCTCAGAAAATGTATGCTGGAAGTGTAGGTTCAGTCTGATGGCTCTCTCCATGAATTAAGAGGAGGTGGAGGGGTATATATAGCCTCCACACAAAATCTAACCGTTACACACAACTTGCCAAACTCGATGGGACCGAATTGTGAAACTCGGTCAGACCGATTCAGCAAATTTAGTGACTGTTAGGATTTTCGGTGGGACCAAAATGCAACTCGGTAGGACCGATATGGTTAGGGTTAGGGCATAACGTAATCTCGGTGAGACCGATTACACAAACTCGGTGAGACCGATTTTGGTAATTAGCTAACCAGAGAGTTGGTCAGGCAAACTCGGTTGGACCGATTACTCAAACTCGATGGGACCGATTTTGGTAATGAGTTAACCAGGAAGTTTGCATTGTAATCTCAGTAGTACTGATTCCTTAAACTCGGGAAGACCGATTTTGATAATGGACATAGACAGAGAGATTACAATCCCATCTCGGTGAGATCGAGATCCCTATCGGTGAGACCGATTTGCCTAGGGTTTGTGGCAGTGGCTATGTCATCTGAACTCAGTGGCGCCGGATAGAAAGAATCGGTGGGGCCAAGTTTGACTTTAGGTTTAGGACATATGTGTGGAAATGAGAAAGTAGTTGAGGGTTTTTGGAGCATATCACTAAGCACTTGAAGCAAGAGGCTCATTAAGCAACACCTCATCCCTTCTTGATAGTATTGGCTTTTCCTATAGACTCAATGTGATCTTGGATCACTAAAATATAAAATGAAGAGTCTTGAGCTTGAAGCTTTAGCCAATCCTTTGTCCTTAGCATCTTGAAGGAGTTCCCACATCCTTTAGTCCATGCCACTCCAATGTTGAACTTATCTGAAACATACTAGATAAAAGTGTTAGTCCAACAAGAGATATGTTGACATTAATTACCAAAACCACCTAGGGAGCACTTGTGCTTTCAATCTCACCCTTTTTGGTAATTGATGACAACATACATCAAAGCTTTAGATAAAGATATAAAGAGTAGCAAGTAAAGCTTTGGAAAGACATGTACAAGCATAGGCTCCCCCTTCCCCCTACATGTATGCAATCATGTGAATATGGAATAGAAGCATGTGAGAGCATAACCATGATAGAGCAGGCAATGTGTTACATGTATCTTGGCCATATGCATCAGAGCAAAAAGTATTAAAGGAAATACCTTCATGCCCATGAGTCCTTCTTGCAAACAGTATGTACATCAGCAAGAATTCCTCATACACATGATTGTGATGCATATACTTACCTTGTAGTCTTGAGTTGGCTTAGAATGGAATGTACCTGTGTAA
This sequence comes from Triticum dicoccoides, assembly GCF_002162155.2. Lineage (NCBI taxonomy): Eukaryota > Viridiplantae > Streptophyta > Magnoliopsida > Poales > Poaceae > Triticum > Triticum dicoccoides. The sequence continues at coordinate 598,902,655 of NC_041389.1, read as the reverse complement.
ACAAGGTTAGATAACACAGATACATCTACTAGCCAGAGCAAACAGAAGAATCCACAAGAATACCAAGACTAGGATGACATGTAGAGAGTGAGTACAAAGTACCACATTTGATTAGACATGTCCCCATGAGTAAAGATATGCAATGAATTTAAATGATTTCTTTCCCTTAGATGTCTTGCTCCCCCTGAATCTAGCATGGGATATTGGGAGAAGATAGGGAACAAAAAATCAGAGCTGAAAGATATAAATGAACAGAGCTAATGCAAGCTAATGCAAATAAGCACATTGAACATGTCTTTCCCCTCAAGAAGACATGTGGCATCTCTCCTCTTGAACACCAAGCATCTAGGATCCTTGAGAAGTACTACTTGAGTATTCTCTCCCCTGGAGATCTTTCTCTCCCCCTGAGGAGGTGATATATTTTCTGATGTGATCTCTCTCTAAATGATAAGCTTTAATGTGATCTCTCTCTTCCCCTTTGACATCAATTTCCAAGAAGGGTTTTCTGGAATCTGTCGAATGGGTTTGGTCCTTGAGTCACAGTACAAGGCAAAGATAAAAATGTGATGCTTGTAGAGGACAAGATTCATTGAGTGGAGCTAGATCAGAAAAAACACAGAATAAGTGGCAAACTGTTTTTCCTGTGGTGAAATCGGTGGCACCGAGTGGTATGCTTCGGTTGGACCGAAAGGATTCGGTTGGACCGAAAATAACAAATTGGTGTAACCGAGTTCCTCGCAGAGAAAACACTTGTCACCTCAGCTCACTACACTAATAAGATCTCACAAAGATTTGCAAGGAATTTACTAAATGATATGCAATGAATTGGATGCTGAAAACACAGAGCAAACAGAAAGAAATCTAGATGAAGTTTTTTTTGAAAGGGGAAACACATATGCATGAGACAAATGCAAAAACTCAGAAAAGAACACAAGAGAACTTCATCTAGAGATGGCCAACAACAAAGTCACCTATGTTAGAGTATGTTGACTTAGGAGTCAAGTGAGATCACTTGATCATAGGTCATACTCATTGTTTAAGCTCAAAATGGGGTTGCCATTTTTCGTTTAAGCATCTTGATGTATTCACATCTTGTCGAGTTGCTTTAGCTCATGACTTGGAGTAAAGCTTCTCTAAGATGGAATAACATACCTTGGTTGGTGGTGATGTCCATGTAGTTGAACTTGTGTGGCTTGCTCAAGGTTGATGTAGCTCATCAAGAGTTGGGAGCACCACTTGGAATTTGAGTCCATCTACCTACATGGGTTAGTTCTTGCAAGGAAGAGCACTTGTGTATCCAAAAATGACAATCATGAAGCTCAACATAGAATTTGTCAAAGGATATGTTTGAATGGTTTCGTGCTTCCTTGGCTTCAACCACCTTTGTGTAGAAACTTGGTGATGTAGAGATTGCTCAAGATATGAGTAGGTTACAACCTCATGGAATTAGAGTCATCCAAGTACCTACATGAGTCAGATAACATGCAAGATACAAATATATCCAAGACATAAGATTTTCATCATAAGAGAGATATCAAGGATTAGTCATAAGCTCATGTCTTGCATGTATCCAATGGAGTTTCTACTCCAAGTTTGAAGCATCAATGATGTTCAATTCTCCTCTCAACCTGCAAAACACTTTCTCATCAAGAGGTTTAGTGAATATATCCGCTAATTGCTTTTCGGTGCGAACATGCTTAAGATCAATGTCCCCTTAGCAACATGATCTCGAATGAAATGATGACGAACTTCAATATGCTTAGTTCGAGAATGTTGCACAGGATTATGACCAATTTTGATAGCACTTTCGTTGTCACAAAGCAATGGAACATATTTCACATATATCCCATAATCTTTAAGAGTTTGGGTCATCCAAAGTAATTGAGCACAACATGAACCAGCGGCAATGTATTCCGCTTCGGCGGTGGATAAGGATACCGAGTTTTGTTTCTTGGAGGACCAAGACACAAGAGATCTACCAAGAAATTGACAAGTACCCGAAGTGGACTTTCTATCAACCTTGTCTCCGACATAGTCCGAGTCGGAGTAGCCAACAAGATCGAAAGAGGCCCTCTTAGGATACCAAATGCCAAAATTTGGTGTATGAATTAAGTATCTCACTATCCTTTTCACGGCCTTAAGATGACATTCTTTAGGAGCAGCTTGATATCGTGCACACATGCACACACTTAGCATAATATCGGGACGTGAAGCATATAGATATAACAATGAACCAATCATAGGGCGATAAACCTTTTGATCAACCGGTTCACCATCTTTGGTTAAGTCAAGATGTCGACTAGTAGGCATGGGTGTTGTCATACCTTTGCATTCTTGCATATTGAACTTCTTGAATAAGTCCTTTGTGTACTTCGTTTGAGAAACAAAAGTACCTTCCTTAGTTTGCTTGATTTGCAACCCAAGAAAGAATTTGAGTTCACTCATCATAGACATCTCAAACTTCTCCGACATTAGCTTCCCAAACTTTTCACTAAAATGAGGGTTAGTTGAACCAAATATAATATCATCAACATAATTTGGCACACAAAGAGTTCTCCATTAACCCTTTTAGTAAAAAGAGTAGAATCAATTTTCCCAATTTCAAAGCCTTTTTCAATAAGGAACTTGGTCAAGCATTTATACCATGCTCTAGGAGCTTGTTTAAGACCATAAAGAGCTTTGTGAAGTTTGTAAACATGATTTGGTTTCTTAGGATTGACGAAGCCGGGAGGTTGCTTAACATAAACTTCCTCCTCTATTTCACCATTTAGAAAAGCAATTTTAATGTCCATTTGGTACAAGGTGATATCATGGTGATTAGCATAGGCAAGTAAGATGTGAATGGACTCAAGTCTAGCAACGGGAGCATAAGTCTCACCATAGTCCATACCTTCGACTTGTGTGTAGCCTTGGGCGACAAGACGTGCTTTGTTGTGAACTACTTGTCCATCTTCATCTTGCTTTTTGCGAAACACCCATTTTGGTACCGATGATGTTGTGGTTGTTGTCGGGCTTCTCAACCAATGTCCACACTTGGTTCCTCTCAAAGTTGTGTAGCTCTTCATGCATAGCATTTATCCAATCTGGATCTTCCAATGCTTCTTCGACCTTCATAGGTTCAATGCTAGAGATGAAAGAATAGTTTTCACAAAAGTTAGCTAAACGAGTTTTAGAGCGAGTGATTCTCCCGGTTTGAATATTATTGTAGATTTGCTCGACGGGATGGTCTTTAGCAATTCTTGCTCGAACTCGTGAAAGCTTTTGCTTGGATCTTGGTTGAACTTCTTCTTCATCTTGTTCTTCTTCTTGGCCTTCTTCATTGTTGGCATTGTCGTTCTCTTGTCATGGTGGAGAAGGAGGTTGTTGACGTTCATCTTGATGTGCTTCCTCGTTTTCTTCATCTTGGTGTGTCCCACTTGTGGATGCTTCCGTATCAACTCTTGGTTCACCTTGTTGTGAAGTAGAAGCTTCCACTTGGACGAACGAGGTACTCTCCTTCACCTCCGTTGGACGGACCTTGCTAATAGACAAGTCTTGGATTGCTTCCAAAGGATCTTTGTCTCCTACATCAATTGGCAATTTCTCTACTTGCGAGCCGTTAGATTCATCAAACTTCACATCCACCGTCTCTTCAACCTTTCGGGTGAAATTGTTGTAGACACGGTAAGTGTGAGAGTTTGAGCCATAACCTAGTAGGAAACCTTCATGAGACTTAGGAGCAAATTTAGAATGACGATGCTTATCAAGAATGTAGCACTTTGAGCCGAATACTCGAAAGTATCCAACTTGGGGTTTGTTACCGGTGAGGAGCTCGTATGCCGTCTTGCCGAGTAGCTTGTGAAGATACAAGCGATTTGTTGCATGACAAGCTGTCTCAACCGCTTCTGCCCAAAAGTGCTTTGGCGTCTTGTACTCATCAAGCATCGTTCTCGCCATTTCGATGAGCGTCCGGTTCTTCCTCTCAACAAATTCATTTTGTTGAGGTGTGTACGTAGCCGAGAACTCGTGTGAAATCCCTTCTTCGTCAAGAAAGGTGTCCACATTTGCGTTCTTGAACTCCGTTCCGTTGTCGCTGCGAACCTTCTTGATCTTCACTTCAAATTGGTTTTGGGCCTTCCTAGCGAAGTTTTTGAAGATCTTTTGGACCTGTGATTTATCATCGAGAAATAACACCCACATAAATCTTGAAAAATCATCAACTATAACTAGACCAAAAGAATTTCCACCGAGACTCTTGTAAGAGTTGGGACCAAAAAGATCCATGTGAAGTAGCTCAAGTGGCCTCTTTGTGGTCATGATGTTCTTCACGGGATGCCTTCCTCCAACCTGTTTACCTGCTTGACAAGCACTGCAAAGTCTATCCTTATCAAATATGACATCGTTTACACCAAGGATATGATTCCCTTTAATAAGCTTGTCAAGGTTTCTCATGCCAACGTGACCTAGTCGTCTATGCCATAACCAACCTTTTGAGGATTTTGCAATGAAGCAAGTTTTAGGTTGGGCCTTTTTAGTGAAATCAACAATGTAAAGATCACCTCTACGTATACCGGTAAAGACCATTTTATGATTGTCTCGACGAAACACTTGACAATCTACTTCAGTAAATAGAACATTGAAACCGAAATCAGCAAGTCTAGATACTGAAAGTAGGTTGTAACCAAGAGATTCAACGAGCATGACATTTTGTATGGAGCTATAATGTGATATGGCCACCTTACCGAGGCCAACCACCTTACCCTTTGAGTTGTTACTGAAAGTGACATACTTTCGAGGACCATCGTTCTCAGCAAGCTCATGGAACATGTCTTTATCTCCGGTGATATGATCGGTACATCCACTATCAAGAACCCATTCCTTTCCTCCTGACATATATCCCTGAAGATTTTCCATAAGACCAAAGTGTCTCATTGCATCATCAAGATCGAAGTCACTATCATCATCCTCATCATAGTATCCATGTTCAACATTATCATGTGGTGAATCAAATCCTAGAGAGGGTGATTCGTTAGAGTGAGTTTGACAATGATCTTGTCTATGAATTTTTATAGCTTCGGAAATAATATCACTAATAATTCCAACATCTCCTTTGGCACGCATAAGGTTTGTAAGTTCAAATAAACGATCACCAAACATAGGATCACTAGTATTCATCTTACTCAAAGCAATAGACTTATGGAGAATTTCATCTAGATTTTTCAAGGAGTAATTTGGAAATCGTTCCTCAAGAAATTTCCATATAGTCTAGGCACACTCAAGAGTAGGCAAACATCCAATCAAGTTTCTAGGCAATCCTCTAATAATAAGTTCGGCAGTTCTAAGATTCCTAATCATGTCAATTGACTCATCAAGAGTAGGATGCATAGGATCAACATGAGGTGCACAAGGGCTAACAATATACTTGTTCAAATGATATTGATTGAAAATTACAAGCATCTCATTTTTCCACTCATGAAAATACTCTCCATCAAGAATAGGCACTCTATGTCTAAGACTCCCCAAAGTAGACTCATCCATCCTCCTTCAATGGTGATTCAACCAAGGCAATGAAGACCAATGCTCTGATACCACTTGTAGGACCTTGAGAAGAGGTGTCTAGAGGGGGGGTGATTAGACACTAAGTACCAAAGTTGCAGTTTTTAACCTTTTTAAGTTTAAGTGGAGTTTAGGCATAAGTTTAACATTCACAATATATAGCAAGCAAGCATGCAAAGAGTATATGAGCAGCGGAAAGTAAAGCATGCAACTTGCAAGAATGTAAAGGGAAAGGTTTTGGAGAAATCAAACGCAATTGGAGACACGGATGTTTTTGGCGTGGTTCCGATAGGTGGTGCTATCGTACATCCACGTTGATGGAGACTTCAAACCACGAAGGGTAACGGTTGCGCGAGTCCACGGAGGGCTCCACCCACGAAGGTTCCACGAAGAAGCAACCTTGTCTATCCCACCATGGCCGTCGCCCACGAAGGACTTGCCTCACTAGCGGTAGATCTTCACGAAGTAGGCGATCTCCTTGCCCTTACAAACTCCTTGGTTCAAATCCACAATCTTGTCGGAGGCTCCCAAGTGACACCTAGCCAATCTAGGAGACACCACTCTCCAAGAAGTAACAAATGGTGCGTTGATGATGAACTCCTTGCTCTTGTGCTTCAAATGATAGTCTCCCCAACACTCAACTCTTTCTCATAGGATTTGGATCTGGTGGAAAGAAGATTTGAGTGGAAAGCAACTTTGGGAAGGCTAGAGATCAAGATTCATATGGTAGGAATGGAATATCTTGGCCTCAACACATGAGTAGGTAGTTCTCTCTCAGAAAATGTATGTTGGAAGTGTAGGTTCAGTCTGATGGCTCTCTCCACGAATGAAGAGGAGGTGGAGGGGTATATATAGCCTCCACACAAAATCTAACCATTACACACAACTTGCCAAACTCGGTGGGACCGAATTGTGAAACTCGGTCAGACCGATTCAACAAATTTAGTGACCGTTAGGATTTTCGGTGGGACCGAAATGCAACTCGGTAGGACCAATATGGTTAGGGTTAGGGCATAACGTAATCTCGGTGAGACCGATTACACAAACTCGGTGAGACCGATTTTGGTAATTAGCTAACCAGAGAGTTGGTCAGGCAAACTCGGTTGGACCGATTACTCAAACTCGATGGGACCAATTTTGGTAATGAGTTAACCAGGAAGTTTGCATTGTAATCTCGGTAGTACCGATTGCTCAAACTCGGTAAGACCGATTTTGATAATGGACATACACAGAGTGATTACAATCCCATCTCGGTGAGACCGAGATCCCTATCGGTGAGACCGATTTGTCTAGGATTTGTGGAAGTGGCTATGTCATTTGAACTCGGTGGCGCCGGATAGAAAGAATCGATGGGGCCGAGTTTGACTTTAGGTTTAGGACATATGTGTGGAAATGGGAAAGTAGTTGAGGGTTTTTGGAGCATATCACTAAGCACTTGAAACAAGAGGCTCATTAAGCAACACCTCATCCCTTCTTGATAGTATTGGCTTTTCCTATAGACTTGTGATCTTGGGTCAGTAAAATATAAAATGAAGAGTCTTGAGCTTGAAGCTTTAGCCAATCCTTTGTCCCTAGCATCTTGAAGGAGTTCCCACATCCTTTAGTCCATGCCACTTCAATGTTGAACTTATCTGAAACATACTAGATAAAAGTGTTAGTCCAACAAGAGATATGTTGACATTAATTACCAAAACCACCTAGGGAGCACTTGTGCTTTCAGCATCCGTCTTGCACTCGAAGTATGGATCATGAGCAACCACACCCTCTCGGATATGATTGAAGACATGCCTTGCCATACGAAAACGGCAACGAAATTTATCCGGCTTGAAGAGCGGGGTGTTCGCAAAGTAATCGACATAGAGTAGGGTGTGGCCTCTCTCCCTGTTACGGTTCAGGTTGGGAGCACGGCCAGGGACTGACCCCTTGTACCGAGGAAGCTGCCGTTGAATTTGGTCGTGAACCACCAGTGCAGCCACCACAAGATCCTCATCTTCCGACGATGAATCGTCCGATGAACAAATAAAGTGGTGGAAGAAAAACTCATCACCACAGTCCATACCTTTGTGGGCAAAGTATCGAACACCTTGCGGTCGTGGTGGCAAAGTGGCCGGGATGATCACCTCGACGCAGGTGTGGTCGGCCGCCGGCTACTGGCCGCTCTGGAGCACTCGTCGGAAGCTGCCATGGCCGCCGTGGTACGTCGCCTGCGGTCGTATCTCCTTTGCCGCCGGCTACGACGGCGACGGCCAAACCTCCTCCGATCGACGGCCTAAACTACGGCGAAAGCGCAGGCGTGGTGGCAGCCTTTGGCTATGGACGGCCGGGAGCTGCGTGGAGAAGGCGGCCGGAGAATAGCGGCGGCGCCGTCGGTGGGGCGGGGCGGGGGAGGGGGATGGATGCGTTGGAATCGAATGGGACTACTTGTGTCCCAGACAGGCGGGCCAGGGGGGACAAGGGCGTGCGGCGAGCCCGTCTGCGCGATGTTCGTTTCATCCCAACGGCGCAAGTTTGGGCCGGGGATGGGTCGAAAAGGACGGATTTCGGACATTTGTCCGTTTGCGGCCGCGCTATTCATTCGTTCTACCCCAAACGGATGTATCCGGACATGATGGAATCGCGCGGTGGAGACGGCCTTAGTAATAAAAATACTACCGCATCGATCGCGTCTTTGATTCTTGGTACTAATCGCGTCGTTATTCACGGCGGCGGTAGCTAGCTCGTACTAGCTACTTTACCGATTCTTCCACCCAGGCCACTGAGGCATGACCGACAGCAAACTGGTGATCCAGCGCGCGAGGATCGGAGCAGAAACAAACAAACAAACAAACCCACCCTTCTTCCCTGAGACAGGATAAAGACTATGGGGTTTCTATTCTGGCACAGTAGAAGGAAAGCAGCGTGCTCCTCGATGCAGGCGATGGAGACGGAATATTTGCATGCGTGTTCCGAGGAGAGGACACGCACCTGCAAGACATTGCCATTGCCATGCATCTCTCCTTCCTTCCCTAGCTAAGCTAGCTACCCCTACCCCTAGCCACCTCTGCCGCTGCACCCTAGCTACTCTCTCTTGCTAGCCTGCGTGTGTGTCGCATGGTGCAGCACACTGTTGGTGGTGCTCGGCCAGGCGATGGACGGACGGATGGACGGATCGATGCATGCATGCATGCATGCATGTTGCGTGGGACGCAGCGACAAAAACAAAAGGGCGCTACTCCTACTCTCCGTCTCTCTCTCTCCACCAACCCAAGCCCAAGCAAACATAAGGCTGCACCGTGCAGGAGAGGAGCGGAGCCAGTGGTGGCAGCGGCGAGGACGAGAGCGAGCTCTCTCACTGGTTGGGCGCCGTGACGGGAGAATCGAATCCACCTGCCGGCGCCAGGCCACGCCGTATTGTGCGCGCACCTTCCGAAGGCTGCATGCATGCTCCCTCCCCTCTCCCTCCTCTCTCTCCACAGTGCTGATCGATCTGGTGAATGTACGTATCGGCCTGCTTTGGCGTGCCATCGCCATGCATGGCCTCTCTCTCTCTCTCCCCCTCTGCACGCTTGACTGCACCGGCGTAGTCTCGTGTCCCATATGGGAGGCTCCTCGTCTCATCTCATCTCATCTCATGTGCCTGCGTGCTCCGCTCCGGCCTGCCACTGCGCAGTCTATCTTCTCCTGTAAGGGAGAGCTTGATAAAGGCGAGGAGGAGACACGCAGCAGGGAGGTAAGGTTTGAACGAACGGGAATCATTCAAACAAAAAAGTTTGTGCAGCAGGCCTGACGTGCTCCCTGCCGGATGCCGGCCTCACACACAAACTTTGAACGAGCAGACGTATGCTCTTCGTCCATGTATGTATACGTACTTCATATATATGGTCCCGTTTAACTAGCGCGTATGTACACTCTCCATCATCGCACAATCATGCATCGTCTTTTTGGGATAAAGATGCCAGCTTCATGTGGTGCATGGACGATCCACGGATTGCCCAAATTTGTTAGCGAATGATGGGTATCTCTGCATCATGTCAAAATCATGTCAAATTTGCCCAAATTTGAGAAGCTTGCAATAGCAACCACTCCGTCTTAAAATGGAGACCAATACTGTGATTTTGTTAACCATATAGATACAAGCATGTATTGTCATAGATTATTGTTGTTAGTCTGAAGTTATATCTGAATAGTAGAGCGCGCAGGTGAATCTATGCCAGTATCTCCGATAACAGATAGTACCAAGGTACCATGCCGGAAATCTCTGGCTGCTCGATTTTTTCAGAACACTGGTGCCCAGCTAGGCATGAGCATTTTTTTCAACCATAGTGCTAGTCCAAATATTATGACAAACATGAATACCCCACAATTTACAGCAATAACCAACTCTACCATGTTTCCCATACACAAACAGTCGTCGGAGCGCCGATTGGAGTACATGCTGTCTGATTTCCAGACACAAGAATCAGCGAAGCATCAATGCCATGCCATGCATGGTCCAAAACCCAGATCAGGGGCGGTCCGGTACATGCCAGAAAGCAAACAGACGAGCTGATCCTTTTGCAGGAGTACTTGCTTGTGAGCTGCGACACCCAAACCTGTGTACCTTTGCATTTTTGGGACCAAAGTGAAGTAGTAATAGTTTGCAGACAAATAAGTATGTACACCAGGTTGCACGAAATGGAAATGTAACCTTACACAAACACACATTAATTCATCGACATTTTGAAACGAAACCGATCGATCGACATCTTCTTGAGCTACACCCCACCATAATTTGCCAGTAACCCTCCTGGCTTGAAGACTATACCACTATACCAGCACCACCAGTTACTACTCTTAATACTGATAAACCTAGCTACTAAGTAGACAGTAAACCCAAGTTACTCGTCACGTCACCCCCCGCTGATTGATTAACAAAAGGAAAACACAAGTAATAATTGAGAAGGAAACCACACGACGCTAGACTGAGCTGAGCTACGCTATTGCTGTCATCATGCATGTAACAGCCGGCCGGTCGACCGGCGTTGTCGAGGTCGATCATGGGAAGGCGCCGTTGAGGGTGGGCAAGTCCGGCCATGCCATCATCGACGCCGGGCCGCCGCTCCAGTACTGCATCTCCTGCGTGCCGAGCGACATGGTGGGTGGCTGCTGGTCCATCCCCACGGTGTGGCTGCTCTGCGCCGCCGAGACGGTCGACGCGGACGGCGGGAGGGAGCACATCGCCGTGCTGCAAGGGTAGGACGACGCCGGGGTGTCGTACGGGTGGGGGCGCCCGGCACCGCCGTTGCTCACCACCGCGTTCAGCTGGTCGCTGTAGTAGCTCGCCGCGAGTGAAGACGGCGACGGCGAAGACGAGGGCGGCTTGAGCTCCAGCGCTGACAGCAGGTTGTGGTGGCCCTGGCCCTGGCCCAGCCCCAGCGAGCCCATGCCGAGGTGCGAGTCGAGGTGCATTGGTGGCGGAGGCATGGTCGGCCGGTGCGTGGCCTGCGGCCACAGCGACGGCGACATGCCCGGCCCGCCGTTCGCCAACCCCGGCAGGACCTGGAGCTGCCCCATGGTGTCCAGCCCGAGAAGCCGGTGCATGTTGCTGCCGGCGTAGCCGGCCCTGGCGCTGTTGAGCAGCGCCATGAGCTGCGCGGTGGCGGTCTGCGGCGAGGAGGCCCAGGACATGCCGCCGCCCACGCCCATGCCGAGGCCGAGGGACGGCGCGGTGCCGACGCCCATGCCGAGCACGGACTTGCAGGAGGAGGGCTGCGCCTTGGCGACGGGCGCCGGCATGGGGCGCGGCTTGCGGCAGCCGCCGCCGATGGGGACGTTGCGGAGCGCGCCGCCCTTGGTCCAGTAGCGGCGGCACGTCTTGCAGAAGTGGCGCGGCTGGGTGAGGTTGTAGTTGTTGTAGTAGCAGAACTTGGTGTTGGAGGAGTTGCACCGGGGGCAGCGCAGCGGCGCCTGCTCCGGCCCCGGCGGGCCCTGCTGCCCTTGCTGCCCCTGCCCCTGCGGCGACGACGCGGCCGAGGGCGACCGCTGCGTGGAGGAGCGCGACGAGGTGGAGGAGGACGTGGGGGACGGGTTGGAGGAGATGGGCTGCAGCGCCATGGGGAGCGAGCCGTGGTGGTTCGCAGCGTTCCCGGCGCACTTGAGCTGCTGCTGCTCCATGGCCGTGCCTCCGAGGAGTTCTTGGATCATGGCGATGGAGGGCAAGCGAACACTCGATCGAGCTCAATGAAAAGGCTTCTTGGAGCAGAGGAAGGGCGAGCGAGCAAAGGTGGCGTGGTGGCTTTCAGGAGCTTTGCGGATCAGATCATGGGGGTTTGGGGGTGGGGTGGGGCAGTGGCACTGGGGTTGGGGCGGTTTATAAAGAGCGTGGGAGGGGAGGGGACTGATCCAGCCAGCGCTAGGGCTTAGCGGTTCTTTCTGTGCCTTTGTCTCTGTTCAGACCTCAGAGGCTTAGCTTTGTCTTGATTTATAGTAATTTACCTTGTACTAGTAGGAGTACAATTTTGTTGTCGGGTTGGAGCATCTGGATATTATTGTCTGAGGAATGTAGGTAGAGTGGGGGCTGGCTGGGCTGAGGCTCATTGGAATGATGAATGGTGGGGTTGCATAGTCTTGCACTGTCATGTTTATGGCCAAATGTCTGTCTCTGTGTTTCTATATAGTGCCATGTTAAACTCACCACGAAAATACTCAATTCCTTAGACCAGATCACTAACACATGCATGAGTGACGCACCTTTAGGGGAAGACGATCTTTTTTAGGTAAAAGCACTACAGGTCCTAGAACTTGTTCAGGATGTGATTATTTGGTTTTATAACTTTCAAAATGCATCTAACTTGTCCTACAACTTGCAGTCGACGTGCAAGTTTGGTCCTGGACCAATCACAGCCCGTTAAGTGGACTCTGCTGACCCGGGCCGGCCAACGCACGTCTATTTGCAAAAAACCCTGTCTTTTTTTCGAATCAACCTGTAGGACAACCACCTGAATTAATTATGTCTCATTTGGATGTTTACTCCAGTCGTTGCCCCCCAAGTGCAGACAGTC
>NC_041389.1:598878594-598889869 GCF_002162155.2 Triticum dicoccoides | reverse complement strand
TTCTTTTCTCTCTGCTCACAGTGCTCGTTGCCGCCGCCAACCAGCAAGCAGGCATGGTTTCCTGGAGTGACGAATCCAGCTCCTTGTCGGGCAGCGACTCTGTCAGCAGTTCGGTGAGCTCTCCTTCGTGCACATGTGGTATTTATGGTTAGGAAAAATGGGGGGTTTCTGACAAGATTTTCTTTTAGGCTCCTCCCACCATTGTCTGCTCCGAATGGAGAGGCCTTGCCGCAAATCTACCTGCTAGATGTGAACACCAAGCAACATGTGAGAAGTTCGTGGCCTTTGAGTCTGTGGAAAGTGGAAGAAGATTCCTGGGTTGTGCACAAAAGGTCAGTAGTTTTTCGTATGTGCAGTGAACTTTAGATTCAGTTACCACAACAGTGAATAGTTGTAGATGTAGATGTAGTGCCATTGTAACACCCACGATGCGGCTATATCTCCCACGTGTCGAAGCACGACTTAGAGGCATAACCGCATGGTGGTTTTGTCGCAAGAAGGGTCATCTTCACACAATCCCATGTAATGAACAAGAACGGGATAAAGAGAGTTGGCTTACAATCAGCACTTCACACAATACATAAATTAAGATCATACATCATTCAAAATACACTCATAGGCCGGCTACGGTCAAATCCAAATGAAAAGAAGACAACCCCAAATGCTAGATCCCCGATCGTCCCGACTGGGCTCCACTACGGATCATCTGGAAACGAAACATAGTAACGACCAAGGGCCTCATCAAACTCCCACTTGAGCTCGGTTGCTCCATCTGCGCTGGTATCCTCGGCACCTGCATCTGTTTTGGTAGAATCTGTGAGTCACGAGGACTCAGCAATCTCACACCCGCGAGATCAAGACTATTTAAGCTCATAGGTAGGAAAAGGGGTAATATGGTGGAGCTGCAGCAAGCACTAAGCATATATGGTGGCTAACATACGCAAGTGAGAGCGAGAAGAGAAGCAACGCAACGGTCGAGAAGCTAGAAGTGATCAAGAAATGATCCTGAAACTACTTACATCAAGCATAACTCAAACCGTGTTCACTTCCGGGACTCCGCCGAGAAGAGACCATCACGGCTACACACACGGTTGATGTATTTTAATGAAGTCAAGTGTCAAGTTATCTACAACCGGACATTAACAAATTCTCATCTGCCTCATAACCGCGGGCACGACTTTCGAAAGATAATATACCCTACAGGGGTGTCCCAACTTAGCCCATCACAAGCTCTCACGGTCAACGAAGGATATACCTTCTCCCGGGAAGACCCAATCAGTCTCGGAATCCCGGTTCGCAAGACATTTCGACAATGGTAAAACAAGACCAGCAAAGCCGCCCGAAGTGCCGACAAATCCCGATAGGAGCTGCACATATCTCGTTCTCAGGGCACACCGGATAAGCGAAGCGTACATGTACCAACATAACCCAAGTTGCCAAGGGACGGTCCCGCACGGTGCTCTAGTTTGGACCAACACTCGGAGGAGCACTGGCCCGGGGGGGTAAATAAAGATGACCCTCGGGCTCGCGAAAACCCAAGGGAAAAAGGCTTAGGTGGCAAATGGTAAAACCAAGTTTGGGCCTTGCTGGAGGAGTTTTATTCAAAGTGAACTGTCAAGGGTGTCCCATAAATCACCCAACCGTGTAAGGAACGCAAAATCAAGGAACATAACACCGGTATGACGGAAACTAGGGCGGCAAGAGTGGAACAAGTCACCAGGCATAAGGCCGAGCCTTTCACCCTTTACCAAGTATACAAGGTGCATTAATTAAACAAGAGATATCGTGATATCCCAAAATATCCATGTTCCGACCAGGAACAAACTTCATCTTCACCTGCAACTAACAACGCTATAAAAGGGGCTGAGCAAAAGCGGTGACACAGCCAAACAACGGTTTGCTAGGACAGGATGGTTAGAGGTTTGACATGGCAATAGGGAGGCATGATAAACAGTGGCAGGTAGAGCTAACATAGCGATAGAGCGAGTACTAGCAAGCAAAGATAGAAGTGATATCGAAGGTATGGTCATCTTGCCTGCAAGGTTCTTAGAGTTGTCAAAGGCTTGATCCTCGTAAGCGTTCTCAACAGGTTCCTCGTGCACGTACTCGTCTCCCAGCTCTACCCAAAGCAAGAACACAAGCAAAGGAACACAATAAATCACGGTGCAATGCTCAAGCAACATGATGCAATACATGTCATGATATGCGAGATGTGATATGCAATGCGTATGCATGCTCCGGGAGGAAAAAGGATGAACAAGGCATCAACTTGGCAAACCAAGTATGCTGCAGGAAAGATGAGATGATTTCGGTCGAAATCGATATGAAGATCACCGGAAACGGATGCACGGTTTGCAAATGGCAAGCTAAACAAGAATGGCGCAAAGCTGCGATTAACAGCACGATGCTACTTAGCATGCAACAAGAAACTATGCTACAGTACCCCAACATACAAACAAAGCATATGGCAGTGATATACAGGAGATGCTTAACAAAAGAGGAACACTGAGATACGGCTAAATCACAATATAGCAGGTTCAAACAAGCATGGTGAAAGTGCAAAAAATATCAGGTTGGACATGGCATAAACATCATCACGAAGCAATGTTCAGAGCAAGTTATCAACATGCTACAGGAACTTATAATAGCAAAACAAGACATGGCATGATTCTACTCAAAGCATGGATCAAAAGTACCTTAGTGACCATGAGCCAAAAAGGACCAGAAGATATGATGGCACCCATGTAAACATAGCAAGTTTCGTTAACAGATTTAGCAAACAGAGCATGGCATTGACAGAATTACGAAGGCACCTTCATGAGCTCGATGCACTCACTATAGAGCATTTCCTGATAAACTAAGCATACATCCATCAAGAATACATGGCATAGAAGCTATACATGGCAAGAACAACATCATAGCATACACGGATCAACTACAACCTGGCAAAATTGAATAACAAGTAAACAATCTGCCAGGAAACATTTTGAAGCAAAAGTAGAGCACGAAAATGACATGCTATACTACTCCATAATTTCAACCAGGGGCATGGGTGGATAGAGCATAACCATATGTTCAAAATACCCTTACTGAAGTATCTCAAAATACGTATGGATCTCTCTGTAGCATCATGTTTACATGGCATCAAAATATCAGCAGAACAGGGACTAGAATTAGCAATATCACGAAGCCTAGTTTGCATGCTTGTGCTAGTCACCACATTGATCACAAAAATACATGGTAAGCACCTCTGTAAAGATGGCATGGCATAATTCAAAACACATGTAGGGCTCAAGTACATAAGATGCACACATCAATCATGGCAAAAATGACAAAAGTGCATGTTCTGATAAGAATCTGAAACTAACATTATGAAGCATTCTTCCAACAGCATTTCGGGCAACAAGATGAGATCAAATGAAAATGATGCAATAAGATGAAATGATATACTCGTCGAGTCGAACAATTCGGTATGCCACACGCCCAAAACGAACCCACAGGTGCAAAGTTGTGGTGTGATGAACATGCAACAAAATTACTGACAGAAAAGGACTTAGTGGAATTTCGGGGGAGAAGAAGTCAACCTTCTCAGATCCGATCTGGATCTGACTTGCACGGAGGCCGAGGCGGCACCGAAATCTCGTCGGAGAAGAGGACGGCCGGAGGAGGACGGGGAGGGCCGGAGACGGGGCGGCCGAGGACGACGCCGGACGGCGCGGGCGCGGGCTGCGGCGGCGGACGGCCACGGGCTGGGGAGGCGGAGACCGGGGCGGCGGCCGGTCGCGGGCGGGACGGAGGCGGCGGAGGCCCGGCGCGGCGGCGCAGCTTGACGGTGGCGGAGGCCGGCGACGGCACGGGCGGGCGGAGCACTCTGGCGGTGGGGAGCGGGGCGATGGGCCATGGGGGCCCCGCGCGGGCCTGGCGGGCCGGCGGCGGCGCGCAGGCGCCGGGGCCACGTGGTGGCTCACGGTAGGCTGGGCGCGGCGGCGGGAATCGTCCGGCGGCGGGCGGACGTGTCCGGCCCGGTCCGGATGCGTCCGGTGGCGGCGAGGAGGAGTTTGTCTAGGGTTTGCCCGAAAATTTCGGGGATGGGCACATATTTGTAGGTAGAGGGAGTTAGGAGTGTCCAAATGAGGTGCGGTTTTCGCCCACACAATCGTGATCCAACGACGGAGAGCATGGAAGTGACTTGGATGGGTTATTGGGTTGTTTTGGAGGGGTGATGGGCTGCAACTCAGAAGAGGCCTTTGCGGTTATGCGGTTAACCGTTGGAGTATCAAACGACCTCCAAATGGCACGAAACTTGACAGGCGGTCTACCGGTGCTATACCAGAGCCACTTGGCAAGGCTTGGTCCATTCCGAGAACGTTCAACAACCGCACATGAAAAGAGACAAGAGGGGTGCGCCGGTGCATGTGGGAGTGTCCGATTGCGAAACGGACAACGGGGAAAATGCTCGGATGCATGAGACGAACACATATGCAAATGAGATGCACATGATGACATGATATGAGATGCATGACATGAATAAAATGCAAAACAAAAGACAAAACCCAACCACGGAGGGAATATCATATCACATAGCCGAAAATGGCAAGAGTTGGAGTTACAAAGATGGAAAGTTACATCCGGGTGTTACAATACTCCACCACTACAAGAGGATCTCGTCCCGAGATCTAGGACTGAAAGAACTCTGGATATTCGGAACGGAGGTGATCCTCACGCTCCCAGGTGGCTTCTCGGTCGGAATGGTGTGACCACTTCACTTTCAGGAATTTGATTGACTTGTTGCGAGTCTTGCGCTCGGTTTCTTCAAGAATAGCAACGGGGTACTCATGATAAGAGAGATCTTCCTGGAGGTCAATCTCTTCGAAGCTGATAGTGCGCTCAGGAGTCTTGAAGCACTTGCGAAGCTGTGACACATGAAACACATCATGCACGTTCGCGAAGTTGGATGGAAGCTCAAGTTGATAGGCGAGGTCGCCTCTTTTGCCAATGATCTTGAAAGGACCCACGTATCTAGGGGCAAGCTTCCCTTTGATACCGAAGCGACGAGTGCCTTTCATTGGAGAGACGCGGAGGTAGACATGGTCTTCGATTTCAAAAGCCAAGTCACGGTGCTTGCTATCATAGTAACTCTTTTGGCGCGATTGCGCGGCTTTGAGATTCTCACGAATGACTTTGCACATTTCTTCGGCTTCTGTGATCAAGTCGTTGCCAAGAAGTTGGCGTTCACCTGTCTCGGACCAATTGAGAGGAGTACGCACTTTCTGCCATAGAGAATTTCGAATGGGGCCTTGCCCGAACTCGCTTGGAAGCTGTTGTTGTAGGAGAACTCACCATATGGAAGACAATCTTCCCACTTCATACCGAAAGAAATGACACAAGCCCTGAGCATATCTTCAAGGATTTGATTGACTCGCTCGACTTGGACACTTGTTTGAGGATGGAAAGCTGTGCTGAAACGAATGTTGGAGCCCATGGCCTTCTGAAAGGAGTCCCAGAACTTAGAAGTGAAGATGCTTCCATGATCTGAAGATATCAATTGTGGAATACCGTGCAAGGAGACAATTCTGGAGGTGTACAGCTCTGCCAGCTGAGCTGCTGTGATAGATTCTTTGATAGCAAGAAAATGAGCCACTTTAGTAAGCTTGTCAATGACAACGAAGATAGCATCATTTCCACGCTTGGACTTAGGAAAACCAGTCACGAAGTCCATCTCGATATGGTCAAACTTCCATTCTGGAATAGCAAGAGGTTGAAGGAGACCAGCTGGTCTTTGGTGTTCTGCTTTCACCCTTCTGCAGACATCACATTCATTCACGAATTGAGCAATTTCTCGCTTCATTCGAGTCCACCAATACGACTGCTTGAGGTCATGGTACATCTTTGTACTTCCAGGATGAATGGATAGGAGGGAATTGTGTGCCTCGTTCATGATGACTTTTCTCAAATCACCTTTAGGAACCACAATACGATCCTCAAAGAAAAGAGTATCTTTGTCATCCAAGCGATAGCACTTGTATTTGGGAATGCCCTTGTCAATACCACGTTTCACCTTCTTCACCATGGTATCCAGGAGTTGTGCCTCACGAATTTGATCTTCCAAAGTAGGAGAGACTATGAGGTTGGCAAGAAAGCCTTGAGGAACAACTTGAAGATTCAGCTTGCGGAAGGCTTCACAAAGATCCGGTTGAAACGGCTTGAGAATTAGACTGTTGCAATAAGCCTTTCTACTCAGAGCATCTGCAATCACATTCGCCTTGCCAGGAGTATATTCAATACTCAGATTGTACTCTTGAATCATTTCGACCCATCGAGTTTGCCTGAGGTTGAGGTTGGGTTGAGTGAAGATATACTTGAGACTCTTGTGATCGGTGAAAATGTCCACTTGCCTTCCCAATTAGAGATGTCTCCATGTTATCAATGCATGGACAACTGCCGCCAACTCAAGATCGTGAGTGGGGTAGTTCTTTTCGTTGGGCTTCAACTGACGAGAGGTATAGGCCACAACTTTTTTCTCTTGCATCAACACAGCACCGAGACCTTGAAGGGAAGCATCACAGAATACTTCGAATGGCTTGGATTCATCAGGAGGAGTCAAGACAGGAGCTGTGACTAGCTTCTCTTTGAGGGTGTTGAAAGCGATGTCACACTCAGGCGTCCAGACATACTTGACATGCTTCTGGAGGAGGTTGGAAAGAGGCTTTGCAATCTTAGAGAAGTTCTCAACGAATCTTCGGCAATAGCTTGCAAGACCAAGAAAACTGCGGAGCTGCTTGACATTCTGAGGAGGTTCCCAATTCACAACTGCAGACACCTTCGCGGGATTAACTGCAATGCCCTTGGCAGAGATGATGTGACCAATATAAAGAACTTCATCAAGCCAGAACTCACATTTGGAAAACTTCGCATAGAATTGATGCTCTGTGAGCTTGTCGAGCACCAATCGCAAATGTTTGTCATGATCCTGCTTATTCTTGGAGAAGACCAAGATATCATCGAGATACACCAAGACGAATTCATTGGTGTAGGGGTTGAAGATAAAGTTCATCATGCGAGAGAACGTTGGAGGAGCATTGACAAGGCCGAAAGACATGACAGTATATTCATAAGAACCATAGCTTGTTCTGAATGCTGTCTTGGGAATATCTTGTTCACGAATGCGAATCTGATGATAACCCATACGGAGGTCAAGCTTGGAGAATACTTTAGCACCTTTGAGTTGCTCGAAAAGCTCATTGATGTTGGTAAGTGGATACTTGTTCTTGATTGTCTTCTTGTTCAATGGACAGTAATCGACGCAAAGTCGGTCCGTGCCATCCTTCTTCTGGACAAAAAGAACTCCACAACCCCATGGGGATGAACTCGGTCTGATCAAACCCAGACGCTCTTTTTCATCGAGCTGTTTCTTCAATTCCTTCAGCTCCTTGGGTCCAAGCTTGTAAGGACGCTTGCAAACGGGTTCAGTTCCAGGCTCAAGATCAATAATGAAGTCGACTGGCCGATGAGGAGGCATACCCGGAAGCTCTTCTGGAAAGACATCTTGATACTCACAAACGACTGGAATTTGAGAAATAGCATCCAACTCGCCCTTCTCATTGAGAGAAAACAACCGAATGGTTTCATCACGAGCGGCATAGATGATAACATCCTTAGAAGGGTGTGTCAATTGAATTTGCCTGGCAGCACAATCAAGCTGAGCCTTGTGCTTAGAAAGCCAGTCCATCCCGAGAATTAGATCAATATCAGAGTCGCCAAGAACAAATGGTTTAGAAAGAAATTTATAGTCGCCCATCTTGATAGAGACATCATGAACTAACGAGTTGGCCCTCATTGACTTCCCCGGAGAAACAACACCCAAAGGTTTATCCAGGTAAGACCAAGTAAAATCATTCTTTGCAAAGAACGATCTTGACATGAAACAATGTGATGCACCAGTATCAAATAAGACTTTTGCAGGAATATCATTAACTGAGAGATTACCCATGATCACATCTGAAGAATCCTCTGCCTGAGCTGCATTCATCATGTTCACCTTTGCAGACTTTGGATTATGCTTGACCACAGCATTGCTTGAAGATCTCACAGGAGGAGGAGGAGGAAGGCGCCTTTGATTGAAGCATTTGTTCGCATAGTGACCTTTCTGCTGGCACTTGTTGCAAGTCACTTCTAAGAGCAGACGATGATAAGGAGCATTTGACCTTGGAGCTTGAGGCTGAGACTTGTTCTGATAGCCTGGGTTGGGTGGGTGGGAAGATTCATGACCACCTGAGTTCTTCTGCTAGTAAGGCTGACGAAACGGAGGAGGAGGAAGGTAGAACTTCTGCTGCTTAGCTCCCACTTATGAGGAAGAAGAAGACTGGACTGCATCCCTGATTCTCTTCTTAGAAGCCTCACACTTGAGCTGAGCACCTTCTTGCTTGAGTGCCATATTGTAGAATTGATCAAACTGAGTAGGCTCAACAAGAACGAGAGCTAACTGCAGATCCTCTCTAAGGCCACCTCTGAATTGATAGATCATACTCTTCTCATCAGGAACATGTTGCTTAGCGAAGCGAGCAAGTTTCTGAAACTGCTTGTTGTATTCGTACACTGACATGTTGCCTTGCTTGAGATTGTGGAACTCCTCACGCTTGCTCTCAAGAACACTGGTAGGAATGTGGTGAGCTTTAAAGTCCCGACAGAAATCAGTCCAAGTAATCACTCGACCTCCTCTGGAATCCTTGTATTGCTGGAACCAATCAGCTGCTTGATCCTTGAGCTCAAAAAAATAGAACTTGACGTAGTCCTCAGGCCTGACATTGCTGCATTCAAAATGCTTGTTGATATCCACGAGCCAATCATCGGCGTCTGTGGCTTCGGCACAGTAGCTGAAAGACTTCGACTGATTTGCAAGGAATTGGTTGAGGGTAGGAAATTGAGGCTGATGATTGAACTGCCCTTGACCTTGATTCCCTTGGTTGCCTTGACCTTGGTTGCGCTCTTGCATGAGCTGAATCATCATCTGGGCATTGGCGTTTGTGGCTGCCATCAAAGCTTGCCATGCCTCCGGAGGCGGAGGTGGAGGTGGAGGGTTCGCCTGATTCCCATCATTGCGTTCCGGATTCTGACGCGTTGGCGGAGCCATCCTGAAGAGGGTGACATCCGTTAGCATCTTGATAGACAGATAGACAAGTTGAATCAACGGATAGAAATTGCAACATATAGTCTTCACAATAAACATTCGAACAAGGATGAACGAATGAATTCCAAAGCAAACATCACACGTCCATTAAGGTGAGAAGCCACTTGATTAGAGATTGACGAATGAAATAAACAAGGTACAACTGGAACAAATAAGTGGTAAGGATTACCCAATCACAAACCAAATATCTGCGGGAAGAAATGCTAGAGCTACTTGAATCCCACCTATAAACTCTCGAAAATTTCTGGTTATGCAATCAGGTGTTGTGGATACAGGGGAAGCAATATATCTCACCCAAACTAACAATCCCTACATCCAGCTGTATCCATCCATCAACACATAACCAAGAAACCTTCGGAAATCATGTACCTCAACCTTCGAAAAGCATCCGTTATACGAGTTATGGCAATACTCCCAAACTCCCGCCCCAGTACTGGGTGGCGTCGAGGTTATCTCACCAACAACTGCATAAAAGAGATTTTCGATGTCGTCAAAACTCAGGTATTCCAGAACTGCAACGATAAAATTGTGACGATAACACCTCGGAGCTCAACTCCCCGGGTCAAAGCCACATAATAGACAGGAGGCACCAAGAACAATGTTCTCGTCACAAAACCATCGGAACGATTTCAAGATACCCACGTGATCCTAAATTTTTTTTAGTGAAATTTGAGGAGAGGAAAGTCAAAATATCTACGTCAGGAGACCTCACCAGAGCGACGAAGGGACTAAGGAGTAAAAAGAATCCTACTCTCCGATATATATAATCCTAAGACTCAAAACATTTTTGTTCTAGACTCAACATCGCCAGCAAACAATCAAGCAGGGGGCTCCTAAGTCGGGGATGGCTCTGATTACCAACTTGTAACACCCACGATGCGGCTATATCTCCCACGTGTCGAAGCACGACTTAGAGGCATAACCACATGGTGGTTTTGTCGCAAGAAGGGTCATCTTCACACAATCCCATGTAATGAACAAGAATGGGATAAAGAGAGTTGGCTTACAATCGCCACTTCACACAATACATAAATTAAGATCATACATCATTCAAAATACACTCATAGACCGGCTACGGTCAAATCCAAATGAAAAGAAGACAACCCCAAATGCTAGATCCCCGATCGTCCCGACTGGGCTCCACTACGGATCATTTGGAAACAAAACATAGTAACGACGAAGGGCCTCATCAAACTCCCACTTGAGCTCGGTTGCGCCATCTGCGCTGGTATCCTCGGCACCTGCATCTGTTTTGGTAGAATCTGTGAGTCACGAGGACTCAGCAATCTCACACCCGCGAGATCAAGACTATTTAAGCTCATAGGTAGGAAAAGGGGTAATATGGTGGAGCTGCAGCAAGCACTAAGCATATATGGTGGCTAACATACGCAAGTGAGAGCGAGAAGAGAAGCAACGCAACGGTCGAGAAGCTAGAAGTGATCAAGAAGTGATCCTGAAACTACTTACATCAAGCATAACTCAAACCGCGTTCACTTCCCGGACTCCGCCGAGAAGAGACCATTACGGCTACACACACGGTTGATGTATTTTAATGAAGTCAAGTGTCAAGTTATCTACAACCGGACATTAACAAATTCCCATCTGCCTCATAACCGCGGGCACGGCTTTCGGAAGATACCCTGCAGGGGTGTCCCAACTTAGCCCATCACAAGCTCTAACGGTCAACGAAGGATATACCTTCTCCCGGGAAGACCCGATCAGTCTCGGAATCCCGGTTCACAAGACATTTCGACAATGGTAAAACAAGACCAGCAAAGCCGCCCGAAGTGCCAACAAATCCCGATAGGAGCTACACATATCTCGTTCGAAGGGCACACCGGATAAGCGAAGCGTACATGTACCAACATAACCCAAGTTGCCAAGGGACGGTCCTGCACTGTGCTCTAGTTTGGACCAACACTCGGAGGAGCACTGGCCCGGGGGGGGGGGTAAATAAAGATGACCCTTGGGCTCGCGAAAACCCAAGGGAAAAAGGCTTAGGTGGCAAATGGTAAAACCAAGTTTGGGCCTTGCTGGAGGAGTTTTATTCAAAGCGAACTATCAAGGGGGTCCCATAAATCACCCAAC
>NC_041389.1:598725120-598878072 GCF_002162155.2 Triticum dicoccoides | reverse complement strand
AATCCCGATAGGAGCTACACATATCTCGTTCGAAGGGCACACCGGATAAGCGAAGCGTACATGTACCAACATAACCCAAGTTGCCAAGGGACGGTCCTGCACTGTGCTCTAGTTTGGACCAACACTCGGAGGAGCACTGGCCCGGGGGGGGGGGGTAAATAAAGATGACCCTTGGGCTCGCGAAAACCCAAGGGAAAAAGGCTTAGGTGGCAAATGGTAAAACCAAGTTTGGGCCTTGCTGGAGGAGTTTTATTCAAAGCGAACTATCAAGGGGGTCCCATAAATCACCCAACCGTGTAAGGAACGCAAAATCAAGGAACATAACACCGGTATGACGGAAACTAGGGCGGCAAGAGTGGAACAAGTCACCAGGCATAAGGCCGAGCCTTCCACCCTTTACCAAGTATATAAGGTGCATTAATTAAACAAGAGATATTGTGATATCCCAAAATATCCATGTTCCGACCAGGAACAAACTTCATCTTCACCTGCAACTAACAACGCTATAAGAGGGGCTGAGCAAAAGCGGTGACACAGCCAAAAAACGGTTTGCTAGGACATGATGGTTAGAGGTTTGACATGGCAATAGGGAGGCATGATAAACAGTGGCAGGTAGAGCTAACATAGCGATAGAGCGAGTACTAGCAAGCAAAGATAGAAGTGATATCGAAGGTATGGTCATCTTGCCTGCAAGGTTCTTAGAGTTGTCGAAGGCTTGATCCTCGTAAGCGTTCTCAACAGGTTCCTCGTGCACGTACTCGTCTCGTGGCTCTACCCAAAGCAAGAACACAAGCAAAGGAACACAATAAATCACGGTGCAATGCTCAAGCAACATGATGCAATACATGCAACACAATAAATCACGGTGCGTATGCATGCTACGGGAGGAAAAAGGATGAAAAAGGCATCAACTTGGAAAACCAAGTATGCTGCTAGAAAGATGAGATGATTTCGGTCGAAATCGATATGAAGATCACCAGAAACGGATGCACGCTTTGCAAATGGTGAGCTAAACAAGAATGGCGCAAAGCTGCGATTAACAGCACGATGCTAGTTAGCATGCAACAAGAAACTATGCTACATCACCCCAACATACAAATGAAGCATAGGGCAGTGATCTACAGGAGATGCTTAACAAAAGAGGAACACTGAGCTACGGCTAAATCACAACATAGCAGGTTCAAACAAGCATGGTGAAAGTGCAAAAAATATCAGGTTGGACATGGCATAAACAACATCACGAAGCAATGTTCAGAGCAAGTTATCAACATGCTACAGGAACTTATAATAGAAAAATAAGACATGGCATGATTCTACTCAAAGCATAGATCAAAAGTACCTTAGTGACCATGAGCCAAAAAGGACCAGAAGATATGATGGTACCCATGTAAACATAGCAAGTTTCGTTAACAAATTCAGCAAACAGAGCATGACATTGACAGAATTACGAAGGCACCTTCGTGAGCTCTATGCACTCACTACAGAGCATTTCTTGATAAACTAAGCATACATCCATCAAGAAGACATGTCATATAAGCTATACATGGCAAGAACAACATCATAGCATACACGGATCAACTACAACAACCTTGGCAAAATTGAATAACAAGTAAACAATCTGCCAGGAAACATTTTGAAGCCAAAGTAGAGCACGAACATGACATGCTATACTTCTCCATAATTGCAACCAGGGGCATGGATGGATAGAGCATAACCATATGTTCAAAACACCCTTAATGAAGTATCTCAAAATATGCATGGATCTCTCTGTAGCTTCATGTTTACATGGCATCAAAATATCAGCAGAACAGGCACTAGAATCAGCAATATCACGAAGCCTAGTTTGCATGCTTGTGCTAGTCACCACATTGATCACAAAAATACATGGTAAGCACCTCTGTAAAGATGGCATGGCATAGTTCAAAACACATGTAGGGCTCAAGTACATAAGATACACACATCAATCATGGCAAAAATGACAAAAGTGCATGTTCTGATAAGAATCTGAAACTAACATTATGAAGCACTCTTTCAACAGCATTTCGGGCAACAAGATGAGCTCAAATGAAAATGATGCAATGAGATGAAATTATGAACTCGTCGAGTCGAACAATTTGGTATGCTACACGCCCAAAACAGAGCCACGGGTGCAAAATTGTGGTGTGACGAACATGCAACGAAATTACTGACAGAAAAGGACTTAGTGGAATTTCGGGGGAGAAGAAGTCAACCTTCTCAGATCCGATCTGGATCTGACTCGCATGGAGGCCGAGGCGGCGCCGGAGTCTTGCCGGAGAAGAGGACGACCGGAGGAGGACGGGGAGGGCCGGAGACGGGGCGGCGGCGGCCGAGGACGACGCCGGACGGCGCGGGCGCAGGCTGCGGCGGCGGACGACCGCGGGCTGGGGAGGCGGAGACCGGGGCGGCGGCCGGTCGTGGGAGGGACGGAGGCGGCGGAGGCCCGGCGCGACGGTGCGGCTTGACGGCGGCGGAGGCCGGCGACGGCGCGGGCGGGCGGAGCACTCGGGCGGCGGGGAGCGGGGCGATGGGCCGCGGGGGCCCCGCGCGGGCCTGGCGGGCCGACGGTGGCGCGCGAGCGCCTGGGCCATGTGGCGGCTCGCGGTAGGCTGGGCACGGCGGTGGGAATCGTCCGGCGGCAGGCGGACGTGTCCGGCCCGGTCCGGATGCGTCCGGTGGCGGCGGGGAGGAGTTTGTCTAGGGTTTGCGCGAAAATTTCGGGGATGGGCACATATTTGTAGGAGTGTCCAAATGAGGTGCGGTTTTCGCCCACAAGATCGTGATCCGATGACGGAGAGCATGGAAGTAACTTAGATGGGTTATTGGGCTGTTTTGGAGGGGTGTTGGGCTGCAACTCAGAAGAGGCCTTTGCGGTTATGCGGTTAACCGTTGGAGTATCAAACGACCTCCAAATGGCACGAAATTTGAAAGGCGGTCTACCGGTGCTATACCAGGGCCACTTGGCAAGGCTCGGTCCATTCCGAGAATGTTCAACACCCGCACATGAAAAGAGACAAGAGGGGTGCGCCGGTGCATGTGGGAGTGTCGGATTGCGAAACGGACAACGGGGAAAATGCTCGGATGCATGAGACGAACACGTATGCAAATGAGATGCACATGATGACATGATATGAGATGCATGACATGAATAAAATGCAAAACAAAAGACAAAACCCAACCACGGAGGGAATATCATATCACATAGCCGAAAATGGCAAGAGTTGGAGTTACAAAGATGGAAAGTTACATCCGGGGTGTTACAGCCATATTTAGTGTACATGCTTTTGCCATTTAAGTTGATATGTGCGTTGCATGAACTTCATTTGTGCCATTAATAGGTTTGTTCTGTGCCATAAGATTATTTGTACTTTAAATAATTGAGAGTGGTGTCCAACATATAGTCTGAAAGTAGCTCGGTAATGCTCCAAGATTACTGTGAATAGTTTACTGAATCTGGTGTCAGCTAACTGAATTAAGTCAGTTAACTAAATCTTGTGTCAGTTAACTGAATTATG
The DNA here is from genome assembly GCF_002162155.2 of Triticum dicoccoides. Classification (NCBI taxonomy): domain Eukaryota; kingdom Viridiplantae; phylum Streptophyta; class Magnoliopsida; order Poales; family Poaceae; genus Triticum; species Triticum dicoccoides. The sequence goes on along the minus strand of NC_041389.1, from coordinate 598,874,539 downwards.
TTGAGTTAACCTATGCATTTTACTGTAATTTTATTTTTCTCTTGATTTTTAGGAAGGGCCTAAATGCAGCTATGTGCACTGGGTTGACCCAGGGTGGCCTCCTCAATTGAAGATGAGTCTAGCTAGGCTCTCGGACATATATGAAGATGAGGTCAAGCTCAGGCTCATGCAAAATGTTGTCACCGCTGAAGAAAACTTTAAGATATTAGGACAGAAGGAAAATACGGAAAAAGATCTTAGGTTTTTTAAGCTAGATTTTGTTAAGATGGTGGCTGAGAAGGAGCAGACAATTGCTCACTTGGGCAGCACACAGCTTGCTCTTTCTGACCTAAAGCAAGAGCTTGAAAAGAAGAAGTTGTATGATAAATCTACCACTAGCATTTATCGGGTGGTGTGGGCTAAGGCAAAGAAAGAGAGGGATAATATGATGCAAGAGAGGGACAAATTTATGGAAGAGAGGGAGCAGTTGAAGAAAGAGAAGAAGAAGCTAGAGTACATGATTGGTGACTTATTCAAGCATAAGGAAGACAACAAGTGCAAGATAAGGAAGGTTAGGGAGATGCTAGATGAATTTGAGTGATCCATTGCTGTTGTAATGGTTGTTGTAATGGTGTCCGCATTTGTTGCTCTTAATTTGGTGTACTTCTGTAATGAATTTGTATCAGTGGGCTTGTTTAATTTACTGAATTAGTATCAGTGGACTTCTTTAATTTTATGTAGCCCACATTTGAGTGACCCATTGAAGTTGTTTGGGTCAGTGTACTTGTTTAAGTTAGTGGATTGGTATCTTTGATGGAAGATGACTGAATTATTTGATGCACTGATTTTTTTATCATTGTTCTTTGTTCACTGAATTTATATGTAGTTAACTGAAATTGTATACAGTTAACTGAATTTGGCTTCACTTAACTTAACCTATATGCAGTTAACTGAAGTTGTGTTCAGTTAACTGAATTTGTATGTAGCTAACTGAATTTGCATGCAGTTAACTAACTTGTTGTTGAAATTGTAGTTAACTATTTCACTTAAGTAAGTTACTTTACTCAATTTGGCTGGACTTGCAGTTAGCCAAGTCAGTTAACTAAAATTTGTTGAGTGCATGAACTTTTGCAGAATGTACCATATGTACCTACAGAATGCAACATGCTATTTATAGTAAGTTGTACATAGTAGCAATGTATCCATATGCGGACACAAAGAAGCAAAGCAATGTAGTGCAACATTCCTAGTTGAGAGCAACATAGTCATCAAAGCAAATGCAACTAGTTACCACATCATCACAAATAGCAGTACTAGTTCATAGCATACCATACTAGGTCATTACATGTAACTTATTTGCTTTAATATAGCAGCACACCTAACCAGCATGGCCAAAATAGTTCAAACTTCATTTTCTTTAACATACCTAAACATCATATATCTAACATATATGGTATGATATAACAGCATACATAAACATCATCTTCTTCAGGAGCTTGTTTATTCTTCTGCAACATCCTATTCACTCCTTCAGCAGCTTGAGGCGCTCGGGGCGTCGCACCACAATGGTAGTCATCTTCCATGCTGCCCTCTTCTGTTGAGAGATGTTGCATGGAAAACAAAAAAAAATCTACGCACACGCAATGATCTATCCATGGAGATGCATAGCAACGAGGGCGAGAGTGTGTCTACGTACCCTCGTAGACCGTAAGCAGAAGCATTTCACAACGCGGTTGATGTAGTCGAACTTCTTCGCGCTTCCACCAATCAAGTACCAAACGCACGGCACCTTCGCGTTCTGCACACGTTCAGCTCGGTGGCGTCCCTCACCTTCTTGATCCAGCAAGACGTCGAGGTAGTATATGAGTTCCATCAGCACGACAGTGTGCTGACGGTGATGGTGAAGTGATATCCGCAGGGCTTCGCCTAAGCACTATGAAAATATGACCGGGTGTATAAACGACGGAGGGGGTGCCGCACACGGCTCACAATTAATATTGGGGTGTGATAGGCGCCCCTGTCCCACATATATATAGGTGGGAGGGGGAGGGCTGGCACACCACATAGGTGGTCGGCCGGCTCTAGGGCTCCTGCCCTGGCCGCCCCCCTACCATGTATTCCCAAGGGGGAAAGAAAGAGGTGGGGGGGGGGAGAGGGAAGGAAGTGGGAATCCTAATCCACACTTTCCTTTCCCTCCCCCTTTCCTTCTGCTCCTTAGGCCGGCCTGCTATCGGGGTGCACCAGCCCCTCGTGGCTGGTGCATTTCCTCTATTGGCCCATAAGGTCCATATCTTTGCCGCGGGTGCCCGAAACTCCTTTCCGGTCACCCGATAAGTATCCAGTACCCTCCAAAACACTTCTGGTGTCCGAATACCATCGTCCTATATATCAATCTTTACCTCTCGGCCATTTTGAGACTCCTCGTCATGTCTGTAATCTCATCCGGAACTCCAAACAGCATTTGGTCACTAAATCACATATCTCATATAATACTATATCGTCAACGAACGTTAAGCGTGCGGACCCTACGGGTTCGAGAACTATGTAGACATGACCGAGACACCTCTCCGGTCCATAACCAATAGCGTAACCTGGATGCCCATATTGGCTCCTACATATTCTACAAAGATCTTTATCGGTTGAACTGTTATGAGAACATACGTAATTCCCTTTGTCCATTGGTATGTTACTTGCCCAAGATTCGATCATCGGTATCTTCATACCTAGTTCAATCTCGTTACGGGCAAGTCTCTTTATTCGTTCTGTAATACATCACCTCGTGACCAACTCCATAATAATTTGCTTGCAAGCTTATGATGTGTATTACTGAGAGGGACCAGAGATACCTCTCGATACTTGGAGTGACAGATCGTAATCTCGTTATATGCCAACAAAACAAACACCTTCGGAGATACCTGTAGAACATTTTATGATCACCCAGTTACGTTGTGACGTTTGGTAGCACACAAGGTATTCCTCCGGTATCCGGTAGTTGCATAATCTCCTAATGATGTGATCCCGTTATCAAATGACAACACTTGTCTATGGTTAGGAAACCTTCACCATCTTTGATCAACAGGCTAGTCTAGTAGAGGCTTACTAGGGACACGATGTTTGTTTATGTATTCACACATGCATTTAAATTTCTGATCAATACAATTCTAGCATGAATAATAAAACTTTATCATGAATAAGGAAATATAAAATAAGAACTTTATTATTGCCTCTAGGGCATATTTCCTTCATCTTCTTCTTCTGACCTCCTCTTCTGCCGACGCCACCACCTTCTCTCGAACTTCTTGCTTGTCGACGACGGCTTCAAGCAGATCTCCAACCTTCGGCGGCTTCTCCATGTCAATGGGGAGGTTTGTGTCACCCTCAATGGAAGCGACGATCGTCGCAACCATCTATACCTCTGGCTCATCGTCTGAGAGGAGGACGAGCTCCTCCACCCCATCAGAGGATGATACGTCTCCAACGTATTTATAATTTTTGATTGTTCCATGATATTATATTATCTGTTTTGGATGTTTAATGGGCTTTAATATGCTCTTTTATATTATTTTTGGGACTAACCTATTAACCGGAGTCCCAGTGCCAGTTTCTGTTTTTTTTGCCTATTTTAGAGTTTACGGAAAAGGAATACCAAACGGATCCAAACGGAATGAAACCTTCGCGAGGATCTTTCTTGGACCGAAAGCAATCCAGAAGACTTGGAGTTGAAGTCTGGGACTCTACGAGGAGGCCACGAGGTAGGAGGGCGCGCCCAAGGGGGTAGGCGCGTCCCCCACCCTCGTGGGCCCCTCGTAGCTCCACCAACGTACTTCTTTGGCCTATATATATTCTTATACCCTAGAAACATCAGGGGGAGCCGCGAAACCACTTTTCCACCGCCGCAACCTTCTGTACCCGTGAGATCCCATCTTGGGGCCTTTTCCAGCGATCTGCCAAGGGGGAATCGATCACGGAGGGCTTCTACATCAACACCATTGTCTCTCCGATGAAGTGTGAGTAGTTTACCACAGACCTTCGGGTCCATAGTTATTAGCTAGATGGCTTCTTCTCTCTCTTTGATTTTCAATACAAAGTTCTCCTCTTGGAGATCTATTCGATGTAATTCTTTTGCGATGTGTTTGTTGCGATCTGATGAATTGTGGATTTATGAACAAGATTATCTATGAATATTATTTGGTTCTTCTTTGAATTCTTATATGCATGATTTGATATCTTTGCAAGTCTCTTCGAATTATCGGTTTACTTTGGCCTACTAGATTGATCTTTCTTGCAATGGGAGAAGTGCTCAACTTTGGGTTCAATCTTGCGGTGTCCTTTCCCAGTGACAGTAGGGGCAGCAAGGCACGCATTGTATTGTTGCCATCAAGGATAAAAAGATGGGGTTTATGTCATATTGCTTGAGTTTATCCCTCTACATTATGTCATCTTGCTTAATGCGTTACTCCGTTCTTATGAACTTAATACTCTAGATGCATGCTGGATAGCGGTCGATGTGTGGAGTAATAGTGGTAGATGTAGAATCGTTTCGGTCTACTTGACATGGACATGATGCCTATGTTCATGATCATTGCCTTAGATATCTTCATAATTATGCGCTCGTCTATCAATTGCTCGGCAGTAATTTGTTCACCCATCGTAATACATGCTATCTCGAGAGAAGCCACTAGTGAAACCTATGGCCCCCGGGTCTCTTTCCTATTATATTACATCTATTTTATTTACATCGCATCTCATTTACTATTTTGCAATCTTTACTTTCCAATGGATACAACAAAAATACCAAAAATATTTACTTTATTATCTCTATTAGATGTCACTTTTGTGAGTGACCGTGAAGGGATTGACAACCCCTTTATTGTGTTGGTTGCAAGGTTCTTGATTGTTTGTGCAGGTAATAGGTGACTTGTGTGTCGTCTCCTACTGGATTGATACCTTGGTTCTCAAAACTGAGGGAAATACTTATGCTACTTTGCTACATCACCCTTTCCTCTTCAAGGGAAAAACCAATGCAAGCTCAAGAGGTAGCAGAGGACTTGTCCTCGGAGTCGTCAGAGGACACGTCCTCGGAGTCGTCGGCTGGACCGACGAAAAATGGATTACGCCTGTAGTAGGTGGTGTTGATTGGCACTGGTAGAGCAATGACGACGTCGGTGATGTGCTCCGACCTCGACGCAACACGCGCAAGATCCTGTTGTGCCGACGACATGGTGGATGAGCGGTACATCCACCACCGGGCGCGCTGCCTGGGGTCAAGGGAGCGTTGCACCTCGTGCATTGCCCAGAGCTGGATGGTCGCTGGAGGGACGTTGACGCCGCCTAGGAAGACACAAAGCTTTTCAGCATCCATCATGACCTTCATAAGGCCACATGCGTGGTTCCTCATCATCTCCACACTTGGGAACCAGAGCGTGATCTCCCTGTACTGCGTGTGTATCTCCTGGTTGTCACCGGTGAGCTCTTCGATGGCCTTTTGCCAACGGAGGCTCCAGTCCATGGCGACAGCGGTGGGGTGGTGGTTGGCGAGGGTTTCTCAGGTGGGTGTGGGAGATGGGAGTGGGGAGTGAGAGTGGCGAGTGGGGAGGGAGAGCGGTGACAGGAAACATCTGGGAAACCAAAACAACTGCTATGCAACGCACGCTCACGACGCAGCGGGCACAACACACGCTAAACTACATGGCCCACTAACTAATGATAACTACATAGGATGATGTTACTCGAACAAATCACTACTACGTACTATCCCATTGGCATTGCACGCAACATTACAAGCCATAGGTCCTAGGTTCGAGCCCCAAGACAAACTTTTTGTTTTTCCGTTTCCTCATTTTCAAATTCTGTTATTTAGTCATTCCCACCACCACCAACAACAACATTAGTTTAATTTTTTTAAGTTTTTTCATATTCAGTTGACTATAATAGTAGCTCATTTTGCACCTAAGTTCAATTAACTATATTACTAGCTCAGTGTGCACTTAAAGTTCAGTTAACTACAAGAGCAAGGCAATATTCAGTAAAAATCAGTTAACTATCAAGGCAATATTCAGTAACATTCGTCAATAGTAAAATTTAGTCAACATTACTATCCCCCGTGCAGTATATTTCCCTCCAAATATTTAGTTTACAAAAAAGGCAATGAATGCCAATGTTTTCCATTAAAAAGTAGGCAATGCTTGCCCCTGTTTGCCACCAAAAGAAGGCACTGGATGCCACTCTTTTGCATCCTTAAAAGGCCAGTCATTAAGTTACATCACTGTAGGCCTTAACAAAAAATGACACTGGCAACTGCCAGCAAATCAGGGAGCAGGTGCCACCAAATCTTCTGGAGGAGCATTGAGATCAGGTATCTGCCTAGTCCTGTCATCTCAAAACAACAACCATTGAAGACATCTCCCTCTTCCTGTACCTGCATCTGCATTTCTTACTCCTCTTCCTATCCCTCCATTTCTTGCTCCTCTTCCTCTCCAAGCATGTACATTTCTTCCTTCTCTTCCTCTCCATGCATCTGGAGCTTCTCCTCTTCCTCTCCCGGCATCTAGAGCTTCTCCTCTTCCTCTACCTGTATCTGCATTTATTTGTATTTTCCTTGCTATTTCGTCTAGCAGAAACTTGTGATCTTTCTCCTCTGTCATGGTTACCCTTGTCTGCCTTCCAATGATCATTTCTATGGTCATCATTAGCTGAGGTATTGCAGCACCATCAACAGCAACAAAGGAAGACTACTCTGGTAATGGGCCATGAATCCTTTGAGCAGCTCTTCTAGCAATATCTCTTTGAGCCATGCTAAACACCATACTTTTTGGTGACTCAATTGTATCCAACATAAGATCTACCTGGTTGGGGAAAATGTTCTACACATATTCATTTAAGCACATTCATTTCTATTAAGTTTAGTCTAGTTAAGTACAGTGCAAATGCAGTTAAATTGAGTAGTGCATATACCTGAAGAAGGTTGGGTCATCATAGCTATGATCAACCACCTCTACCCCTTCTTTAATGAGAGCTTCATGCCATCTGCAGTGGACCTTTCTGTTGTGATCAGCTCCACCACAGATTGAGCAGTGGACTATAATACCTTTTATGTTGAAAACCCTAACACCATTCTTGATCTTCTCCGTTGGTGTCTTCTTCCTGTTTTTCTTGGGCCTTCCCAACTATTTAGTAAACACTGGTGGATACACCTTATAGCCATGTTGTATCTCCCACTGCTTTGGGTCTGCAAGAGGCACAAGAGTGTATCTATATGCCTTGAGATATGTTTGAACTGTATGGCAATCATGAACCATTGTCTCTGAGTCAATTCTCTCCTCCCCCCAGCATGATATAGAATGACCACATGGTACTCCAGACAACTGCCCTCTCCTGCAATCACATGTGTCCAAAGAAAGGTCCATTGTGTAGCTACTGTTAGCATACTGAACTCTGAACATTTGTTGGCCAGCTTATGATACATGGCAATTTGCAGCAAACTCAATCTTCTTTTCAAATTTCTTCTTGATCTTTGGGCATATTCTCTGCCCTACCCACTTTTCTGTAGCTTCTCTTTGTTTGCTCACTAGCATGTGCATGATCTTGTAGAAGATATATTCAAGCATACTAAGCACTTTCATCTCTCTGCCCTCAAGGATGTAGCTACAGAAAGATTATAAGAATTTAGCTTAGTATGTTATTACAAGCAATAGTACTGACATGTTGAAAGCAGAGCCAATTAAGAAATGAACAAAATATGTACATGTTAAACACTTCAGGTTTATTGTTCAGTAGGATGTCATATTTGGGAAATACACTGAAAAGTGCCTTGCACCAGGTCTTTGCCTCAAGTCTCTCAATCCAATAGAAGGCGGCTGGGCAGTGATCATCCATTTTCTGTCAATTCTCTCTCCACTTCACCTTGTTTGGTGATCTTGCAATGGCCCACAGATCTTGCTTGAGTACCTCTCCTTTGTGCTTCTCATTAAAATTTTGGTAAATATGCCTCACACAAAACCTTTGTTCTACATCTGGCCAAACTTTGTGCACAACATTTATTAACCCTTTCTGCTTGTCACTCATAAGTGTGAAAGGAGCGGTGTTAGTAATGTTCAGATCATCTTTTAGAGTGGTCAGAAACCACTCCCATGAACATTTGCATTCTACTTCCACCCAACCCATTGCAACGGGGAAAATGCAGTCATTAGGATCAATTGCAATAGCACTAATAAGCACTCCTTTAAACCTTCTTTTCATGTGACAACCATCAATGAAGATAATAGGCTCGCAGCTTTAGCCATCCTCTCTTACATGCATCATATGACCAATATAATGTTTTCAAACACTTTCTGCCCAACAGAAATTTTGTATCTTTGACCACTGTAGTTGTTAGCAGAAATGTAGACCCAGGGTTTTTGCTGCTTAGCTCATGGCCATAATCCCATAGCCTACTAAACTGCTTCTCCTCATCACCATGGATCTCCTTAAGTGCTTGCTTTCTAGCCTTAGCTAGCTTCCATCTATTAGGAGTAACATTGAATTCCTCAGTTATTTTCCTTGAAATGTTCCAAGTGACATCTCGTGGTCATCTCTGAACTCATCAATGACAAAAATGCATAATAACTTAGATGTCAAATCCTTTAACTTCCGCTTCTTTTGGCACATATGCAATGCATTGTAGGCCTTGATGACAAAACCTTCATTCCTGTTGTCATTTCCAGCCTTAAGCACCCATGGGCAACCACCTTGACAAACTGCCACTAATCTGATCTTTTCATTCTTAACCTTCATGATCTGCACTCTATTCCTTATTGCATATGCCTTAACAGCTTCCTCAACTCAACCACGTTAGCAAATACCATACCTAATTTAAATACAGGGGATTTCATGTCCACCTTGGAATTGAAAGCTTTGAACTTGTACTTAAGTTGATCTTGTTCTTCAATGGAGAGGTTCCGATCTCCATCTTTAAGTACATAGTCAGGCTCAACCTCTACCTCCTCTTGCTTGGCCTCTTCATCAACATCAAAGTCAATGTTGTCTTTATAAAGATCATCATATCCATCATCTATGGCAATCACTCTCACTGAATTCTGAATCTGACAGCACAACATCTTTAGTCTGCAAATTTGGCCTTGCAAGATCAACCAGCAAATTTAACTCTGCACCAGCAACCAACAAATTTGGGTCAGCACCTTCATTAAGCAAGTTTGGCTCCGCACCATCTCTCAGCAAATTCTCTACTTCTGTTCCATCAGCTGCAACCTCTGAAATTGGATCTCCAACATTCACAGAAATGATGTTGTGAGTAGATGTTGCACTGCCTACACCAACAATCGAGTTAGCCATTCTAACATGACTTTGAACTGATGGCATCTTCAATATCAAATCTTCTTTGAAATTGTTGATGAAGTCTGAATGGTCAACCATGATTGCAAGAACTTTGTGCTGAGCACTAGTTGTGATCAAATGCTGCAAATCCTCATCAACTCTAATTCTCACCAAGCCATTTGAAATTTTTTTCTCAGGTAAGCACCAGTAAATGATGTGCTCATTGACAGGATATCCCAACCATGTTTGGTTCTCTTGTAAGACTGCATATGAAAATGTGCAAGCATCAACATAGTCAAGCACCTCCAAAGAAGGGTTGTAGTACTCTAGGTCACACATTGGTCCACGGAAAAGTCCACCATGCTCCAGTTCCAGTGTAAAGAAAGAAGTGTGAACACTTGTCCCATTGCTGAATCATGCACTGCATCCAAAAAGTGCAGAAATTCAGTTAACTGCATATAACAATGAATTTGTAACACTGAACAGTTAACTACAAAAATTTAGTTAAATATTCAATAAACTAAATATAACACCGAACAGGTAACTGCACAAATTCAGTTGAAAGTTCAGATAACTACACACTTTGAGTTAACTGAATATTAAGCATCACCATAAATGTACCATGAGCATATATGACCTAAAAAGCGCATACATTGTCAGAAATATTTAACAAATATTTTAACACTAATTGCAATACACTTAACTGAAGAAACTCCGTTAAAAATGTATATAGGAGCACAGATTCAGATAACTTTTAGCACTAATCTACTTGCAATACCCAACCTTTTCTTCAACACTAAGCTTTGAAAATTATGAAAACCATAGGACTAATTTCATAGGCATTGGGCCACCTTCTTCATCAAAATCATAACTGGAAGTTTAGGATTGTAGCCATAGAACACAACATCATCATAGATGAACTACAAAGTTCAGAAATCTAGCACTACAATGCCTGTCAGGAAATCTAGGACAAAACCCTAAGACAAACTTCACAAAAATTGGCTACGATTTTCCACATAGGGTGCTTGCACACAACAACACTAGCTTCATGCCTGAAACCCATACCTTGCCGCCGAAACCCTAGACTAAATATATAGCTCAAAACCCCTTGCTTTATTGGCAAGAATGCAACATTGCCACATCCCAACACTACATAACCATGAATCTACCTCCAAATCGCACGGACCCGCCGTAGTTGGCCATAGTAAGCCGACCACATAGTAGAAGAGGAGTAGGAAGAGGAGGAGTAGAACGGAGGGCAACTCGCCGTAGTCTGGAGGGAAGACAACCGACGGACGGACTAGGTGAGCGGAGGGAGGCGACTCTCGACCACCGAAGAACTCTGGCGACGCCGCCATGCTTGCTGATGTTAGAAGCAGCTGATTGCCCCCTGGCAGGAAGAAGAGTAGAGAAGGGGGATGAATGGATAAGCTACAGGAGATCGACCGACACAATTAATTCAGGTAGTCCCCCTCACTCGCGAGGCTGTCCCGCATGTTGATTCGAAGGAAAGGCAGGGGGTTTTGCAAATAGACGCGCGCTGACCGGCCCGGGCCAGCAGAGTCCACTTGGCAGGCTGTGATTGTCTAGGACCAAATTTGCACATCGGCTGCAAGTTGTAGGACTAATTAGGTGCATTTTGCAAGTTGTAGGACCAAATCATCACATGCTGGACAAGTTCTAGGACTTGTAGTGCTTTTACCTCATCTTTTTTTGCATCAAAATCAACGTCCTCTCCTTATGGATTATACAGAACATTGAACAATTGTTTGAGCAACAGAGGTGGAGCCAGAATTTCTCAAAGCTCAGGGCTAAAACTAAGTGGCTATAAATAACGAAAAATGCCACTACCTGAAAATAAAAAAAACAAATAGAAATGAAACAAAATTGACTAAAGTAATTCAAATTAACATCACCAACTCATTGATTTTAGGTGATACAAAGGAACTATGGGGAAAATGGGACAACAAATAAGAGATTTAAGAGAGTGGACATTCAATTTCTTTAAGACAAGTTTACCGCATGGGTGGGCAACATTATCGCGGCCATTGGTCGCACAACACTCATCATGTCAATCCTCTAAACCCAAGTGGTGTACTACATCACTCCTCTCATCGTGCCCCCAAGAGCTCTATGCAACACAACCAAGATTGAGAGGGCCATTGGTCGGTTGCACAACGCTCGTCATGTCTGGTTGGAGCTTTCTAAAATGGTTACATGATTAGTATATTTTGCAGAAAACCCCCGCAAGAAGTGAGATGATGGTAGCATGAGTGAAGCAGGTTGGGAAGGTTGCAGAAGAGGTATTCAGAGTGGCACATGGATGTCGTTTGGGAACATGAAGAATCACGGCAAGGTGATTCGGCTTCCTTTTAACGGCGCTACTCTGCTTACCTTCATCCTTTCCCTACTGGCCTCTCTTTGCTTTGTCTACATAATAAAATGTGTAATATGGAGCTATGCAAAAACTTTCCTTTATGGTTGATGCTATGTAATGGTATGTTATTGGTGCTGGACCTTTATATGAGCTCAGGCCTTAGATCTTTATTTTGCTGTAGGGGAAGTATGGAGAGGGGGGGATGGCTCCTCCCCTTTTCCTCTGTAGTGGGCTGAAGATGCGCGGTTTAGAAAGTAGTCTCCTTTCTTTTTGTTTCTTGTAAGATCTGGTGATTTCTAGTAATGGAAATCAGAGAGATGATCTCTCTTCTATAAAAAAATGTCTGGTTGGACCATCTGGATATACTATTATTTGAGCAATGTAGTAGAAGGCGGGCTTGGGCTTGGGATGTGCTTCATCGGATTGATGAATGGCCGGGTTGCCTAGTTTCACTCTATCATGTTGGTAGACAAATGTTTGTACCTGCTTCTACATAGTGTCATATTTATCTCACCACCAAACTATTCAATTCCCAATGCGGCGACCCAAATGGACACAAATTTTGTTCATCTTTTGTCCGGTTTAGTTGGCCAGGCGGACACCGATGTTCGTTTTTATCCACGAGCATGTAGGTGCGCCAAACGCGCTCGACACATTTCAGACTTGGGCATTTTAAAAAATAAGCTTAAAACATTAATCCAAAAATAAGTAAAAAGAATATAAACTTCATATTTAAACCGTCAGCGAAAGTCCACTCTTACATTAACTTCAACTTGAAACACTAAAATAAAACATTAAATAAAAGCATCCATGCAACCCTAGGCGTTGGCGTCTTCCTTAGTCAGACGTTCACCAGTGCCTCCCCAAAGCTCGAACGACGGCGAAAGTCGTGCTCGGTGGTGAACCAAGCGTTCTAGTTCGGCGAGTCCATCGTGTAGTCAGGGTGGCAGCGAAGCTCAGGCGGGAGGTCAACACGGCGGCGACGGATCTCTGTCGTCCATGCGCGGTCCGAGACCAGCACTGCCAACATCGGAAACTTGTCGGGGTTGAGGTACCAACTGTGCAACAAGTTCATGTCCGACCACGACTCTGACACGCGATTCTCCCAAAAATAGTGGCACCGATGGACTGGGATGTAGAGGCGCTGGCGTGTCTGCCTTGGGGCCATGGTGAAGTTGGCTGGACGGCTCCCCGACGATGAGCCGACCTCTTGGTCATCCTTGCCTGCGACCGCTCGAAATACATGGTGGGCGGCGCCTAGGATTCAATGTCGGGTGGCCGGGGTGGAGGAAGGCGAGAACTGGACTGGTCGGCTCCCCATAGCATGCATGACATTAAAAAGGACCGCACGTGCACTATTTCTATGGCTGACTTGCGGGTTCGATCGCATGCGTGCAATTTAATACGACTGATGCCAGTAGTTGGGAGGCTGACATGCGGGCCTGAGGCAGACACTAAGTGGACGCACGGCACGTTCCGTGTGGACGGAAATCTGGCCCAAATTTGGTACGGAAATGCATCCACATGGACATGAGGTGGCCAAGATTTGGGTTTGCGACTGCATGTTGTGTCGTGGGTTGTACCAAATGGACACAAGTGGACCAAATGGGTCATCGCATCAAAGTTGGCCTTAGACCTGCTCACTGGTAGATGTATTTGAGTAGATAACTTGTGGAGGTTATATTTTTGTCTGTCACAAAACAAATCATTTCTATGTAGCAATACCACCCTGTAAGGGCATATTTATCCCCAAGGTGTTTTGGTGATTGATGACAATGCTTTTCCGGACTAATCGTGTGCGTTGAGATTTTCAAAGATTCATCCTTTGGCACGAGACGATTCCCTCCCCTCGGTGCTTTATTCAAGACAATGCAGCTCCTTCGTTTCTCTGTTGGTCGACTAGTTGCGTAGGCGTCACCGTACTATCAAGAGGGGATCCGCTTTGGTATGGCTAGGGTGAAATCAACACGTACACATTCTTATTGCACCCGCTGTTCCTTCCTGCTTCAATGGAGCTCTCATTCCCCTCTCTGCTCTCTCTATCTGGCCCCAGCGGTAGTACCGCGGGCCACAGTGGTAGTACCGCTGAAGACAACAAGCGGTAGTACCGCTCCTCAGCGGTAGTACCGCTTACTAGATTTTGCCGTAGTACCGCTGAGGCTCCGGGCCACTACCGCCTTGACTCGAGCCCTCATTTTCTCATGTCGGGTTCTGCGGCACTACTCGCGGCAGTAGTGGCGGTAGTACCGCTCCCGAGCGGTAGTACTGCCCTTACCACCGCGGTAGTACCGCTCTGGGTCTAGGACCCTTCTCCCCTCTTGTGTGCGGCAGTATCGCTAGGTGGCGCGGTAGTACCGCTGGCTCAGCGGTTGTACCGCCCACCCAAGCGGTAGTACCTCTCTCTGCGGGCTGCTTGGGGGGGTAACGGTCGGAATTTTTTCCCCACTATATAAAGGGGTCTTCTTCCCCAAAGTTGACCTACCTCTTCCCCCAAAAGCTCCATTGTTGCTCCAAGCTCCATTTTCGCCCGATCTCTCTCCCTAGCCAATCAAACTTGTTGATTTGCTCGGGAGTGGTTGAGAAGGCCCAGATCTACACTTCCACCAAGAGAAATTTGATTCCCCGCACTAATCCCTAGCGGATCTTGTTACTCTTGGGTGTTTGAGCACCCTAGACGGTTGAGGTCACCGCGGAGCCATAGTCCATTGTGGTGAAGCTTCGTGGTGTTGTTGGGAGCCTCCAATTAAGTTGTGCCCCAACCTTGTTTGTAAAGGTTCGGTCACCGCCTTCAAGGGCATCAATAGTGGCATCACGACATCTCGCATTGTGTGAGGGCGTGAGGAGATTACGGTGGCCCTAGTGGCTTCTTGGGGAGCATTGTGCCTCCACATCGCTCTAACGGAGACGTACTTCCCCTCAAAAGGAAGGAACTTCGGTAAAACATCCTCGTCTCCACCGGCTCCACTCTTGGTTACCTCGTGCCTTTACTTGTGCAAGCTTATTTGTGTCGTATCCCTTGATTGTTTGTGTGCTAGTTGTTGTTGCATCATATAGCTTGCTCACCTAGTTGCATATCTAGACAACCTACTTTGATGCAAAGTTTAATTTGGTAAAGAAAAGATTAAAAGGTGTTAGTTTCCTATTCACCCCCCTCTAGTCAACTATATCGATCCTTTCAATTGGTATCAGAGCCTCGTCTCTTTATTAAGGACTTTGCCGTCCGAAGAGTATGGTTGACACCACAGACGGTGTAGAGGAGCACTCCGGTGTGAATCCTATCTCGTCTACGGGCTATGGGGGAACCACGGTCTCTCGTGAGGAATTCAATGTGGCTTTGGACACATTGAAAACCTCCATGACGACCGATGTTGAAAGCGTGTTTACTAAATTCCTAGAAGGACTTAAACTGTCTACCTCGCCGATGAAAGTGGGTGATCCCACTAACAAGGTGACGGATGCTACCTCCAACAAGGGGGAAGCTAACAGTGAAAAGGGTCCTTCTACTAGTGGTAGAAATGGCACCTGCATCTTTGCCCATGTGGAACCTCCAACTTATGGAGGGTCGATTCCCTCTACTCATTTAAATCATGCCAGTCCTCCTCCTAAGATTGTGAAAAATGAGGATTTTGTTTCTTGGGTGTATCGCTTCAAGCGTCATTTAAATCATGTGAATACTAATCTTTGGAGATTCATTGAAGAAGGTTTCTATCCACAAGACCCAAGCAACTTCACCCCTAGACAAGCCGTGGGTAATCAATGCAATGAGAATGCTCTCTTCATCATCCAAGATGCAATTCTCCCCGAAGATCTCCCTTATCTTCGACCCTACGCCATGGCCAAAGACGCGTGGCATTGTGTTGTGTCTCTCTATTTGGGAAGCGCGAGCATTCAACGCTCCAACTATGAAGTGGTGCAAGATGAAGCCGATGAGTTTGCTATGAAGGAAGATGAAGAACCTCGTGAGCTCTTTCGGAGAGTAACCAAACTCGCGGTATCACTCCGAGATCATGGGAGCAAGGACACGGATGACAATTGGATCAAACGCAAGTTCCTCAAGGCCACGATGCCCTACAACAAGGCCATGCCCTCCATCATTCGTCAAAGACCGGACTTCCACTCTATGACCTCAAGTGAAGTGTTGGGTGAGTTCATTGCAATGAGCATCTTGGACAAGACCGCCGATAACGCGGTGCTTCGGTCTCGAAGGGCAAAGAAGCCCAACCTTGCCTTGAAGGCCAAGGTTATTATGGAAGAAGAGGAAGAAGAGGAAGATGAGGAGAGCAACTCCGAAGATACAAAATATGATTATCATGAGCACATGGCTCTTGCTTCAAGGCAATTTTGGAGCAAGAAGAACTCAAGACCAAATTTCAACAAGAACAACTCAAGTGGCTTCAAGGGCAAGCAACGAGTAAGAACTTGTTACAACTGTGGCAATGTGAGCCATTTCATTGCGGATTGTCCTTACGAGAAGCGGGAACACAATGGTGGCAAGATCATCCAAAAAGACAAAGCCAAGTCCTTCCCCAACAAGAACAACTTCACCAAGAAGACTCCTCCTCGTGGGTTGGTGGTTCAAGAAGAATACCGTGAGGATGACGACGATGATGAAGATAATTAAGCAATGGCCATGGCATCCATTGCCGTTGCCACAACTCCCCGAATGTCTCTCTCCGATTCACCCAACGAGAACATCACCGCCAAGTGCCTCATGGCTAAAGCCACCAACAAGGTAACCCCCAACATTAAAACCACCATCATTACTAATCCTTCCTTGACAGATTGCATTGATGAAAGTGAGAGGACTAATGAAGAGATGAACGAATTTGAGTCTTTTATGAGTAAACTCAAGGGAAAATCCAAGAAGCACTTTGTTGCTCTCTTGGAACAACTTGGTGAAGCCAATGACATGATCGAGGCTCACGAAGAAACCATCTCTAAGATGGAAGGGCATAGTCGTGACTATGCCGATGAGATATCGGATCTTTCTAATGCTCTTGAGGAAGAGTGTGGGTATCGTTTGACTCTTGAGGAGTCACACAACGATGACCATGCTAAATTAAAGAAAGATCTTGATCATGCTCTTGTTGTCTCTCGTGTGGCAAACTCCGAGAAGGATAAACTTGGGGTTGATCTTACTAGACTCAAAGAGGAGTTTGATTTACTTGAAAAGGCACACAAGGCCTTGAAGGGTGCTCATGCTAGACTCATGGAGTCTCATGCTCAACTCCAAGTGAAGTTAACCAAGGAGAAAGCCACTTTTCCTCATATGGTCTTAATTGATAATGCAAATGCTACTAACCCGTGTTGTGAGCATGTGCATCTTGTGGAGGAGAATGCCAAGTTGAAGGAACAACTCGAGAAAGGCCTTGTGTCATGCATACAAGGTGAGAAGAACCTAAATGACCTTTTGAGCAATCAAAAGGAAGTTGTGGCCAAGGAGGGAGTTGGGTTCACACCCAAGTCCAAGGATAAGAAGAAGAATGATAAGAAGAATGACAAGACCAAACGACCTCCCCCTCTTAAGCAAACTTTTGTGAAGGAGGGAGAGGGTGCTCCTAAGGAGAAGAAGAACAATCGAAGAGTGGTGATGCCAAAAACGGCAAAGCCATCTCTTCCAACAAAGCCGGCGACTTTAACCCTTCTTATGTGTTATGCCGTGCTAGTGATGGGCATGTTTATGCTAAATTTGTTGGTTCTCCTTATGAGTAAATTGAACGGTCTATTTGGGTTCCTAAGACCCTAGTTACTAACATCAAAGGACCCATTACTAAATGGGTACCTAAAACCAAGCATTAATTTCTTGTAGGTGTTTGCTTCCGGTGGGGGATCATGGTTGCTCGATAGTGGAGCAACAAATCAAATGACAGGAAGCAAGGACTTGGTGGTGGACGTACAAAAGATCCCATCTATGCCCACCAATGTCGAGTGGGGTGATGCCTCATCTTCTAAGGTATTGGGTCTTTGCAAGGTTGTCATTTATCATGATCTTACGATCGAGAAAGTCATGCTTGTTGAGTCTCTTGCGTACAATTTACTTTCCGTTTGTCAACTTGCGCTTATGGGCTTTGCCACTTTCTTTGATATTGATACCGTGGCCCTCTTGTGGAGCAAGACTCTTAAAGTAGCCTTTGTTGAGAATGTCGAGAACGGTCTCTATGTGATTAACTTTTCGGAGCGACCCACTAAGACCGCGACATGCCTAATGGCTAAAGTTGATGTGGGTTGGCTTTGGCATCGCCGTTTAGCCCACGTTAATATGAGATCTTTGCAAAGTCTTCTCAAGGGGGACCATGTCCGTGGACTAACAAATGTTAGTTTTGCCAAAGATCATGCTTGCAGTGCTTGTATCGAAGGAAAGCTCCATGAGAAGGCTCACCCTCCCACGACTATCATCTACTCGAAGAGACCCTTGGAGCTCCTTCACATGGACCTCTTTGGGTCTCCATCCTTTGATAGTCTTGGGGTTAGAAAGTATTGCTTGGTGATTGTGGATGATTATTCAAGATACACTTGGGTATATTTCTTCAAGAGGAAGAGTGAGACTCAACAAACTGTCATCGAGTTTGCAAATGAAGCTCAACGTCAACATGATGCAAAGATCTTGACAATAAGAAGTGACAATGGCACCGAGTTCAAGAACTACACCTTGGATGAGTTTCTTAGTGATGAGGGGATCAAGCATCAATATGCTAGTCCATATACCCCTAAAAAATGGTGTTGTGGAGAGGAAGAACTGGACGTTGATGGATGCGGCAAGGACCATGATGGCGGAGTTCAAGTCTCCATACAACTTTTGGGCTGAAGCCATCAACACTGCATGTCATGCATCCAATCGGCTCTATCTCCGCAAAGGCTTGAACAAGACTCCTTATGAAATTCTTACCGGTAACAAGCCCAACCTCAAGTACTTCTGGGTGTTCGGGTGTAAGTGTTTCATTCTCAAGAGAGGTGTTCGTTTGTCTGAATTTGAGGCTAGAGCGTATGAGGGCATATTTGTTGGTTATGCTACAAACTCTCATGCTTACCGTGTCCTCAACAAGTCCACTGGACTCATTGAGGAAACGTGTAACGTGGAGTTTGACGAAAATAACGGCTCCCAAGTGGAGCAAAGTGGTACTTGTGGTGTAGGTGATGAAATTCCTCCCCAAGCCATAAGAAGAATGGGTGTGGGTTATATCCTACCCATTGAGGAACCCCTTGTGGCCGAAGGAGAAGGACAATGCTACACTCAAGTGGAGCCATCATCAACCCAAGACCCACACGCTTCCGAAGAACAAAGTGAAGGCCCTCAACCTCGTGAACAAGACCAAGGGCAAGATCAACCTCAAGATGGTGAAAATCCACCAAATGATGCCAAGGTCAAGTTCTCCCCCTCGAGCAAGTTCAAGATCAAGAGCAAGATCAAGATCTTGAACAAGCTCAAGACGACGCTCAAGATAATCAAGTTGATCCTCCTCCTTCCACACCCGAAGAGGAATTAGAGCGTCGTGCCGTGAACATTGCTTCCAAGCTCACCACCAAAGGCCATCTCATGGAGAATGTGGTTAGAATCCTAAGAAAGGGGGTAAGCACTCGTAGACAATTAGCAAACTATTGTGAACATCACACGTTTGTCTCTTGTGTTGAACCCCAAAAGGTCTATGAGGCGCTCGAAGATTCACATTGGCTCAATGCCATGCATGAAGAACTCAACAACTTCGAGTACAACAAGGTGTGGATATTGGTGCCACAGTCGTCGGGGAACCATAACGTCATTGGAACTAAGTGGATTTTCAAGAACAAGCAAGATGCTCATGGGAACATCGTTCACAACAAGGCAAGATTGGTAGCACAAGGCTACTCCCAACTCGAGGGTATCGACTACGGTGAAACCTTTGCTCCCGTTGCTCACCTTGAATCCATTCGTTTGTTGATTGCTTATGCTTCCCATCACAACTTTAAGTTACAGCAAATGGATGTGAAAAGTGCTTTTCTTAATGGTCCTATTAATGAGTTGGTTTATGTCAAGCAACCCCCCGGGTTCGAGGATCCCTACTTCCCGGATCATGTGTATCAACTCGATAAGGCACTCTATGGCCTTAAACAAGCCCCACGTGCGTGGTATGACCACCTTACCGAGTAGTTACAAGATCGTGGATTTGAGGTTGGGCAAATCGATCCCACTCTTTTTACTAATAAGGTCAAAGGGGAGTTGTTTGTATGCCAACTATATGTTGATGATATTATCTTTGGTTCCCCTAACAAAGCTTTCAATGAGGAATTTGCCGCTCTCATGACCTCTAAGTTCAAGATGTCTTCGATGGGAGAGTTGAAGTTCTTCCTTGGTTTTGATATCAAACAAAGAAGAGAAGGTACCTTCATCAACCAAGCCAAATACACTCAAGACATGCTAAAAAGATTCAAGCTTAGTGATGTCAAGTCGGCTTCTACTCCAATGCCTACCAAGTGCCAACTTGACATTGATCCCAATCGTAAAGCGGTGGATCAAAAGGTATATCGCTCCATGATTAGGTCCTTGCTTTACCTTTGTGCATCTAGACCGGATATCATGATGAGTGTGGGAATATGTGCACGTTTTCAAGCCGCACCAAAGGAAAGCCACTATGTGGCGGTCAAGCGAATCTTTCGATATTTGGCTCATACCCCAAACTTTGGATTATGGTACCCAAGAGGAGCAAACTTCAAGCTTGAAGGATATATGGATTCCGATTGGGCGGGAGATAAAGTGGATAGGAAGTCCACTTCTGAAGGGTGCCAATTTCTTGGTTGCTCTTTGGTGAGTTGGTCTTCCAAGAAGCAAAATTGTGTGTCTCTCTCATCAACCGAAGCGGAATATGTGGCGGCTGGTAGTTGTTGTGCACAACTCTTATGGATGAGGCAAACTTTAAAGGAATATGGTGTCATTTGTGACAAAGTGCCTCTTTGGTGTGATAATGAAAGTGCCATCAAGATTTCTCTCAACCCGGTGCAACATTTCAAGACGAAGCATATTGAGATTCGGTATCACTTCATCCGGGATCACATTAGGCGAGGGGAGATCGAGCTCAAGTATGTCAACACTAATGATAACCTTGCAGATATTTTCACGAAGCCCTTGGATGAAGCAAGATTTCGCGAGTTAAGCCATGAGCTAAATATCATTGATTCAAGCAATGTGACTTGAACCCTTGCACACCCCACCTCATTCAACATGTTGTCTAGTTTAGGTGTAGGCATGGACATAGGGGGAGTGTTGTTCTCTCAATGAACTCTTCCTCCCCCCATTATGCATAAATTGATTAAGTCTTTCTTTTTAACCATCTTCAATGGTAATTGTGCTTCAAGGACGAGTTTTGGTCATGGGCCCAAGGTTAAAATCTTTGCGGCACCATACCTCTTAACTCAAACATAGGTGGCCTCGGCCACCGCCCTCTCTTGAAGAGGTGTGTCTTGGCCCCTTGCTAGTGTGTTCGCTGCCGAGTTAGTCTTTCCTCCGCTTCTTGTCGTTGGTTTTCAGTTTCTTTTTTAGCCTAGCCGTGTTGTCTAGTGGCCATGGGTTGCTGGGCGGTACTACCACTGGTGGTGCGCGGTACTACCGCTTATAAGCGGTACTACCGCCCATTAGCGTGGTACTACCGCTGCGGGGCTGGGTCAGGGGGTTATATCGAGGCAGGGGGAGGTTTCTTCTCCCCCATACCCATTCGCTGGCCCCTCGCTCCTCTTCATCTCTCCAGCAACTGTTCGCCACGGGAGGGCTCCGGCGGATCTTCTTCTCCGGGGCGTCCCTCTCCATTCCCTTTGGTGGAGTCGATCCCCACCTCGTCATCTTGCCATGGATGCCGGTATTGCCCCCGTTCCCTCTCTCTTCTTGTCTAGATTTCAAATCTAGCGTCTTAGGGGCAATAGTGGTTGCATCTCTAGATTTTTAGCTAAATCTAGGCTTGAGTAGGGTGGAGAAGGCAACTAGACGTTTTGGATTAGTGCTTGGTAGGAGTATTTTTGAATTTGGTAGGATGGTAGTGCCGGATCTGACCGTGGGAGTAGGAAACCGCTGTTTCCCCGGCTCGAGCGGACTACCACTCTCACTGGAGCGGTACTACCGCTCTCACTGGAGCGGTACTACCGCTTGGAGCGGTACTGCCGCCTTCAGGTCGCGGTACTACCGCTGCCTACCAAGTTCCATCATGCTCCTACCATTATGTGATCCTTTTTGTTGGGTTTGGTGGCTTATGCTCGTTCTTTCTGGTTGTTTTGCGTGCTCTTGTGTTTGGTTCCAAGTGATGAACATCCTGAGCATCAAGCTCGCCGCGTCAACCCTGGCCGTGCCATGTCGAAGCGCTACAGCACATCTGAGTCAGCAGGAGGTTCCTCTAATGCTCCTCCTCCACCTCAGCTCCCGAAGAAATCTGCCGTCACACCAAAGCCAAAGGGAAAAACTATGCCTCAAATGAATGCCAAGGAGTTCTGGGCAAGGCGTCGCCGCAACCCCTATGTGGAAGACCAACAACCCACTTTGGTCAACCGTCTGTTCTGGAACCGCTTTCAGTTTGCCATTTTCTTTGATGTGCTCAAGGCCAAGAAGAATCTCTATGTGGATGTGCACTCCATTGACACGGACTATATGGAGAAGGATCCTGAGTACTTTGGTGAAGCTCTTCAGATGTGCACTCAGCTGAACATTCTCAGAATCATGCAGTTCAACAAAGACTATGATGCTGATATTGTGGCCCAATTCTATGCCACAGTCCATCTAGGGACTGATGAGGACAGGACTCTGACTTGGATGACCAATGGCAAGTTACTTTCTGTCAAGTGGAAGGCATTCGTGGAGTTACTTGGAGTGGAAGATCACGGGCTTGATACTCCTGTCGGCTTTCGCCCTCACAGTAAGACAACCTCCACTCACAAGCAAGCTCTTTGGCCCTATTGCACTCAGAAGATCAACCCTGACACTAAGAAGGTAACATATGAGTTGCCTGCCTTTCTGGACATTCTTCACAGTGTCTTCCGGGAGACTCTCTTCCCTCGTATCGGGAATCAGGATATGGTTCACTCCTTTCTTGTTGAAAGCACAAGTGCTCCCTGGGTGGTTTTGGTAATTAATGTCAACATATCTCTTGTTGGACTAACACTTTTATCTAGTATGTTTCAGATAAGTTCAACAATGGAGTGGCATGTACTAAAGGATGTGGAACCCCTTCAAGATGCTAAGGACAAAGGATTGGCTCAAGCTTCAAGGTCAAGACTCTGCATTTTATGTTTTAGTGATCCAAGATCACATTGAGTCTATAGGAAAAGCCAATACTATCAAGAAGGGATGAGGTGTTGCTTAATGAGTTTCTTACTCCACAGTGCTTAGTGATATGCTCCAAAAACCCTCAACTACTTTCTCGCATCCATATATGACCTAAACCTAAAGTCCAACTCGGCCCCACCGATTCTTTCTATCCGGCGCCACCGAGTTCAGATGTCATAGCCACTGCCAGAAACCCTAGGCAAATCGGTCTCACCGATAGGGATCTCGGTCTCACCGAGATGGGATTGTAATCTCTCTGTGTATGTCCATTATCAAAATCGGTCTTACCGAGTTTGAGCAATCGGTACTACCGATATTACAATGCAAACTCTCTGGTTAACTTATTACAAAAATCAGTCCCACCGAGTTTGAGTAATCGGTCCCACCAAGTTTGCCTGACCAACTCTCTGGTTAGCTTATTACCAAAATTGGTCTCACTAAGTTTGTGTAATCGGTCTCACCAAGATTACGTTATGCCCTAACCCTAACCATATCGGTTCCACCGAGTTGCATGTCGGTCCCACCGAAAACCATAACGGTGACATGGTTTACTGAATCGGTCCGACCGAGTTTGTTGATTCGGTCCCACCGAGATTGGTAAATTGTGTGTAATGGTTAGATTTTGGGTGGAGGCTATATATACCCCTCCACCTCCTCTTCATTCGTAGAGAGAGCCATCAGAACGAGCCTACACTTCCAACTTGTTGTTTCTGAGAGAGAACCACCTACACATGTGTTGAGGCCAAGATATTCCATTCCTACCATATGAATCTTGATCTCTAGCCTTCCCCAAGTTGCTTTCCACTCAAATCTTCTTTCCACCAAATCCAAATCCCGTGAGAGAGAGTTGAGTGTTGGGGAGACTATCATTTGAAGCACAAGAGCAAGGAGTTCATCATCAACACACCATTTGTTACTTCTTGGAGAGTGGTGTCTCCTAGATTGGATAGGTGTCACTTGGGAGCCTCCGACAAGATTGTGGAGTTGAACCAAGGAGTTTGTAAGGGCAAGGAGATCGCCTACTTCGTGAAGATCTACCGCTAGTGAGGCAAGTCCTTCGTGGGCGACGACCATGGTGGGATAGACAAGGTTGCTTCTTCGTGGACCCTTCGTGAGTGGAGCCCTCCGTGGACTCACGCAACCGTTACCCTTTGTGGGTTGAAGTCTCCATCAACGTGGATGTACGATAGCACCACCTATCGGAACCACGGCTCAAAAATCACTGTGTCTCCAAATTGCGTTTGAAATCTCCAAACCCTTCCCTTTACATTTTTGCAAGTTGCATGCTTTACTTTCCGCTGCTCATATACTCTTTGCATGCTTGCTTGAATTGTGTGAAGATTGCTTGACTTGTGCTAAGATAGCTAAAATCTGCCAAAGACTAAAATTGGGAAAAGGCATTGTTTTTAATTGGTCAAGTAGTCTAATCACCCCCCTCTAGACTTACTTCTCAAGATCCTACAAGTGGTATCAGAGCTTGGTCTCCATTGCTTTGGTTTAATCACCATTGGAGGAAGATGGATGAGTCTACTTTGGGGAGTCTTAGACATAGAGTGCCTATACTTGATGGAGAGTATTTTCATGAGTGAAAAAATGAGATGCTTGTAATTTTCAATCAATATCATTTGAACAAGTACATTGCTAGTCCTTGTGCACCTCATGTTGATCATATGCATCCTACCTTTGATGAGTCGATTGACATGATTAGGAATGTTAGAACTGTTAATCTTATCACTAGAGGCTTGCCTAGAAACTTGATTGGAAAACTGCCTACTCTTGAGTGTGCCTACACTATATGGAAATTTCTTGAAGAATGATTTCCTAATTATTCTCTGAAAAATCTGGATGAAATTCTTCATAAGTCTATTGCCTTGAGTAAGATGAATTCCAATGATCCTATGTTTGGTAATTGTCTATTTGAACTTAAAAATCTTATGCGTGCCAAAGGAAATGTTGGAATTATTAGCGATATTATTTCTGAAGCTACTAGACTTCATAGAGGAGATTATTGTCAAACTCATACTAATGAATCACCCTCACTAGGAATTGATCCACCACATGACGATGTTGAACATGGATACTATGATGAGGATGATGATGATGACTTTGATCTTGATGATGCGATGAGACACTTTGGTCTTATGGCAAATCTTTGAGGATATATGGCAGGAGGAAAGGAATGGGTTCTTGATAGTGGATGTACCGATCACATGACCGGAGATAAAGTCATGTTTCGCGAGCTTGGTGAAAATGATAGTCCTCGAAAGTATGTCACTTTCGGTGACAACTCAAAGGGTAAGGTGGTTGGCTTCGGTAAGGTGGCCATCTCACATGACAGCTCCATTCAGAATGTTATGCTCCTTGAATCTCTTGGCTACAACTTACTTTCAGTATCTAGACTTGCTGATTTCGGTTTCAATGTCCTATTTACTGAAGTAGATTGCCAAGTGTTTCGTAGAGACAATCATAAAATGGTCTTTACCGGTATACGTAGGGGTGATCTTTACATTGTTGATTTCACTAAAAAGGCTCAACATAGAACTTGCTTCATTGCTAAATCCTCTAAAGGTTAGTTATGGCATAGACGACTAGGTCACGTTGGCATGAGAAACCTTGACAAGCTTATTAAAGGGAATCATATCCTTGGTGTTAACGATGTCATATTTGATAAGGATAGACTTTGCAGTGCTTGTCAAGTAGGTAAACAGGTTGGAGGAAGGCATCCCGTGAAGAACATCATGACCACAAGGAGGCCACTTGAGCTACTTCACATGGATCTCTTTGGTCCCAACGCTTACAAAAGTCTCGGTGGAAATTCTTTTGGTCTAGTTATAGTTGATGATTTTTCAAGATTTACGTGGGTGTTCTTTCTCGATGACAAATCGCAGGTCCAAAAGATCTTCAAAAACTTCGCTAAGAAGGCTCAAAATCAGTTTGAAGTGAAGATCAAGAAGGTTCGCAGCGACAACGGAACGGAGTTCAAGAACGCAAATGTGGACACCTTTCTTGACGAAGAAGGGATTTCACACGAGTTCTCGGCTACGTACACACCTCAACAAAATGGAGTTGTTGAGAGAAGAACCGGACGCTCATCAAAATGGCGAGAATGATGCTTGAAGCGGTTGAGACAGCTTGTCATGCAAGAAATCGCTTGTATCTTCACAAGCTACTCGGCAAGACAGCATACGAGCTCCTCACCGGTAACAAACCCCAAGTTGGATACTTTCGAGTATTCGGCTCAAAGTGCTACATTCTTGATAAGCATCGTCGTTCTAAATTTGCTCCTAAGTCTCATGAAGGTTTCCTACTTGGTTATGGCTCAAACTCTCACACTTATCGTGCCTACAACAATTTCACCCGAAAGGTTGAAGAAATGGTAGATGTGAAGTTTGATGAATCTAACGGCTCACAAGTAGAGCAATTGCCAATTGATGTAGGAGACAAAGACCCCACGGAAGCAATCGAAGACTTGTCTATTGGCAAGATTCGTCCAACGGAGGTGAAGGAGAGTACCTCGTCCGTCCAAGTGGAAGCTTCTACTTCACGACAAGGTGAACCAAGAGTTGATACGGAAGCATCCACAAGTGGGACACACCAAGATGAAGAAAACGAGGAAGTACATCAAGAACGTCAACAACCTCCTTCTCCACCACGACAAGAGAGCGACAACGCCAATAATGAAGAAGGCCAAGAAGAAGAAGAACAACATGAAGAAGATGTTCAACCAAGACCCAAGCAAAAGCTTTCACGAGTTCGAGCAAGAGTTGCTAAAGACCATCCCGTCGAGCAAATCTACAATGATATTCAAACCAGGAGAATCACTCGCTCTAAAACTCGTTTAGCTAACTTTTCTAAACACTATTCATTCATTTCTAGCATTGAACCTATGAAGGTCGAAGAAGCATTGGAAGATCCGGAATGGATAAATGCAATGCATGAAGAGCTACACAACTTTGAGAGAAATCAAGTTTGGACATTGGTTGAGAAGCCCGACAACAACCACAACATCATCGGTACCAAATGGGTGTTTCGCAACAAGCAAGATGAAGATGGACAAGTAGTTCGCAACAAAGCTCGTCTCGTCGCCCAAGGCTACACACAAGTCGAAGGTATGGACTATGGTGAGACTTATGCTCCTGTTTCTAGACTTGAGTCCATTCGCATCTTACTTGCCTATGCTAATCACCATGATATCACCCTATACCAAATGGATATTAAAAGTGCTTTTCTAAATGGTGAAATAGAGGAGGAAGTGTATGTTAAACAACCTCCCGGCTTTATCAATCCCAAGAAACCCAATCATGTCTATAAACTTCGCAAAGCTCTTTATGGTCTTAAACAAGCTCCCAGAGCTTGGTACAAATGCTTAACTAAGTTCCTTATTGAAAAAGGCTTTGAAATTGGGAAAATTGATTCTACACTCTTTACTAAAAGGGTTAATGGAGAATTATTTGCATGCCAAATTTATGTTGATGATATTATATTTGGATCAACTAACCCTCATTTTAGTGAGAAGTTTGGAAAGCTAATGTCGGAGAAGTTTGAGATGTCAATGATGAGTGAACTCAAATTCTTTCTTGGGTTGCAAATCAAGCAAACTAAGGAAGGTACCTTTGTCTCTCAAACGAAGTACACTAAGGACTTATTCAAGAAGTTCACTATGCAAGAATGCAAAGGTATGTCTGCACCCATGCCTACTAGTGAACATCTTGATTTGACCAAAGATGGTGAACCGGTTGATCAAAAGGTTTATCACTCTATGATTGGTTCATTGTTATACCTATGTGCTTCACGTCCCGATATTATGCTAAGTGTGTGCATGTGTGCAAGATATCAAGCTACTCCTAAAGAATGTCATCTTAAGGTCGTGAAAAGGATAGTGAGATACTTAATTCATACGCCGAATTTTGCCATTTGGTATCCTAAGAGGGCCTCTTTCGATCTTGTTGGCTACTCTGACTCGGACTATGCCGGACACAAGGTTGATAGAAAATCCACTTCGGGTACTTGTCAATTTCTTGGTAGATCTCTTGTGTCTTGGTCCTCCAAGAAACAAAACTCGGTATCCTTATCCACCGCCGAAGCAGAATATATTGCCGCTGGTTCATGTTGTGCTCAATTACTTTGGATGACCCAAACTCTTAAAGATTATGGGATATATGTGAAACATGTTCCATTGCTTTGTCACAATGAAAGTGCTATCAAAATTGCTCATAATCCTGTGCAACATTCTCGAACTAAGCATATTGAAGTTCGTCATCATTTCATTCGAGATCATGTTGCTAAGGGTGACATTAATCTTAAGCATGTTCGCACCGAAAAACAATTAGCGGATATTTTCACTAAACCTCTTGATGAGAAAGTGTTTTGCAGGTTGAGAGGAGAATTGAACATCATTGATGCTTCAAACTTGGAGTAGAAACTCCATTGGATAGATGCAAGACACGAGCTTATGACTAATCCATGATATTTCTCTTATGATGATAATCTTATGTCTTGGATATATTTGCATCTTGCATGTTACCTAACCCATGTAGGTAGTTGGTTGAATCAAATTCCATGAGATTGTAACCTACTCATATCTTGAGCAATCTCTACATCACCAAGTCTCTACACTATGGTGGTTGAAGACAAGGACGCACGGAACCATTCGAACATATCCTTTGACAAATTCTATGTTGAGTTTCATGATAGTCATTTTTGGATACACAAGTGATCTTCCTTGCAAGAACTAACCCATGTAGGTAGATGAACTCAAATTCCAAGTGGTGCTCCCAACTCTTGATGAGCTACATCAACCTTGAGCAACCCACGCAAGTTCAACTACATGATTACGATCAACACCACCACCCAAGGTATTTTATTCCATCTTAGAGAAGCTTTACTCCAAGTCATGAGTTAAAGCAACTCAACAAGATGTGAATACATCAAGATGCTTAAACGAAAAATGGTAACCCCATTTTGAGCTTAAACGATGAGTATGACCTATGATCAAGTAATCTCACTTGACTCCTAAGTCAATATACTCTAACACAGGTGACTCTGTCGCCGACCAATTCTAGATGAAGTTCTCTTGTGTTCTTTTCTGTGCTCTTGCATTTGTCTCATGCATGTTTGTTTCCCCTTTCAAAAAAAACTTCATCTAGATTTATTTCTTTTCTGTTTGCTCTGCATTTCCTGCATCCAATTCATTGCATATCATTCAGTTAATTCCTTGCAAATTATTGTGAGATCTTACTAGTCTAGTGAGCTGAGGTGACAAGTGTTTTCTCTAAGATGAACTCGGTCTCACCGATTTGTTGTTTGTGGTCCAACCGAACCCTTTCGGTGCAACCGAAGCATACCACTCGGTGCCACCGACTTCACAACAGGAAAAACATCTTGCCACTTATTCCTCTTTACTTTTGTTCCAGCTCCACTCGATGAATCTTGTCCTCTACAAGCATCACATTTTTATCAGTGCTTTGCACTTTGACTCAAGGACCTAACCCATTCACTACAAATTCTAGAAGACCCTTCTTGGAAATTGATGTCAAAGGGGGAGAGAGAGATCACATCAAAGCTTATCACTTTCAAAGGGAGAGAGTATCACTTCCACAGGGGGAGAGAGAGAGATCTCCAGGGGGAGAGAATACTCAAGAAGAGAGTAATCCTCAAGGATTCCAGATGCTTGGTGTTCAAGAGGAGAGATGCCACATGTCTTCTTTAGGGGAAATACATGTTCATATGTGCTTATTTGCATTAGCTCTGTTCATTGCATTAGCTCTGTTCATTTGTTCCTTTTAGCTCTGATTTTCTGTCTTCTCCCAGTATCCCATACTAGATTCAGGGGGAGCAAGACATCTAAGGGAAATAAATCATTTAAATTCATTGCATATCTTTACCTTTGGGGACATGTCTTATTCAATGTGGTACTTAGTACTCACTCTCTACATGTCATCCCAGTCTTGGTATTCTTGTGGTTCTTTCTATTTGCTCTGGCTAGTAGGTGTATTTGTGTTATCTAACCTTGTTTACGCAGGTTCATTCCATCCTAAGCCAACTCAAGACCACAAGGTAAGTATATGCATCACAATCATGTGTATGAGGAGTTCTTGCTGATGTACATACTGTTTGCAAGAAGGACTCATGAGCATGAAGGTATTTTTTAACATTCTTCGCTCTGATGCATATGGCCAAGATACATGTAACACATTGCTTACTCTGACATGTTCATGCATTCACATGCTTCTATATTCTATATTCACATGATTGCATACATGTAGGGGGAGCCTATGCTTGTTACATGTCTTTCCAAAGCTTTACTTGCTATTCTCTATATCTTTATCTAAATCTTCGATGTATGTTGTCATCAATTACCAAAAAGGGGGAGATTGAAAGCACAAGTGCTCCCTGGGTGGTTTTGGTAATTAATGTCAACATATCTCTTGTTGGACTAAGACTTTTATCTAGTATGTTTCAGATAAGTTCAACAATGGAGTGGCATGTACTAAAGGATGTGGAACCCCTTCAAGATGCTAAGGACAAAGGATTGGCTCAAGCTTCAAGGTCAAGACTCTGCATTTTATGTTTTAGTGATCCAAGATCACATTGAGTCTATAGGAAAAGCCAATACTATCAAGAAGGGATGAGGTGTTGCTTAATGAGTTTCTTGCTCCACAGTGCTTAGTGATATGCTCCAAAAACCCTCAACTACTTTCTCACATCCACATATGACCTAAACCTAAAGTCCAACTCGGCCCCACCGATTCTTTCTATCCGGCGCCACCGAGTTCATATGTCATAGCCACTGCCACAAACCCTAGGCAAATCGGTCTCACCGATAGGGATCTCGGTCTCACCGAGATTGGATTGTAATCTCTTTGTGTATGTCCATTATCAAAATCAGTCTTACCGAGTTTGAGCAATCGGTACTACCGAGATTACAATGCAAACTCTCTGGTTAACTTATTACCAAAATCGGTCGCACCGAGTTTGAGTAATCGGTCCCACCAAGTTTGCCTGACCAACTCTCTGGTTAGCTTATTACGAAAATTGGTCTCATCGAGTTTGTGTAATCGGTCTCACCGAGATTACGTTATGCCCTAACCCTAACCATATCAGTTCCACCGAGTTGCATGTCGGTCCCACCGAAAACCCTAACGGTCACATAGTTTACTGAATCGGTCTGACCGAGTTTGTTGATTCGGTCCCACCGAGATTGGTAAATTGTGTGTAACGGTTAGATTTTGGGTGGAGGCTATATATACCCCTCCACCTCCTCTTCATTCGTAGAGAGAGCCATCAGAACGAGCCTACACTTCCAACTTGTTGTTTCTGAGAGAGAACCACCTACTCATGTGTTGAGCCAAGATATTCCTTTCCTACCATATGAATCTTGATCTCTAGCCTTCCCCAAGTTGTTTTCCACTCAAATCTTCTTTCCACCAAATCCAAATCCTGTGAGAGAGAGTTGAGTGTTGGGGAGACTATCATTTGAAGCACAAGAGCAAGGAGTTCATCATCAACACACCATTTGTTACTTCTTGGAGAATGGTGTCTCCTAGATTGGCTAGGTGTCACTTGGGAGCCTCCGACAAGATTGTGGAGTTGAACCAAGGAGTTTGTAAGGGCAAGGAGATCGCCTACTACGTGAAGATCTACCACTAGTGAGGCAAGTCCTTCGTGGGCGACGGCCATGGTGGGATAGACAAGGTTGCTTCTTCGTGGACCCTTCGTGGGTGGAGCCCTCCGTGGACTCGCGCAACCGTTTCCCTTCATGGGTTGAAGTCTCCATCAACGTGGATGTACGTTAGCACCATCTATCGGAACCACGGCTCAAACATCACCGTGTCTCTAAATTGCGTTTGAAATCTCCAAACCATTCCCTTTACATTCTTGCAAGTTGCATGGTTTACTTTCCGCTGCTCATATACTCTTTGCATGCTTGCTTGAATTGTGTGAAGATTGCTTGACTTGTGCTAAGATAGCTAAAATCGGCCAAAGACTAAAATTGGGAAAAGGCATAGTTTTTAATTGGTCAAGTAGTCTAATCACCCCCCTCTAGACTTACTTCTCAAGATCCTACACGTGTGGACATGCTTCTCTTCTGCCAACATGAGAAGGAGGCTAACACTGGCGAGTCCTTGGACATTTCTCATGTTATGTGGTTTGAGCTCTTATCTGCTATCTCTGAGCACAAGTGCCCGATCTATGGTCCTTTCATCATGCTGCTCATTGAGAAGGCCTGGCATAAGGTCTATCCCAAGGTTATGCTAGAGACTGGAGAGTTGGTGTCTCATGAGATCAAGCGTTTGAGGGAGAAGGATAACTAGGGCACCCAGGTCCCTAGATCTGGGGCTACATCTTCTGCTGCCGCCATGGAGACCGAAGGGGAGGCTGATGGTGATGATGATGATGACTATGAGCCTTCTGGGGCAGAGCCCTCTTGTGCACAGAAGCTTAATCTCAAGGTGAAGAAGTTGTTCTGCATGGAGGCTCACGGTCAGTACATGACTCATGTGGTTGAGAAGAAGGCCAAGGGTTGTCACAAGGAGCTCATGCGTCAGTTGGGTGCCACCGTTTACAGTGGATCTGAGGACCAGCTTACTGAGGAGGAGGAGTGGATTCAGCAGCACTGCCCGTGGACAGATTCTGATGCCGAGCAGTTCCCGACCGACGACGGCAATGCAGACGATCCCGCTGGGATATGATGTTCGAGACCCTTGCGTGCTATCACCTGGAGCCGTAGCAACACTCCCTCTCTTTTTGGTGTCTCGATGCCAAAGGGGGGGAGAGTTTAGGGATTTGTGTCGTTGTCTGCTTTGCGAGTGTGTTTTCTTTGTGGTGTGTTTTCTCGCCGTTTGCTTTGCTTGGTTTTGTGCCAGTGAGACCTAAGTTCCACACATATGGTGTGAGACAT
This sequence comes from Triticum dicoccoides, assembly GCF_002162155.2. Lineage (NCBI taxonomy): Eukaryota > Viridiplantae > Streptophyta > Magnoliopsida > Poales > Poaceae > Triticum > Triticum dicoccoides. Next base: position 598,841,692 of record NC_041389.1, on the reverse strand, counting down.
ATGCTACCTTATCCTTATTATCATTATCTATGTCTATCTTATGAGATTCATGCTTATTTTGTTATATATACTTTGCTCTCATATATCTTGCTTAGGTTGTTGGTCTCAAAATGTAGGGGAGCGTTGATCCTAGTATGTGTGCTGTGCAGTCCAAAGCACCTATCTAGACAGCACACATCTAGGGGAAGCCCATCTACATTTGTGAGTTGTGGGGTTTGCGCATGTCCTTTGTCTCTTCCCGTTTGTGCAAATCCCGTATTGTCATCAATCCACCAAAAAGGGGGAGGTTGTAAGGGCATATTTATCCCCAAGGTGTTTTGGTGATTGATGACAATGCTTTTGCGGACTAATCGTGTGCATTGAGATTTTCAGAGATTCATCCTTTGGCACGAGACGATTCCCTCCCCTCGGTGCTTTATTCAAGACGGTGCAGCTCCTTCGTTTCTCTGTTGGTGGACTAGTTGCGTAGGAGTCACCGTACTATCAAGACAGGATCCGCTTTGGTATGGCTAGGGTGGAATCAACACGTACACATTCTTATTGCACCCGCTGTTCCTTCCCGCTTCAATGGAGCTCTCATTCCCCTCTCTGCTCTCTCTGTCTGGCCCCAGCGGTAGTATCGCGGGCCACAGCGGTAGTACCGCCGAAGACAACAAGCGGTAGTACCGCTTACTGGATTCTGCCATAGTACCGCTGAGGCTCCGGGCCACTACCGCCTCGACTCGAGACCTCGTTTTCTCGTGTCGGGTTCTGCGGCACTAGTCGCGGCAGTAGCGGCGGTAGTACCGGTCCCGAGCGGTAGTACCGCCCTTACCACCGCGGTAGTACCGCTCTGGGTCCAGGACCCTGCTCCCCTTTTGTGCGCGGCAGTACCGCTAGGTGGCGCAGTAGTACCGCTGGCTTAGCAGTAGTACCGCCCACCCAAACGGTAGTACCGCTCTCTGCGGGGCTGCTTGGGAGGGGGGGTAACGGTTGGATTGTTTCCCCCACTATATAAAGGGGTCTTCTTCCCCAAAGTTGACCTACCTCTTCCCCCCAAAGCTCCATTGTTGCTCCAAGCTCCATTTTCTCCCGATCTCTCTCCCTAGCCAATCAAACTTGTTGATTTGCTCGGGAGTGGTTGAGAAGGTCCAGATCTACACTTCCACCAAGAGAAATTTGATTCCCCCCACTAATCCCTAGCGGATCTTGTTACTCTTGGGTGTTTGAGCACCCTAGACGATTGAGGTCACCACGGAGCCATAGTCCATTGTGGTGAAGCTTCGTGGTGTCGTTGGGAGCCTCCAATTAAGTTGTGGAGATTGCCCCAACCTTGTTTGTAAAGGTTCGGTCGCCGCCTTCAAGGGCACCAATAGTGGAATCACGGCATCTCGCATTGTGTGAGGGCGTGAGGAGATTACGGTGGCCCTAGTGGCTTCTTAGGGAGCATTGTGCCTCCACACCGCTCTAACGGAGACGTACTTCCCCTCATAAGGAAGGAACTTCGGTAACAGATCCTCGTCTCCACCGACTCCACTCTTGGTTACCTCGTGCCTTTACTTGTGCAAGATTATTTGTGTTGTATCCCTTGCTTGCTTGTGTGCTAGTTGTTGTTGCATCATATATGTTGCTCACCTAGTTGCATATCTAGACAACCTACTTTGATGCAAAGTTTAATTTGGTAAAGAAAAGATTAAAAAGTGTTAGTTGCCTATTCACCCCCCCTCTAGTCAACTATATCAATCCTTTCACACCCAATGTGAGCTAGGGGGTCATGCCAATCGTCATGAAAGCAAGACAAACTATTTGGTAGCCTGCATTAGACTCGGTAGGCCCATTAGATGGAATTTGGGCTCGTTTGGTTGTCTACGTTGCATCGAAATTTTGGTTTGCATGAGCCTTAAAGCTCCTCCCGGTCAGGCCCACCAAGAATGACCTAACGGTCGTGTTCTCTCATGCAAGCTCACGGCGGGTGGCGGGAAGGTGGGAACATAGCGCCAAGTTCATACAAGCTCGGAACCGTCCCCAGAAAAGTGGCAAAGAAATTGGGTCATCTTCTGCCGAACTGGTCGCCCTAATTAGCCACCACCACCAATCCCCCTCGAGTTGTACGCCCCGAGCAGGTTCTTCACCAACGAGCAGGTAAGCGGTGCTTCTTCTCTGGTCCCTTGTAGACGTCAGTGATTCTTCTTCCTCCTCTTCATCGATTTGTTCCGCGCCTCCACGCTACTCCACCGATGGTTGTAGTTCGAATCACTTCCTACCCATTCGAGCTTAGATCTGTAACCTTGTGACACTACTCTTCAGGAACATGCCCCATTAAGGGGGCAGTTCGAGAGACGGCGGACGGCTATGAAGGGCACTTCTTCCTAGTGGAAGCGATATCCATACGAATGGCTACACCACTGGCAAGGCTGGGTTTAGGGGAAAGAAACGTGTTTCCCTCCCGCGCGGACGGTTGCGTTTGGAGGCTGCTCCATATCAACACCACCGAACCTTCGAATATGAAGGCCCACAGATTTGATTTGTAGCAATTTCCAAAAATTGTGCAAGCCGAAAACGTATGGCAAATCTGCTAGATCTTGAACGTTTTAGCCAATTAATACGGCCATTTATTTCCGAGAGAAAACCTCGACTCGTATCTCAAATCAGGTGATGCGAGGTCTAGGTGTAAAGTGTGTGTTGCACTCGGTGTATTTTTAACTAAGTTATAGTGACCATATAGTTCTATAGTAGTGCTCTAAGCGCTCTTATATGTTATTACAGTGTGCGAATATTACTATTAATAGTGACAATAACTCTGAGGTCCGATCGGATGATTTTCAGCAATGATGTACGTCGAGCATACTTGATGGACATGTACTAGTCCAACATGGGAGTGGAGCCCATGCATCACATTCCGCACGTAACGTCGTGTTCAGTAAACTCCGGGCGTTGGTAGGGCCGTCCCAAGCAAACAGCGTGCGATCATGGCAGCCAACTCACAAGACATCAATCAAATCATCACGTACCAGAGAATTTTCTCTAAAGCCGAAAGTGGCAAAGGAAAGGAACACAAACAGCATAGGGATTCGATCATACCATGGGAATCTCCGTTAATTCCCCCATCATGCGGTCACCACCACTAGAGTACAAGGGCATGTGTCGTTGCTCTAGCAGCTACGCCAGCCTTGGCTGAGACCGTTCGGATTAATAATCTCCGTTCAAACCCAAGCGCGTCCATGCATGCATGCATGGATAAATCCATGAGGCTGGTCATAGTGGGAGTAACATAGATGCCACATAAGCAAAAATGATGATGTGGCAAGTAGTTAATGAGGAGAGAGGCAAATAGAGTAACATAATATGTTACCATCACATAGCGGTTTCCAATGCATAATGAGTCTACAAAGTAATAAATGAAGGCAACTATGTTACCACGCCTATGACACTACCCACTATGAAGGTAGTAACATAGACTAGTAACATACATATGTTACTAGTCTAAGTTACTCCCCACTATGACCAGCCTGATGTATGTGCGTCACTTGACGATTTGATGCCTTTGGAAAGCCACCTCTAAGAGTGGCTTATCACTCACTTGGTCGGCCGGGGCTGCCTTGACCGCCTGCCTCCATAACGTCCAGATGTCTGTGAGTCACGCGTGAGGCGACAACCTTTGACCCGACCTTCCTTTTTTCCGCAGCTTGGTTTGAACAAGCGATCAGGATGTAACCGGCGGCAATGTGGATCTTGCAGCAGACACAAGTTGCTGTGAGCTTGGGGTTTATCGTCGCCATCATGTTTCGTCACGAAGCAGCGGTGAGGGTGGAGCTGGGGATCGCAACTCAGTTGCTTTTGCATCAAAGGCTCTGTTTGATTCGCGGGATTTTTAAAATTTATACAAGATTGTGGGGCAATGCCCATTTCAGTTATATAGGATTGGTAGAGGGTGTTTGATGTCACAGGAAAAATAAAGGAATTGTAAAAGGAGATTGAAGTGGATGCTAGATTTCTTTATTCTCACTAAAGAAATTGGTACACATGATTTCTTAAAAAGAAATTCTATAGAATTCAATCATATGAATCAAACGATCAACATAGAAAATTTTCTATGGATTCAAATCCTAAAAAAGTCATATAATCTTTTTTTGAATCAGCGGAGCAATTAACAATATAACACTATGCCCCGAGTTCTCGTTTTCATCCGCAGGTGCCTGATCGATGACCACCGTATGATTGCAATGCAAGTGCTTTTGGCGAGGTCATGACCAGAAAAGAGAGCCGTTCCTATGACCGTGAGCTTCATTGTGTTGTTTTGATGTGAGGTGAAGCGACCATACTCCATAGTAACATCGTGTCAAGAAGCTTTTTGATCAATTCCTCTTGCATAGCTAGCCTGCTATTGCTATGATTACTCTATTTTCTTTTTGCGGGAGATCTAATGAGATTACTCACTTCATAGTAGTCTAGCTACTACGAAAGAAGCCTATAACTCAAGTGGCTCCTATCTGAACGCAAGCATGGACATCAAATTTATGGCTAGGGTATAAGAATTAAGAGCAACTCTAGCAGATTTGTTATATCAGGCCGATCGACATAATAGCCGCCAATATGACAATTTCGATCAAAAAGGTCAGTCTATTAGAGTCATCATCCTGCACCAAGTTGCCATAATTTATGGAGGACGCTTCATATTCAGCATGAGAGCCTTCATATTTGGTGGTTGGGGGCGTTGGTTTAGACGGCCCGCCATCCGCCAACCGCTCGCGTGGGAGAGAAGTTTCACCTCCCGAGCCTCCCACGCATCCAATCTCCTCTCCCATGCCAATGGCACAGAGGGTCAGATGGCCATAGCATCGGGAAGCACACCAATTAATGGCATCCACCGCGTGCCAACTTCCCGCTGCCACTGCCAACACGTTTCCGGCCACATTTTCTCACCGCCCACCACATTTTCCCGCCGCTTGCCGCCCGTAGCCGCGCCTACACTACCCTCACCGCCACCCACAACCTCCACCCCTCTCCCCGTCGAGATGTCGCTTGGCCTGCTGCTGCACTGAGTGCCGCTCTCGTTGGAGAAGAGGATCATGGACGAGGAGCAAGCGGAGAGGAGGCCGTTGTCAAGGACGAGGAGTAGGAGTGGCATACTCGTGACGCATTCGAGGACGCGCGTGTGGATCCCCCTAAATGAGTGGTTGGATTGGGATCCCACAACACACTCCGTTGAATGGGGTATTCAGCACAACTGCGTGTAGACGACGTATGGAAGGAGAGAGCTCATCCAGCAAGTTATCTAGGCCAGCTTAGGCCCCCTATTGATGAGGCATGGGTTGAGCACTACGCCGCCAGTGCCTCGGTCATCCGTCTCGGTGAAATCTTGAAGGCCACCGCCGCCGGGCATGCATTAAAGGACGATATGGACACGTGGTGTGGCTTTATTTAGAGGAGAAACATGTGGAATTAGCGGCTGAGAGGACCGCATCCGATGGTGCACATTCGACATGAGCATGGTGTCATTCATCGAGACAAACCACACCATGCATATTGTTGCTTGCCCCCCTTGAAAAGTAGTACCTGACTTCGCCGGCAGGAATATGACGAAAACAAGGTCACCGGACCCGTCTCACGGTCGCGTTGCTAATCAACTTTTCTACCCCTGTGTAACATGACGTTATTTCAAATTAGTGTGTAGATTTATTTATTTATTGCGGGGAACATGTTGAGTGTAGATTTTTGAGTTAATGAAACAAAAAAACTGAAAAGAAAGAAAATATAGGCTGCATATGTCAAGTGTGTGTTGCGCACAACCATCTCAGCTTCCATATCCATATGGAGCATATGCGATATGGCGACTAGCTATATAACGACTCTGCTAGAGGTGCTCTAAGAAACCATCACTTCTGCCAATTAACTCTACTTGTATCTTGTTTGCAAAAAGAAGAAATGGAAAACTCTACCTGTATACCTAAACACTATGCTCCAAGTTCTCGTTTTTATCTGCAAGTCCCCGATCGATCACCGCCGCATGATTGCAACACAAGTGGTTTGGGCGGTGTCATGGTCAGAAAAGGAGAACCGTTGGTATGAACGCGGGCTTCATTGTGTTGTTTGATGTGAGGTGAAGCGACCATACTCCATAGTAACATCGTGTCGAAACGCTTTTCGATCAATCCCTCTTGCATTGCTAGCCTGCTATCACCATGATTACTTTTCCTTTCCGCGGGCGATCTAACTGAGATCACTCGCGCCATAGCACCAGCCAGTTTGTTACACCAAAGTAGTCAGTTCAGGGCATCTCCAGCCGTTGGCCCCCCCAGGACGCATACAAATCGCCCTCGGGGGCGAGCCGGCGATACACTCGGCGCTGGGGACGGTTTTGCGCCCAGTCGTCGCCCGCAGCTCGTCCCCAGGCGCTGAAATTGGCCCACTTTGCAGCCCAATTTCGGCGAATAAACGTCCCATATGAGCGAGAATAGACGCATATTCGGCGTGGTTTCGCCGTGTCTCGGCGTTCAATTATCAACACAATTATTTTTTATCACATATTTCATCACAGAAAAATCAAATACTTCAACAAAATACTACAACAACAAATAGTTCAATACAAATTATATAGTTCAACAAATAAAAACTCGTATTTCATCACGCGGCGTCCCCCTTGAGCCTCCATAGGTGCTCAATCAGACCTTTCTGCAGTTGATGATGCACCTGTGGGTCTCGGATCTCCTGACGCATACTGAGATAGGCAGTCCAAGTTGTCGGTAGCTGGTGATCAACTTCGGCTAGAGGACCCTGCCTGTAGTATGGTTCAGTGTCAAACACTGGGTCTTCTTGCTCGCTCTCGATGATCATGTTGTGCAAGATGACACAGCAAGTCATGATCTTCCACATTTGATCTTTCGACCAGGTCTGAGCGGGGTACCGAACAACAGCGAATCGAGATTGGAGCACACCAAATGCCCGCTCGACATCCTTCCTGCAAGCCTCCTGAAGCTTCGCAAACCAGGCGTTCTTGCCTCCTGCCACAGGGTTTGAGATCGTCTTCACAAATATCGACCATCTCGGATAGATGCCGTCAGCTAGATAGTACCCCTTGTTGTATTGGTGCCCATTGATCTCGAAGTTCACCGGAGGAGAATGGCCCTCAACGAGCTTGGCAAAAACAGGAGAGCACTATAGCACGTTGATGTCATTGTGAGTTCCTGGCATACCAAAGAAGGAGTGCCAAATCCAGAGGTCCTGTGTGGCTACCGCCTCAAGCACCACACTGCAACCGCCTTTGGCGCATTTGTACATCCCCTGCCAACCAAATGGGCAGTTCTTCCATTTCCAATGCATGCAGTCGATGCTTCCAAGCATCCCAGGAAATCCTCTTGCTGCATTCTGGGCTAGGATCCGAGCAGTGTCTTCCGCATTGGGTGTTCTCAAGTATTGTGGCCCAAACACTGCCACCACTGCCCGACAGAACTTGTAGAAACACTCTATGCTGGTGGACTCGGCCATGCGCCCATAGTCGTCGAGTGAATCACTGGGAGCTCCATATGCAAGCATCCTCATCGTTGTCGTGCACTTCTGGATGGAGGTGAATCCAAGAGCGCCAGTACAATCCATCTTGCACTTGAAGTAGTTGTCGAACTCCCGGATGGAATTCACAATCCTGAGGAAGAGCTTTCGGCTCATCTGATAACGGCGCCGAAATGTTCTCTCGCCATGAAGTGGAGCATCGGCGAAGTAGTCGGAGTACAACATGCAGTAGCCTTGCAGACGATGCCGGTTCTTTGCTTTCACCCGCCCCGGCGCCGAGCCACCTCGACCCGGCTTTTCATTGCTCGCCAGCAGCTGGGCGAGGGCGGCGAGCACCATCAAATGCTCTTCTTCCTGGACGTCGGCCGCGGCTTCCTCCTCCAGCAGCGCGGCGAGCTCTTCCTCCTCATCCGAGTTCATCGCCGAGACAGTCAAAACGCCGAACACCTTGCGCTCGGTGGGCGCGTACCCGCCGTTAAACCGCGCCTCCGCGGCCGAAAACGCCCAGCTGCTGCGGGAGGGGCTGCCGCGGCGAAGCGCTGCTATTTTCCGGCGGGGAATGGCTATCTAGCGGAGTAGGCCGGCGGCCGTCGCCGGGATATAGCTAGTGGTGGCCGAGGGCGCGGGGGGTGCGAGGCGAGTCGGGGGAAGAAAACCTTGACTTTCCCCCTGTCGGTGTGGGCCAGGCGTGCTTTTCCCTAGCGCCGGAGCCCCCAACGGCTTCCCAGCGCGCCGGGTTCGGCCTGTGACCGCCGGGCGGAAAAAAGGTCCGAACCGGCGATTTTCGGCGTCCTGGGGATGCGACTGGGCCGTTTTTTCGGCGCCGGCGCCGAAAAAGTGGCCTGGGGGGCCTGTTGGGGACGCGGCTGGAGATGCCCTTAGATACACTCTTGTGTTACTCTATTTTGCAAGAAGCCTCGAGTGGCTCCTGTATGAAGTAGGTAGTAGTATGAAGGAGAGAAAACGCAAGCACGGACACTACCGTGGTTTCCGCATGGACTGGTAGACATAGACACTGCCACGCGTGCAGTGCTACTGATATTCTCCGCTTCCTCTACCCAGCTAGCTAGGCCATCTGCTGCCGGGCCCGGGCATGCTGTTGTACACCGGGGAACGGAGATCGGCATCCTCCTCCCTGCAAAAGTGCAAGCAGCATCCCAGACCGGTCGTCCGGCCGGGTCTCGGTCACGACGTGCATGCATGGCCGGTCGCGTCGGTCGACATACGGTGGCCCGTCCCCCGACGGCGTGCCCCCCCTTGCCCACACCACACCAACCCACCCCACGGCAGCAGTACGTACGTACGCACGCCCCTCCACGGCTCATAACGCCCATGGTCGTCACGGCCATATCGTTCCAGCACTGCCCACGAACAGTCCACACCTGCTTTCCCTATAGTACTGCTCCATCGGATTAGCTCGCAATTGCAGCACGTTGGAAACTGCAGATCATCATCAGGAGTACGTAAACAGCCATAATCAAGGCTTTTGCGCGCGGTTGGTCGCGACGACTGATGATTAGCCAGGCCAGGCCAGCACACTCGCGAGAGCCCGGCTCGGTCCTGTCCGGTCAAACTATTCCGCGACGGCACGCCAGGGAAACGGGCGGGCGGCCGGGCAGAAGCGTGCCGGGCAGCGACAGGGCAGGCCATGGCCATGCATGCATGCACGCGGACGCGGAGCCCGACAGGCGGCCGTATCGTACGTGCCACGGCGAAAACGACGGCCGATCAGACCGCCACCACCACGCCACCCCCAGATTCTCTCGCCGCGCCGCGCCGGGCCAGGGCCGGTCACCGGCTGGCCGGCTGGCTACTGCTGACAGACAGCGTGACGGGAGGGGCTCTCCCTTGTTCGGGACCGACCCGGTTCAAAGGCAGTGCAGTGCAGTGCAGGGGAAACAAAGCGCCCGGTAAAGTGACGGACAGCTTCCCTTCTCACCCTAGGGTAAAGATGAGAGAGGCTACGTGCACCCACCCCCACCCGGTAGCTAGGAATAGCCAATGGTACTGGTGTGGTGGCCGCCTGGCCGGGCTTGTGTGTGCAGAAGGATTGACTGGCTCCTAGAAACGCGGGCTGCGCGGCCCGCCTGGCTCGCCGCGCTGCCGCTCTTCTCCCGGACATGACCGCCGATCATGGAGGCGATGCGATGCCGTGACAGATTCTCTTCCGGCCGCGGCCTCCGTCACCTCTCTATATTCTCTCCGTGTGTTGCAATGATGGCACGGCCAATACTAGGCTGCCCTAGTTAGGCTCTAGCGCCACTGTTCACCCAGTGTAGTGTGCCGTGCGTTATTGGCGCAACTGTTCCTATATTCTTCTTCGCGCATTTTTTTTGTTTCTTCCTCTTGGTAGCACAAAGAAGCTTGGAGATGAGGCTCGTGTTCACTGAGCTGGATCAAATCTAAAATATATATATAAAGAATGTAGTACTGGTAGTTGTACGTTGTGTCCGTGAGCGCGGATGAGGACAAAGCGAAGTTTCCAAAGCCGCGGTACGAATGGCGCATCATGGGTTTATGGATGAAAAGAAGCGATGTATAGTATGAGTATCAGAGTCTGGGCACGCTGAAATCAATCCGAGTCCATCGATCAACAGCGGCGAGCGAGGCGAGCGAGCGCATTGCCGAGTGGGTGGCCATCGCGGCGGTCGGTCAGTCACTGTGTCCGTCCGTCCGTCTGTCTGTCGAGCGCGCTCGCTTTCGGAGGAGCTCGGGAAAGATGCACAGACGCTGAGACGGATGGACGGCCCGATTTGACGGGTGCGGGCAGCGCAGCAGGGCATACGTAGAGTAGAGTGACGGGACGCGACGCCAGGAAACAAACTCTTGTACCCTCCTCCGACGCTTTTCCTCCTCCTCCTCCCCCTCTGCGTCCATTCATCCTTCGCCTTCGTCTGGATGTGGGTGTGGGCGCACGCAGACGCAGACGCAGACGCAGCGCAGGACTCGATGCGCGTCGGGAATATCGGAGTGTGGGGGCGCCGTGTCTTTTCCCGCGCTCTCGATCGATCCGTCGATCGCCAAGTCGAGTTGGAAGCCGCGGCAGCAGCAGCAGGCGCGCCCTGCGAAAGGCGGAAGCGAGACTGGACTGCAGCACAAGATTGGGGCAGAAGCAGCGCGGTCCTACGTGCTTTGCCTAACGTGATGATGGGTCAATCCGGGGGATTCGTGCCCCTCTGCTCTGCAAAGCACCGTCGTAAACCTGTTCAAAAAGGTTAAAGGCCCAGGACCGCAAAGGCACGCGCTGGCCCTCCCCTCGCCACAAAACATGCGCTTTTTTCCTTGAAGAAGAAGAGAAAACATGCTCCTTGTGCGCCGCGCCGGCCCGGGCTCTTCTGTTTTCGCTGCCAAATCCATCCAAAAGCGTCGTGCAAAACCCTTTTTACCACCGCCACGGCTTGGTGAATTTCTCGCCCAACAGTTCGGCGCGGAATTTTCATCCTTTTTCGCGGCATTCGGAAAAGGCTGGCTGTGGTTGCTTTGCATGCATGAAGACCTACGGCTACGGCTTGATGAATTTCAGAGTTTCTTGCAAAAGAGGAGGAAGATGGGTTTCGGATCAGAATGGTCTTGTCGTTTGTCGGGCCATTCACCTCACCCGGGAGCAGCGGAGTGGAGTGGAGCGGAGCTAAACAATTGGCGGTGGGATACGTCACGGCTTTATCAGATCGGCACCGGGGCGCTTTATTCCTTTCCTCGGAAGGAATCCATGCATGCATGGCGATGGCGCGGGGAAGAGGGGCTAGCGAGCGAGCACGACAGTAAAAAACAAACTTGGTGTTCCCGATCCAATCCATCGCCATCGGCCATCGATCGGGGCGCGGGGCAGAAGAGAACGAGAAGAGAGGAGAGGGGAGAGATTCGACGGGGAAACCGCCATGATGAGGCCCGATCGCGCCCCAAGAGAACATTCTCATGCATCAGATCTTTGCCCGATCTTTTTGTTTAATCGATCGCCTGCCGGAGCCAAAGTTCATAGGGCCCTGCGCTGCGCGGCCAGGCCACCCGGGAAGGGAATCAAAGACCGCCCTGCCTGCCGCCCAGATCGGCCGGTGCTATGCATGCATGCCATTGCCATGCACAGTGCTCGTCGCCACTGCGACGCGATCACGCCATCGAATAAGATACAGTGATGATGATCGGAGGAGTAACAATATATGAATGTCTTGGGCGGCACGAGGGGGAAACATTATGCTGCTACTATATGCTCCTAGCGTGATCGAACGTACTACTCGATCTATGCCGTCATATTATAGTAGTACTGCACTCTGATCGTCTCGGCGTGTACCATTCACGAGGAACGACGATTGACAAAAAGAACGGCGATCGAGATCGTACCCCGGAGGCCGGAGCGCATGATGATTATGTTCTGCAACACGCGTTTTCGGAATTCGGCGCTGCTTGGACTGGCCACGTTCCCTTTCTTTATGCGGAGGCCTGCACAGCTGCAGATTTTACGGGGAGCTGCTGTAGCAAGAGCATCCACACCGGACACCCCAAACCCGATTGAAACGCCCGGACGGACGGCCCGATCATAAAATTTCGATCCAGAAGGACGCCTCAAACGGGTCTCAAACGTCTGACTGACGCCATTAGTATCCAACCCAAAATGGAACGAATATGAGGGTGCCCGGACGCGTCCACCGTCCCTGCTGCAAGTCGTGGCGGTTCCACCTGCTGCGACAGAAACTCCTCATCTCTCGTCGGTGCACTCAAATTTTAGTCCCACATCGCCGCGCGAAGTGGATGCTGACCGGCTTAAATAGTTGCGCCAGCGGATGGCGGCAAGCTTCTCTGTTATTGTATAGTCTATCAATTCTCGTGTGAACGAGATGACTTGACACTAGACTGCATTTCATCAACTAATGATTGTTCATCGAGTGTCAAGTTCGCCTCGTTCATGTGCGTTGATACCCCTACTATAATGACAGTAGATTTTTTAGATTTTTATTTTGTTCATCAATTTTTATCAACACATTGTGATTCATAAAAGCGGTACTGACATGAATGTTTCCCTTATCAAGGAGTTAGACCCTGACTATGAATCTTCTGTGTATTAAGCGTAGAAGATTCATAGTGACAGTCTATCTTCTTAACAATGGATGCACTGATGTCAGAAGCTTATCACTTCTCGACGACTCGACTATTTAAGCCAGTCGACTAGCTCGTCACGCGGCAAGGTGGAACTTATACGGGTGTGAGAATCTTAAGTATGAGTAATTTTCTGTGTATTTTGACAGCTCAACCGGCCAAAGACGGATGGGATGATCATCGTGCAAGGCTCTGCATGTAATATATGTTTTGGAAATAGGGTATGTGATCGCAAATAGTAAAATTTGAGACCCGCCCGATCACTATCTGCGGGCGCCGCGTCCGCGGACGTTATATGCCCCAAATTTGCAACATGCGGCCGTAGATGCTCTAAGGACGTGTTTTGTTGCCTGCATTTGACCCAACCAGGCCCGTGCGGAAAGAATTCGGCTTGTTTGGTAGCCCGCATACATTGTTCGGCCTATATTGCACGAAGTTTAAAGCGACTCATGTCCTCAACTTCTCCGACCGTTCCCACGTCCACATCGAGCTACAGCCATGACCTCTATGAATTCAATCACCCTCTTCTATCTATTCGTTGTAGCTAGATCTGGGAGCATGTAGTCATAGTGTTTGATGTGCAAGCATGTGGTAGGGTTGATTCGTGCAGTTTGTGTGCTATGCTTACTGTCAATGCGGTATATTATGATGCTATGGTAGCTATTGGTGGTGGATTTGTAGCATGGTAGAGTAGTGTGATAGTGATGAACACAATGGATTTATAGCTAGTTGTCATTTATAATGAACAAATACCGGTAAACATGCATAATGGACAACTATTTGGTTCAACGGGACATGATATATAAAGAGAACATGCAACAAATGATCTCTAAAAATGCGTAAAATATAGAGCCATCAATGGTCTGTATATTTTGGTGAGGTGGTATATACTAACCCCTTACGGTGATTCTCAGAGTGATCACAAACTTGAAGTGGTAGGAAGACACCCTCTTTCTGACGTGGTGGTGGTAGGATGACACCATAGTAGTGCTAGGTTGAACTTGTTATGCCATATGATCATGCATACTTACTAGTTCTCTACTGCTACATTGCTTCCTGCTTGATTGCTCCATTGCTTCCTGCTTGATTGCTCCATTGCTTGCTGCTTCATCTGCTACTCTTTGTGCACTTCTAGGACAAGTGGTAACACAAAGGGTTTAAGACTAGGCAGGCGACAGAAGATGCTTACGCCAAATTTGTCTGAAAGCAGGCATGCAAGGTTGAAGTTGGCAAGGCGGCAGAAGATGCTCATTGTGTAGTTTGTCACCGTTGCAGTGTTTTGGTGTTGGTGTGGTAACTGTGATTGTGTGCAAGGTAACCTTACCACATAGGGTACAAGGTTAGCACACCTCAGAGGCTGTGTGCAACCAAACAACGTGCTTATGTTTGAGTTGAGACAATGCAGGCAACCAAACAATGTGCGCAAAGCTATCCATGATGCAGGCAAGCAAACAAGTTGTAGATGTTGGCTTTTAGGCTGTTTCTACTAAGCCAGGCTTCATTAGGCAGGCCTCATTGCTCTAGGATGGGGCGGAATGGCAACCAAACACGCCCCAAAGTACTTGAGATAAATCACATATTACGAGATGCCCTTTTATATTCCCCTAAAAATGTGTTTCTAGGCCTCTAAGGATATTTTTTCTGTAAGGAAACTGTCGGTGTCAAAACCGGCGGATCTCGGGTAGGGGGTCCCGAACTGTGCGTCTAGGCGGATGGTAACGGGAGACAAGGGACACGATGTTTTACCCAGGTTCGGGCCCTCTTGATGGAGGTAAAACCCTACGTCCTGCTTGATTGATATTGATGATGTGGGTATTACAAGAGTAGATCTACCACGAGATCAAGGAGGCTAAACCCTAGAAGCTAGCCTATGGTATGATTGTTGTTCGTCCTAAGGACTAAAGCCATCCGATTTATATAGACACTGGAGAGGGCTAGGGTTACACAGAGTCGGTTACAATGGTAGGAGATCTACATATCCGTATCGCCAAGCTTGCCTTCCACGCCAAGGAAAGTCTCATCCGGACATGGGACGAAGTCTTCAATCTTGTATCTTCATAGTCTTGGAGTCCGGCCGATGATGATAGTTCGGCTATCCGGACACCCCCTAGTCCAGGACTCCCTCAGTAGCCCCTGAACCAGGCTTCAATGACGACGAGTCCGGCACGCATATTGTCTTCGGCATTGCAAGGCGGGTTCCTTCTCCGAATTATTTATAGAAGATTGTGAACACCAGGATAGTGTCCGGCTCTGCAAAATAAATTCCACATACCACCGTAGAGAGAATAATATTTACACAAGTTCATTCTGCTGACGTATTTTGTGGCGTGACGTCACAGCACTACCAAGCCTTTACTCGAATTGTTTTTATTGCACCACCTCAGCGCATTTAGCGCAGCGGTTTCCTTGGCACGTCTTGTCGAAGCAGAGATCGTGTTCTCCTTATTTCGGGATTCCCGTTAATACGGACGTGGGTAACCCAACCGCGCCCGTTGCCACGCCCCCTCCATCGAAGGCGGGTTCCAAACGGTCACGGGGACGGCTCTTGGTATTCTCCCCCTTTATAATGAGACCAAGGCCCGTTCTTTTTTCTTCAACCCTCGATCGAATCCGCCCCTCGCCCCGAGTTTCAACACCCAAGGCTCCAGATTCGGGTACTTTCGACCTTCGACAATGTCCGGCTCCGACCTACGAGGCCGGTAGAGCTGCAGGATTTGCTTGAGAGGGCGTCTATCTCAGAAGATCACCGCACATTAATGAGTATGGTGATTGAAAGGATCTCATCCGCCGAGAGCGGGTTGTATGAGGCCGTCGGAAGTTTGCTGACGGGGTTTGAGGTACACAAAAAATGACATACCTTTTGACAGTTTTGCACATGGAGTGCGCCCTATATAGATAGTAGCCCCTGAGGCTTGGTATGCTGTCGAAAGCGACAGCGTGCCGAGGATCATAATCTCAGTTATAGAATGTCGCCTTTCCTATGCAGGTGGCGGAACATTCGGTGGTCAGCCGGACTGATGGAGTTGCCGAGCTGAAGCAGCAACTCGATGTTGCGGATGCGGACATCGTACTGGTCAATAAACGACTTAACGAGTCACAAGGTAAGTGGTTGCTCCGCGGTCACCCAGTAAGGGAGCTGATGCCCGTTCCTTACAATTTGTATGCTTGATGCAGATGGTGCCGCTGCTGTGGAAGACCTTTGAGCAGAGCTTGCTCGAGCCAAGGAGCAAGCCAGGAAAAGTGATGCGGCTGCCTCGAAGGCAGTGGAAGAGCTAAAAGCCAAAAAGGCTGCTCACTGCCGAAGCAGGGAGGAGATGGCCGGAATGGCCGTGAAATTAAAAGATGCTACCGACTGCTATGAGGTTCTTGAAAGAGAACGCCGAGCGGAGCAAGAGGACCTGAAGAAGGCCGTCGCCGAAGCCAAGGATGCCCGTAGTGCGATGCGGGCTATGAAGGAGGAACTGCGTCAGGCCGGAGACATTACGGCTGGAAAGCCCTTTCTGCTGCGTAGGAAGTTCATGGATCCGAAGTATGCTCAGTTGGGCCAATTGTGTGGTGCGGAGGATCCTTATCTGGATTTGGCGGCGAGTGCGGCGGACGCAGTCATGCACTTCCGAAGCCAAAAGGATCACGAAATGGAAGAGCTTTTCTGGTCTCAATTCCATAGTCCGGAGTGTCCACTTCCGTTGACTGATCGGTTGGCGGAGTGGCCTGAGCTGAAAAGGTTGTCCGGACTTGCCATGACAGATGTGGTGGCTCATCTGTGGCCAGAAAGGCCCAAGCCGGAGAGTTATTTTGGCTTGTTGCAGCAATTCCTTGGGGCGGTGCAGCATATCGAGGTGATGAAGCGGTCGGCATGCATAGAGGGTGCATGGATGGCTCTCGCCCATGTTAAGACATACTGGGCGGAGATGGATGCCACCGCTGTTGCATCCCGGGCTTCGGACAAAAGCCGATTACCCGCCGAGCACTATTTTGAGGAAGTCCTGCAGGGCGTTCATTTAATAGAGTCGCAGTGCTCGAAAGATGTTATATTCAAATGACATGTATGATTTGTGAGATCATGTTCATAATGTAACATCTTTTTATACTTGTGCTTCAAGTATTGAACTATCTCCTGTGCGGCCGTATATGTATAGCCTGAAAGATGGCAGTCTTTGGCTTCAGCCCCCACGCACATGGTGCGGGGGTGTTTGCAAAAGAAAAACGCTTTTTCACACTTAATCCAACGTCTTGGTCCTTTAAAGGAGGTGATAGCATAGCAAACTAGGCAACCGGACTATAATGCTTTATCACTTTCACTTAGCCATAGGAGCTCGATGGTGGGGCTACTATATAGCCCCTAGAGGCACCGCGCTCTCCGAACTCGGGGCGCGTATGTGCCTGACCGAGAAGCGGTCCTTCGTCAAAGCGGAGGAATTCTAAACATTCCAGTAGTCGATCGAGTGGTTGACCAGTCTCTCGCTATATCATGACAGTCAGTTTTCGGCTTTCTCTACTGAGGTGCTCGCCCGGCCGAACCGGGGCACAATCGCAGTAGTTCTCCTGGTGCCGTGTTAGCCGATGGAGCGGAACGTAAGGCGGCAAAACACAGGAGCCGGGCAAACCCAACATTTGACCAAAGACATGATTCGGAGCTGATGCATATAAGGCCTAACTCGAGACGCCGAACACTCCGTGAGGTATTCAGTGTTTATGATACTAGGCAGAACAATGCCCTAAGCCCCTAGTGTCCAGGTACGGGCGAGAACTTCTGACGCGGCCGATGCCAAAACGCCAGCCTCCTCCTCGGTTATGGTAGCAAACCGGGGGATGTGTATCAACAAAAGACAGTAAGAAAGGTTTACGCAGGGTCTTAATCTGAAAAGAATCCTTGCAACGGGTCCCTGCTGCACGTCTGCGCCTGTGTCTCCGTTGTGCTGTATCCTGGACGGGCGTAGCACGTGCTTCATCTGTAAAAGAGAAGGACTTAGTTTGGAAAAAATATCGTGCAAAAGATGTATTTAAAATAAAGTATGATTTGTAAGATGAATGAAGTTGAGCTTTATTGGCTCTCATTGTTTATACGTGCAGCCCCTTGTAAAGAGGTATGCGGCTGGGAAGCCCCTTGTTTATTTATGCCGGACTCGCCTAACCGTGTCCGAGGTCTGAATGACCTGTTTTTAGGGGCTTTGACCAGCAAGGTCGGATTAGTGTGTGGCTGTCAAGGCAGTCTCACGTTTTCCGTGGTCGAGGAACACTCGGAGTGACCCTTTAATGTGATTATGCCGCGTGGACCAGGCATTTTAAGCATAAGAGACGCGTAATGCGGTATTGCGTTAAAGCGGGCGAAAGCTTCGCGTCCCAGTAGTGCTTGATGGCTACTTTTGAATGGGGCGATATGGAAAATGAGCTTTTCGCGACGGAGGTTGTCGGATGAACCAAACACGACCTCTAGTGGTATAGAGCCTGTACAATTGGCGTAAAGGCCAGGCGTCACTCCTGTGAAGGAATTGCTGCTATGGTATGGTCTATCCCCATTCTGCGGATGGTGTCCTTGTATGGCAGGTTTATATCGCTGCCGCCATCCATTAGGACTTGTGTGAATTGTAGTCCGTCGATTATGGGATCCAATACCAAAGCAGTCCCTCCTGTGTTTCGAACACTTCTGGAGTAATCCTGATGGTGGAAAGTAATTGGTCTAAACATCCAATTTCGGGACTCTACCGGGGTGGACCGTGCGGCGCGTGTTTTAGCAGGTGCCGCACTATTTTTCATTGTTATCACATGAAGTGAGTTCACTATTTTGACTTCTAGTGGGAAAGTCTTCTGTTTTCCGGCGTGCTGCTTGTGGGGTTTGTCGTCGTCTTTGCTTGGTGTGTCGAGCCCCTTGTGTTCGGCGTTAAGTCGACCGGACTGCTTGAAGACCCAACAATCTCTGTGGGTATGGTTTGCAGGCTTCCCGGGGGTACTGTGGGAGTCCTGGACTAGGGGGTGTCCGGATAGCCGAACTATCATCATCGGCTGGACTCCAAGACTATGAAGATACAAGATTGAAGACTTCGTCCCGTGTCCGGATAGGACTTTCCTTGGCGTGGAAGGCAAGCTTGGCGATACAGATATGTAGATCTCCTACCATTGTAACCGAATCTGTGTAACCCTAGCCCTCTCCGGTGTCTATATAAACCGGATGGCTTTAGTCCGTAGGACGGACAACAATCATACCATAGGCTAGCTTCTAGGGTTTAGCCTCCTTGATCTCGTAGTAGATGTACTCTTGTAACACACATCATCAATATTAATCAAGCAGGACGTAGGGTTTTACCTCCATCAAGAGGGCCCGAACCTGGGTAAAATATCGTGTCCCTTGTCTCCTGTTACCATCCGCCTAGACGCACAGTTCGGGACCCCCTACCCGAGATCCGCCGGTTTTGACACTGACATTGGTGCTTTCATTGAGAGTTCCTCTGTGTCGTCACCGATAGGCTCGATGGCTTCTTCGATCATCAACAATGACACAGTCCAGGGTGAGACCTTCCTCCACGGACAGATCTTCGTATTCGGCGGCTTTGCACTGCGGGCCAATTCGCTTGGCCATCTGGAGCAGATCGAAAGCTACGCCCCTGGCCGTCAGGTCAGATTTGGAAGTTTGAACTTAACGGCTGACATCCGCGGGGACTTGATCTTCGATGGATTCGAGCCACAGCCAAGCGCGCCGCACTGTCATGACGGGCATGATTTAGCTCTGTAGCCGGACAGTACCCTGGAGGCCGCACTCGAGCCTGCTCCGATCTTCAATTCGGAGCCGGCTGCGCAGATCGAGGACGGATGGCTAGACACCGCCTCGGGGGCTGCAACCTCTACGGCGATAGAGCCGAACACTGACCTTGTCCCTCATGAAGCTCGTGACTCCGAGGTGCCGGACTCCTCGCCAGACTCCGAACCTCCCGCGCCCCCTCCAATCGAATCCGATTGGGCGCCGGTCATGGAGTTCACCGCTGCGGACATCTTTCAACACTCACCTTTCGGCGACATCTTGAGTTTGCTAAGGTATCTCTCGTTATCAGGAGAGCCCTGGCCGGACTGCGGTCAGGACGGTTGGGATGCGGACGACGAAGAAATTCAAAGCCCACCCACCACCCACTTAGTAGCCACTGTCGACGATCTAACCGACATGCTAGACTACGACTCCGAAGACATCGACGGTATGGACGACGATGCCGGAGACGACCAAGAACCAACGCCTACCGGGCACTGGAAAGCCACCTCATCATATGACATATACATGGTGGATATCCCAAAGGATGGGAATGGCGAAGGAACAACAGAGGATGACCCCTCCAAGAAACAGCCCAAGCGCCGGCGTCAGCAGAGCCGCTCTAAATCCCGCCACAGCAAGAATGAAGATTCCGGCACCGGAGATAATAACACCCTAGACAGTGCCGAAGACAACCCACTCCAGCAAGATTCAGCACAGGAGGACGGAGACGCCAGCCCTCATGAGAGAGCGGCAGAAGAAGAGGTAGAGGATTATATGCCTCCCTCCGGAGACGAGGCAAGCCTCGACGATGACGAATTCGTCATGCCTGAGGATCCCGTCGAACAAGAACGTTCTAAACGCAGGCTTATGGCCACGGCAAACAACCTCAAGAAAAAGCAGCAACAACTTAGAGCTGATCAAGATCTGCTAGCCGACAGATGGACTGAAGTCCTCGCGGCCGAAGAGCATGAGCTCGAACGACCCTCCAAAAGCTACCCTAAACGCAAGCTGCTCCCCCGATTAGAGGAGGAGGCGTATGAACCCGCATCACCAGCAGACAATACGGCTGACCGACCACCCCGTGGTCGCGACAGAGAGGCCTCTAGGCCCTTCACTAGAACCGTACCCCGACATCGCTCAAAAAGCACAAGGCCACAGGGGAACGCTCCAGACTTGCGAGATATATTGGAGGATAAGGCAAGACAAGCAAGATCGATCTATGGATCGCGTGGGCGCCCCATGTTACGTGACGACAACCGTCGCGCCGGACACAGTAAGTCCGTCCGGGCCGAACAAAATAGACAAAGCTCTTTTGAGCTCCGTCGTGATATCGCCCAGTACAGAGGCGCCGCACACTCACTATGCTTCACAGATGAAGTAATGGATCATCAAATCCCCGAAGGGTTAAACCTGTGAATATTGAATCTTACGATGGCACAACAGACCCCGCGGTTTGGATCGAAGACTATCTCCTTCACATCGACATGGCCCGCGGTGACGATCTTCACGCCATCAAATATCTCCCACTCAAGCTTAAAGGACCAGCCCGGCATTAGCTTAACAGCTTGCCAGCAGAGTCAATTGGGAGTTGGGAAGACCTGGAAGCCGCATTCCTCGATAACTTCCAAGGCACGTATGTGCGACCACCAGACGCTGACGACCTAAGCCATATAATTCAGCAGCCAGACGAATCGGCCAGACAATTCTGGACACGGTTCTTAACCAAGAAAAACCAAATCGTCGACTGTCCGGATGCGGAGGCCCTCGCGGCCTTCAAACATAACATCCGCGACGAGTGGCTTGCCCGGCACCTGGGACAGGAAAAGCCAAAATCCATGGCCGCCCTCACATCACTCATGACCCGCTTCTACGCGGGTGAGGACAGCTGGCTAGCACGCAGCAACAACCTCAGCAAAAATTCTGGCAGTCCGGATATCAAGGACCGTAATGGCAGGTCGCGTCGCAACAAAAACAAATGCCGCATTAACGGTGATAATAGTGAAGATACGGCAGTCAATGCCGGATTCAGAGGCTCTAAACCCGGTCAGCGGAAAAAGCCATTCAAAAGAACTACTCCGGGTCCGTCCAATTTGGACCGAATACTCGACCGCTCGTGCCAGATACACGGCACCCCCAAAAAGCCAGCCAACCACACCAACAGGGACTGTTGGGTATTCAAGCAGGTAGGCAAGTTAATTGCCGAAAACAATGACAAGGGGCTGCATAGCGATGACGAGGAAGAGACCCGACCGCCGAACAATAGAGGACAGAAGGGTTTGCCCCCACAGGTGCGGACGGTGAACATGATATACGCAACGCACATATCCAAAAGGGAACGGAAGCGTGCACTCAGGGATGTATACGCGATGGAGCCAGTTGCCCCGAAGTTCAATCCATGGTCCTCCTGCCCGATCACTTTTGACCGAAGGGACCACCCCACCAGCATCCGCCATGGCGGATTCGCCGCATTGGTTTTAGACCCAATCGTCGATGGATTTCACCTCACCAGAGTCCTGATGGACGGCGGCAGCAGCCCGAATATGCTTTATCAGGATATAGTGCGCAAAATGGGCATAGACCCCTCAAGGGTTAAACCTACCAAGACGACCTTTAAAGGCATCATACCAGGTGTAGAAGCCAATTGTACAGGCTCAGTTACACTGGAAGTGGTCTTCGGATCCCCGGATAACTTCCGAAGTGAGGAGTTAATCTTCGACATAGTTCCGTTCCGCATCGGCTATCATGCTCTGCTCGGACGTACCGCGTTCGCAAAGTTCAACGCGGTGCTGCACTACGCATACCTCAAGCTCAAGATGCTAGGCCCTCGAGGAGTCATCACGGTCAACGGAAACACTGAACGCTCTCTCCGAACAGAGGAACATACAGCGGCTCTCGCGGCAGAAGTACAGTGCAGCCTCTTAAGGCAATTCTCGAGTCCGGCCGGTAAGCGACCGGACACGGCTAAACGCGCCCGGAGTGACCTACAACAAGACCACCTGGCACATTCCGAGCACGCATAGCAGTGCGGCCCCAACCCCAGCCCCTGCAAAACGTCAAGACAGGTCCTTCGCGTACACCATTACGCTCTGAAGATACCATGGGCATGGGGAGAGGGGCATGACCACGATAGGCCCAGAATGCGGCTCAACCACACCAGGGGCCCTCAAGTGTGTCGTTCTTTTTTCTTTTTCCTTTTTATTTTTACCCACAGGACTCCGTTCGTCAGAGGCCCTGTCCGGCAGCAGACCTGCCAAACTCACGATGCAACAGCCAGGGAAGGAGAAAGGCTACTACGAATATCTAGGTGGTCTCCATTACGAGCATTAAATCTTTTTTAGGCACCATTCCGCAGCCTACCCCTGGAGGGGGACATGTTTAATAGTCCCATCCCTTGCTTATCGCACCATTTGTATCGTTCTGCATTCACATCAGTTTTTCTTGAATAAGTAATGCAGCGCCTTTTTGCTTCCAATTGCATTTCTTTCTTATACATATGTTCATTTATGACATGTTGCATCCGTACATTTTGGTACGGCTAAATACACCAGGGGCTTATGTTTCCTGCATCATGGTGTGATAAGTCCGAACACTTTCACAAGTGCGGCACCCCGAACTTATAGCATTATATGCATCGGCTCCGAATCATGTCTTGGGTCAATAGTTGGGTTTGCCCGGCTCCCATGTTTTGGTACCTTACGTTCCGTTGTATCGGCTAAGGTAGCATTGGGAGAACCACTGCGATTGCGCCCCAGTTGAGCTGGGCGAGCGCCTTAGTGGAGAAAGATAAAACTGACCGTCATGATGAGGCAAGAGCTGGTCGCTGTTCGAGAGGTTTTTTGCGAGTCCCTAAAGACTTATGCCGCTTAGAGCGAGGAGCCGGCTTTGTCCGGCCCAGGCGTGGATAGCGCCCCAAATTCGGCCTTCCGAAGACTAGGGGCTTCGCCGAAATTTAAAATTATAGAATTCTATGGCTAAGTGAGAGTGTTCAAGCATTATAAGTCCCGTTGCCTTGTTCGTTGTGTTGAGCGCCTCCCTAGATGGACCCAAAAATGGGAACAAGAGTGCTCAAGTTTATCCCGAACACCCCAGCACTCGTGGCATGGAGGCTGAAGCCGACGACTTGCCATCTCTCATATTTGATAAACAACCACACATAAGGTAATATTTTAAATTAACAAGCGTTGCTTAGCGCATATGAACTAAGTTTTCAGCGCACAGGATAACAAAATGCGAGTCTACTCAAATATTACATCTTTGGAGCACTCACCCGCAATAATGCGGGCACCCTTCAGGACACTCTTATAATACATCTCGGGCGTGCGATGCTCCTTGCCCTGCGGTGGCGCGTCCGTCACAAGCTTCTGAGCATCCATCTTGCCCCAGTGCACCTTTGCGCGGGCAAGGGCCCGACGGGCACCTTCAATACAGGCGGAGTGCTTGATGACTTCAACCCATGGACACGCATCCACCAGCTGCCGCACCAGGCCGAAGTAGCTCCCAGGCATGGCCTCCTTCGGCCACAGCCGAACTATGAGGCCCTTCATGGCCTATTCGGCCACCTTGTGGAGCTCGACCAGCTGCTTCAGCTGGTCGCTAAGGGGCACCAGATGTCCGGCCTCAGCATACTGAGACCAGAAGACCTTCTCCGTCGAGCTCCCCTCCTCGGCCCGGTAGAACGCGGCAGCATCGGACACGCTGCGAGGAAGATCTGCGAACGCTCCTGGAGAGCTCCGAATTCGGGTAAGTAATAGGTAATAACACTCACATGCTTACTTTGCATGAAAAATGCCTTACCCGCTACTATTTTCTTCAACGCCTCGATTTCGTGGAGGGCCTTGTAGGCTTCGGCCTTAGCGGCTTTGGCACTCTCAAGAGCCGATGCAAGCTCAGACTCTCGAGTCTTCGAGTCACGCTCCAGGCTCTCATGTTTTTCCACGAGATCCTGGAGCTCTTGCTGTACCTCCGCCACCCGCGCCTCCTGCTTCTCTCGCTTGGTGCGCTCCGCGGCCGCATTATGTTCGGCCGCGGCCACCGCCTCCTTCAGGGTCGCCACCTCGTTAGTGGCCCCTGCAATACCCACGTTATCCTTGTCATTCTTCTTTCAACCAAAATCCTTTTCTGTAAGGTACAATTTTAATAAGGTGTTACTCACCTTCCTTGTCCTCGAGCTGCTTCTTGGCACGGCCGAGCTCGTTCTCGGACCGCTCGAGGCTTTGCTTCAAAGTATTGACCTCCGCAGTCAATGCGGCAGAGGTCAGCAGCGCAGCCTGCAATCCCATATTGACATATTTTTTATGACTCTTGCGTATATCTTTTTAGATCCTCAGTCCGGCTTTTCTTTCCGAACACCGAACCGAGCATCAGGGGCTACTGTCTATGCGGTACTATTTTACATATATCAAAATTCTTACCTCAAAGCCTGTTAGAAGGCTGCTGCAGCCTTCGATCAGCCCGCTCTTGGCGAGCTGAACCTTCTGAATCACCGCACTCATAACAGTGCGGTGTTCCTCTTCGATGGAGGCGCCATTGAGCGCCTCCAGCAAGCTATCCGGCGCCTCCGGTTGGACGGAGGCTGCCAGCGTCACGGTCTTGCCCTTCTTACGAAGGGGCTGCCCGCCGGACTCCGGAGCCACTATGGGTTCCGAGGCCGAGTCCGGTGCAAAGTCCGGGAGGTTGTTCTGCGACACCTCCGGGGCCTCCTCCTCCTGGTGGGTCCCTTCCGGGGATCCCACCTTGGCATTGTCCGCATCACGGGGGGTGGAGGCGGTCGGAAGAGAATCCATATCCAACGCACCTAAGGACCCGCTCGACGAAGCGGGAAGATCATCCTTGGGCGGACTGCAGGTTGTATGCGGCATTAGAAAGACATTATGTGGCGAAAAGAAAAACCATGAAGTTATTCGGGAGTCCGGATACTTACGATCTCGCCAGGGGCTTGGCCCTTGGAGGCCAGTCCTCGTCGTCGTCGCTGGCGTTGGCAGAGCAGTCCGAGGAAAGAGTTTTTCCCTTCTTGGACCCTTCAGCCTCCCTCATTGGGGAGGCCTTCCTTTTCTTCCCTCCCCCCGCTGGGGGAGAGGCTTTCTTTTTCTCATCCTCGCCTTTGTGGGAGGAGTCTGCCTCGGAGTCATCATCCGATAACACCTGAAAACGGGAACTCTTCCGAGTGCTCGTGGCCTTCTTCTCCGGCACCACGTGGGGTGCCGGAGCCAGCAGCCCCGTTAAGCAGGCGTCCGCTGGGTCCTCTGGTAATGGGGCCGGACAGATAGTCTGTTCGGCCTTCTCCAGCCAGCCCTGTCAAAGGAAAGGGAGTTTAGATCCCGCATAGAGTCAAACTATGGAGAACAAATGCCCCGTAAAGGGAAAAATCGCTTACCTCGTCAGCTGGACGCTGCGAGCTGAATCCGCGATCTTCAGTAGCGGATGCGGGGGCCTCGGCACCCTTAAACATCACCTTCCAAACATCTTCGTATGTAGTATCGAAGAGCCCGCTCAAAGTCTAGTGCTGCGCCGGATCGAACTCCCACGTATTGAAGCCCCGTCGTTGTCACGGGAGAATCTGGCGGATGAGCATGACCTGGACTACGTTGACAAGCTTGAGTTTCTTGTCCACTAGCTTTTGGATGCAGGCTTGGAGTCCGGTCAGCTCCTCCGAATCACCCCATGTCTGGCCGCTCTCTTTCCAGGAGGTGAGCCGTGTGGGGATGCCAGATCTGAATTCGGGGGTCGCTGCCCATTCAGGGTCACGCAGCTCGGTGATGTAGAACCACCCCGATTGCCACCCCTTAATGGTTTCCAGAAAGTGCCTTCAAGCCAAGTAACGTGGGACATCCTGCCCACCATGGCGCCTCCGCACTCCGCTTGACTGCCCTTCACAACCTTCGGCTTGATACTGAAGGTCTTGAGCCACAAGCCGAAGTGGGGCTGGATGCAGAGGAAGGCCTCGCACACGACGATGAACGCCGAGATGTTGAGGATGAAATTCGGGGCCAGATCATGGAAATCCAGGCTGTAGTAGAACATGAGCCCCCGGACGAAGGGATGGAGTGGGAAGCCCAGTCCGCGGAGGAAATGGGGAATAAATACTACCCTCTCATGGGGCCTGGGGGTGGGAATGAGCTCTCCCTTGTTGGGGAGCCGGTGCGCGATGTTGCTGGACAGATATCTGGCACTGCGCAGCTTCTGGATGTGCCCCTCCGTGACGGAGGAGGCCATCCACTTGCCTCCCGCTCCGGACATAGTTGGAGGAGGTTGGGGTGAGATGTGCGGACTTGGGCGCTGGAGCTCAAGTTCGTGGAGATGGATAAGCCAAGGAGGAAGAAGCAGCAGGTAAAAGGGTTGGATCTTTATCCCCTTATATGGGCGGACAAAAACATGTGTCCCCACCGGCCTGGTAAAACTCGCTTATCTCCCAAGCGCCGCAATCAATGGCGCGGTTGGGTTACCCACGTCCGTATTGAAGGGAATCCCGGAATAAGGGGAGCACAATCTCTGCTTCGACAAGACGTGCCAAGGAAACCGCTTCGCTAAACACGCTAAGGTGGTACAATAAAAACAGTTCTAGTAAAGGCTTGGTAGTGGTGTGACGTCACGCCACCAAATACGTCAGCGGATTGAACTTGTGTAATATTATTCTCTCTATGGTGGTATGTGGAATTTATTTTGCAATGCCGAAGACAATATGCGCGCCGGACTCATCGTCATTGAAGCCTGGTTCAGGGGCTACTGAGGGAGTCCTGGACTAGGGGGTGTCCGGATAGCCGAACTATCATCATCGACCGGACTCCAAGACTATGAAGATACAAGATTGAGGACTTCGTCCCGTGTCCGGATAGGACTTTCCTTGGTGTGGAAGGCAAGCTTGGCGATACGGATATGTAGATCTCCTACCATTGTAACCGACACTGTGTAACCCTAGCCCTCTCCGGTGTCTATATAAACCGGATGGCTTTAGTCCGTAGGACGGACAACAATCATACCATAGGCTAGCTTCTAGGGTTTAGCCTCCTTGATCTCGTGGTAGATCTACTCTTGTAACACACATCATCAATATTAATCAAGCAGGACGTAGGGTTTTACCTCCATCAAGAGGGCCCGAACCTGGGTAAAACATCGTGTCCCTTGTCTCCTGTTACCATCCGCCTAGACGCACAGTTCGGGACCCCCTACCCGAGATCCGCCGGTTTTGACACCGACAGGTACTATGTATTTGACATATCCTATCCAAGATTTTGTTTAGGTTGGATAGCTCATCACTGTTGTCCTTAAAGAGGCAGTGTTTTATTATTCGGCCGAGAGCTTTTGAATCCGGCGCTGACCGCTGTGCTATTTGGGCCATTTTCCTTATTCCGGCGCTGATCTTTTCTGCGTCGTGATTTCCCATTTCCATCCCTGACCTCGGATGTACTCGGGTCGCTGGTGCTACATCTTGCCAGCCAGCTATCTTCCCCCGCGCAAAAGCGGGTCATGAGGCTTGTTAGCGCGGCCATTGTTCTTGGTTTTTCCTGGCCGAGGTGTCTGGCGAGCCATTCGTCTCGGACGTTATGCTTAAAGGCTGCTAAGGCTTCGGCGTTGGGACAGTCGACTATTTGGTTCTTTTTGGTGAGGAACCTATTCCAGAATTTGCGTGCTGACTCTTCGGGCTGTTGAGTTATGTGACTTAGATCGTCCGCATCCGGAGGGCGGACATAAGTCCCCTAAAAATTTGCTCGAAACGCATCCTCGAGCTCTTCCCAACTTCCAATGATATTTTCCGGGAGGCTTTTGAGCCAATGCCGAGCTGGCCCTTTGAGCTTGAGGGGTAGGTATTTTATGGCATGGAGATCGTCTCCTCTGGCCATGTGTATGTGTAGGATATAATCCTCAATCCAGACTCTGGGGTCTGTTGTTCCGTCATATGCCTCTATGTTTACAGGTTTGAATCCCGCTGGAAATTCATGATCCAGTACCTCATCGGTGAAACATAGTGGGTGTGCCGCGCCCCTGTATTTAGGTGTGCCGTTGTCTTCAACACTCGGCGGGTTGTGTTGCTCCCTAGAGTCTTCTTTTTTGGCCCATAGATGGACCTGACCGGGCCATCCTTTTTGCGAGGATCCTTATGTGGATCGTGTGCCGGCTTGTGTGCGGCGCCGCTTGCCGCTCTTAGCCTTTCATCTGGTCGTCTATCCGGCCAGGCGGCCTCTTTCTTTTTTGACTGTGGGGGCTCTACGGCCTCCTCGTCAAATTCGGGCAACAGCTTGCGCTTCGGGTAGCTCTTTTCCTGGTGATTATTGCCGTATTTATCTGCGGTATTGAGTACTTTGCTCCATCTCATTCTGATCGCGTCCTCCGCTGTTTTGAGCTTCCGCTTTTGCTTCTTCAAACTTCTTGCAGTGGCGATGAACCTTTGATGAAGGTTCTTATGCTCCGGTGATGTGTCCGGCGTGAGATCGTCTGGACTGTTGTTTTCGCCGGGGATGGGTTGCTTGTCCAATTCATCCTGTTCGGATGGTTGCTTGGTGGCATGTTCGTCGTCCACTGCTTTGCCCTGCTCTCTGGCCGGGTCAGTATGGGTGCTGTTGTTATCGAGGCAGGACTTCGGGCGGCGCTTGCGTCGCTGTTTTGGTTGTTTGTCGGGGGAATTGTCCTTCGCCACGTCCCGTTGTTCCTTGTTATCGCTTCCTTTTGGTGTATCCACCATGTATACATCGTGAGTTGAGGTGGCTTTCCAGTGCCGAGTAGGCGCTGGTTCTTGGTCGTCTCCGGCATCGTCGTCCATACCGTCGATGTCTTCGGAGTCGAAGTCTAGCATGTCGGTTAGATCATCGACAGTGGCTACTAAGTGGGTGGTGGGTGGGCTTTGAATTTCTTCGTCGTACGCATCCCAACCATCCTGACCGCAGTCCGGCCAGGGATCTCCTGATAACGAGAGATACTTTAGCGAACTCAAGATGTCACCGAAAGGTGAGTGTTGAAAGATGTCCGCAGCGGTGAACTCCATGATCGGCGCCCAATCGGATTCGATTGGAGGGGGCGCAGGAGGTTCGGAGTCCGGCACCTCGGAGTCACGAGCTTCATGAGGGACAAGGTCAGTGTTCGGCTCCATTGCCATAGAGGTTGCAGCCCCCGAGGCGGTGTCTAGCCACCCGTCCTCAATCTGCGCAGCCGGCTCCGAATTGAGGATCGGAGCGGACTCGTGTGCGGCCTCCAGGGTACTGTCCGGCTGCAGAGCTAAATCATGCCCATCGTGACAGTGCGGCACGCCCGGCTGTGGCTCGAATCCATCGAAGATCAAGTCTCCGCGGACGTCAGCCGTGAAGTTCAAACTTCCAAATCTGACCTGACGGCCCGGGGCGTAGCTTTCGATCTGCTCCAGATGGCCAAGCGAACTGGCCCGCAGTGCAAAACCGCCGAATACGAAGATCTGTCCGGGGAGAAAGGTCTCACCCTGGACTGCGTCGTTGTTGATGATCGAAGAAGCCATCAAGCCTATCGGTGACAACACAGAGGAACTCTCAATGAAAGCACCAATGTCGGTGTCAAAACCGGCGGATCTCGGGTAGGGGGTCCCGAACTGTGCGTCTAGGCGGATGGTAACAGGAGACAAGGGACACGATGTTTTACCCAGGTTCGGGCCCTCTTGATGGAGGTAAAACCCTACGTCCTGCTTGATTGATATTGATGATGTGGGTATTACAAGAGTAGATCCACCACGAGATCAAGGAGGCTAAACCCTAGAAGCTAGCCTATGGTATGATTGTTGTTCGTCCTATGGACTAAAGCCATCCAGTTTATATAGACACCGGAGAGGGCTAGGGTTACACAGAGTCGGTTACAATGGTAGGAGATCTACGTATCCGTATCGCCAAGCTTGCCTTCCACGCCAAGGAAAGTCCCATCCGGACACGGGATGAAGTCATCAATCTTGTATCTTCATAGTCTTGGAGTCCGGCCGATGATGATAGTTCGGCTATCCGGACACCCCCTAGTCCAGGACTCCCTCAGAACGCCGAAATAGGATTTCAATCGGCTAAGAGGAATTCCGAAGCAAAGTATGGTGCACGGCACAACCAACAAGTGTTGCTACCTTCAGAACGACCAAACTTAGATAGACAATGATCAACCTTATTTTGATTGTTTGCTCAGTTTTTAATGGCGGATGCTACGCGTTGGCCGAACCATAATTCTACAAGATCGACCATCGGGCAGCTGTTTGATGGAGCCGCAAGCCATCCGATCCCTTCCCGTGAGCCCTTGAGCCTTTGCAGCAAGCTCTGTGTTGCACTTAGCGCTTTGTAATACGAGCCTAGTTGCAAGCCATCCAAACAATTTTCTTCTTCTATGAGACATACCTCTATTCTGCTACATGAGCCATGTTGCACTTTGTTTAAAGCGTTTTCACAACGGAGCACATGTTGTGCTCCCGTGTTTTGAAGCAAGGCTCACATTTGTACACACCAATGCAATATATACGAGTAGGAGTTGGGTATTATCTGCACAGTGAGAGCCCAAATCTGCGCAAATCCTAGATTTATGTTACCATCTAGCTCAATCTTCTAGTTCGGCTACCCTAGCGAGGGATCTGCCGGATCTAACTCTGATACAACCAGTCGAATGAATTGGTGTGTGAGATCATTACACGACATTTTTACAGGTTTACATCGGTCCACCACACCTCAAATTTATATGCATTGTCTGTATCTTCTATATCTAAATAAATAGCCCCACACAAATATATTTCTCTCAACATGTAAGCACACTAGTCATTATTCAAAACGCATGGGAAAAGCCCCACTTCAACATGAAGCCATGCATATGAAAAAGCCACCTAAACATGGAAACATGCATGATAATTTCTTTTCTACTATGATATTTATAGTTGATATATATTTTATAACTATGTAATAATCAAATACAATATATCATATGTATTTTCAGTTTTAGTTATTATTACTCTAAATATCCATGTTCCATACAACCAAATCTGATTGTAATATATTGCAAAACATTTTAGCAACAACGTGGGTGGTATCATCTATACGTTTAGTGAGGCAACCCCATCAGAGATTTTCACTCATTTTTGTCAATTATAACACTTTGCAAGTTGGGATCTGCTCCATGTAATCCACATTGCTCCCGCTATTGTTCTTTCGTCTAAACTTGACAATGTGATCAGAATAATAAAATGGAGAGCAATATACTTCTATAATTAATTCATGCAACCATGGCAAGAACACCATAAAGTAAATTATTCATCACCTATCAAATGGTCCACCATGATACATTAGTGATCACAATCATGTAGGACAACTCATGTGATCTAGGCATCGAACCACATTGAGAGATTTGCCACATAACTACTATTGGAATCCCGGAACCAGGGATGGACTACTCACACCTCATCAAGGATCAATTGAGAGGGGTTGTTGATTAAGATCGGCGATGAATTCCCTGGCTTCTAGCTAGGTTTCCCGTGGATCACAGATACCTGGAAGTGGCGCCAGCGAAAAAATTCTTCATAAGTAGATGTGAATAAGAGGGTATACACGGAGCATGTGCCCAAGGGGTGCCCCAGGACCTCAAGTTGCGATAGGGGGTACCCATGCCACATGAGGGGTTGTGATGCGACACCGTCTTCGGAGAAGAGGATGATGAAGGGGAGGTTCGATCTTCACAACATAGGATCGATAATGGATGGGGGCAACTAGCTGCAAGCAGCCGAAAACGGAAAATAAGAGATTATGACCCGACAAGGAGGATGCTCACCGAGGCCTGCAATCCAAACATTCGTCGATCCACAACCTGCAATACTACCCCCAAGACCACACTCAAGTCATGGTGCACGGGACAGGTGCAATCCACAAGGGAAACCATGAACTCCAACCCAACAACACAATCTAGTCGCGGAGCATGAATTTAGGAGCAATTTCCCAAGGAATCATGAGAATTAGGGTAACAAGAGCTCTCCAGTCTCGCGAGGAGTCTATGTCTTTGGTTTTCGATAGAAATGGCAAAAGTCCCCAACGAAGGGAAGAGCTAGCCTACTTATAATCGGGACAACCCCCTTGATAGGTGTGAAATCAAACTAGCTTTGTGAACCATATTAGGTGTGAAAGAGAACCAACTTTGGTTCTACTAAATGGATTAGAGAGTTAATGAGGTAGCTTCTGGAAAACTCTCGTTGGAGTTGGTTGGCAGTTGCCGACCAAACATTGTTCACTGGAGTCGAACAATATTTCTTTCAGAAGCAAACTTGAGTTCTAGGAACCTTTCACAAGTTGGGATATCCGAACTCGTGCAAAACATTGTTTCATCAGAATCGGAACAATGTTTCTTCAGCAGACAACTCATTTCTTCATGAACTCCTGACTTTGTTTCTTTGCCATAAAACATTGGTTTGCATGGACTCAAATGTGTTTGGCCTTCTTTGATATTGCACATGAGTTCAACCAACAACAAAGCAGGTGAAGGCACAACCATGTTTTCAAGGTAAAATGATAAACTTAAGTTAGCATTTACCTGATCATGTATTTGCATTGCGTCACTTCTTGTGATTGGAACGTTGATGATTGGTGGTGTGGTGTCCATGGCTGGGATGTCCTCATCATCCTCCCCCTCTTGAGAAGGAGTCGTCCTCGACTCTAAAGGCCCAAAGTATGGAGAAAGATCGAAGACATTTAAGGTTGGGCTAACACCATATTCTTCTGGAAGATCGATCTTGTAAGCATTGTCATTGATCCTCTTGAGCACCGCAAATGGTCCATCGCCGCGTGGCTGCAACTTGCACCTGCGTTGCTCAGGAAAATGGTGCTTGATATGTCTCCAATGTACGTACTTTTCCAAACTCTTCTGCCCTTGTTTTGGACTCTAATTTGCATGATTTGGATGGAACTAACCCGGATTGACGTTGTTTCCAGCAGAATAGCCATGGTTCTATTTTTGTGCAGAAATAAAAGTTCTCAGAATGACCTGAAACTTCATGGAGTCACTTTTTGGAACTAATAAAAGTACTGGCAAAAGAATCAACAGAAGGGGCCCACACCTTGGCCATGAGGGTGGGGGGCGTGCCCCCTTGCCTCGCGGCCCCCCTGGAGCTCCACCGACCTCAACTCCAACTCCATATATTAACGTCCGAGGAGAAAAAACCCAGGGAGAAGGATTCATTGCGTTTTACGATACAGAGCCGCCGCCAAGCCCTGTTCTTCCTCAGAAGGGCTGATCTGGAGTCCGTTCGGGGCTCCGGAGAGGGGAATCCGTCGCCATCATCATCATCAACCATCTTCCATCACCAATTTCATGATGCTCACCGCCGTGCGTGAGTAATACCATTGTAGGCTTGCTGGACGGTGATGGGTTGGATGAGATTTACCATGTAATCGAGTTAGTTTTGCTAGGGTTTGATCCCTAGTATCCTTTATGTTCTAAGATTGATGTTGCTATGACTTTGCCATGCTTAATGCTTGTCACTAGGGCCCGAGTGCCATGATTTCGGATCTGAACCTATTATGTTTTCATGAATATATGAGTGTTCTTGATCCTATCTTGCAAGTTATAGTTACCTACTACGTGTTATGATCCGGCAACGCTGGAGTGACAATAATCAGGACCACTCCCAGTGATGACCGTAGTCTGAGGAGTTCATGTATTCACTAAGTCACTACTAGGGAAAAGCCTAGCAGCAGCGCGGGTTTTGGCCCTCTCAGTAACGCGGGTACTGGCGCTACTAATAAGGGGCTACAACTAACTTATAGCAGTAGTGCCTGTTGACCAGCGCTACTGCTACACATGAATATCTGCAGCGCTCTTTAGAAAAGGGCGCTACTGATATTATCTGCAACGCTATTTACAGAGAAGCACTACTGGTAAGGCGGCGCTACTGCTAAATTTCCCCCTCGCTACTACTAGTTTTATTAGTTTTTTTCCTGCATATTTGTTTTTTATTTGTTTTGTATTTGAATAGTCTTTATACAATAATCTTTAGCATATCATCCACATACAAATGTAATCATAGCATATACATACAATTAGTCTCATCAAATCATGTCATCATCATAATCATCATCCAACACAAAGTGGTCTCTCGTCATCAATCTCGAAAATAGCGATACAAGTCCCGATTACTTGCAAATACATCGTCATCCATCTAAACAATGATATACGCGAGAATAGCTATCACTTTGAGTACATGAGTTCGTATCCCTCTCTCGCATTACGTGAACCTAAACTAACTACTGCGTGTCGCTCGGAAACCGAAAACTGGTACACCTGGGACTGACACTCCGGCCACTTGTCCTATATATACTCCTGGCGTAGCACTTCTTCACCATATATGATCTATGCACCTGCATCGTCACATGAGTCGATGATATGCAACATATATAGTTTAGCAACAGAAAGAGACAGACTTGACAAAAATAGGAACAACATATCATAAGCATAAATAACAAAGTTCATCGTACCCAAAATGCCCTAACTAGAGTGATCTTCGCTAGTCGAGGAGGAGGACGGTTTAATTACATCACAAATAAAGTTTCACTACGCATAACTCAAAGTTTTGTCATACAGAAAGTATGGACTAAACAGACACATTGTCATATATCGACAATCACTCCAACATGCCGTGCCATCCATCGAGGTCAGGGAGATAGTCCCCGAGCTTAGTGAAAGGCTTCAGGTCGAGACGCTGAGAGGCTATCCATGTTCGGACGTCTTCCCGCGACATTTGTCCTTTTGCGTAGAACATCCCTGTTTTTCCGACGACCTCATTCATGATGATTTGGGCAAGTTCACGCTGGATGTTATAGAACTCAGCTCGAAGTCGATGATCCTCGATATCTCCGATGTCCTTTACCCATTGCAGAATATGGGCATCGCCAGATCTAGGTGACATGTGAAGGTTCTGGTGATCCCGTCTGTACTCCAGCATGTGGTGTAGGACATAGAATCCATCGTTAAGAGAATCGTTCGGTTGCTGGATGAAGCAGAAGTCGGTCTTATGGCTGAAGGCGGCCCTACCGCCCCTTATCTTCTTGTCCCTAACCTCTCCACCCCTTGCTTGGTAGTAAAACATAGCACTGTCGAGAACATCTTTGATGTGGGTGTAATCCTTTTTGTGAATGTTCTTCGACGAGTCCAAGTAAAGAGCGTGGGAGAATCGGGGGTAGAGGATGATGAGGACGGCGCGCCCGCCGCTGCGCAAAATAAGTACACCTCAAATTAATTAGCCTACACCGTGCAAATGAATTATTGAAATTGAAGGAAGGATAGCAGCGCAGATGACTTACACGGGATATAAGGCACGAGAATTGCCTCCTTGTCCTTATTGGCGAGCATGAAACTGACGATGTAATCCTCGCGTATTCACGCTGCTCTACACAGACTCCCAAGAAGCCCTCGTGCATGTAGTACGGGTCAGCAACACAGATATGACGTATCTGCTCAACCCCAATGATGTAGTTCATGTGCAAGGCATAAAGGCGGACAAACATAAAATCCAGCTTCTCCACGTGAAACATGTCGAATATGTAATCGAATCGGAGGAAGAACTTATCCGCGGGGAAGCTGTCGACGTACGACATTTGCCGCGGAACGTTGACCACGTAGAGTGGGTATCTTGGATCTTTCGAGGCGATGAGGCCTTTCTCTACCCGCAACACATCGTCATGAAGTCTCCTTAGATCGCTGAATCTGGCCCGTAGCGCTGTTTCAGGTAGGATTGGTTGACCGGGGATATGCCATTTATCCGCATCGGGGATATCTACACGGTCCTGAAGCCGAGGCTGCTAAGGCGGCTAGATCATAGAATCAGCTTTTTTGCCTTTCCTCGCTCTCTTCCTAGACTTCTTTACTACCGGAAGGTTGTCAATAATACATTGAGACGGTAATTCAGGCACCGACTCATGACGCTCAAACCCTGAGGAGGCGCCAGTATAGACATATTGTTCAGCGCCATCGTCATCCTCATCCTCATCCATGGCGACGTCATCAGCGACTAATGGAGCCACCTGCTTGCCCCATCCGCTATCACCCAACCCGACACCCGACGCTAATTGGGTAGCTGGGGTGTTGATGTTCATACCTTGCTGAGGCTGCGTGCTCGTGGTGGGTGTGCTCCCGGCCGCCTCCAGACGAAGCAGACTCTTTGGACACAATAGGACCCACCCATTGCATCAATCACCAAGCCGCCGCGGGGTCTCGTCGTCATCCCCCACTAGTACTAGAGGAGGCAAATTCTCGTGGTCCGGTTTGACACTGGCCACGGAAACTTTGAAGACGTTCGGGGGGATCAGTCGGCTGTGGAACAATGGTTACTTCGGCTCCATTATCGTTGCCTTCCCCACGTCCACCTTCTGTTCGCCGATGGTGTACAATATGGTGCACGGGGTTTCGTCGGCCTGCATAGAAAAGTTTGTGACGTGAGACATCCGAAAGGCAACGAAAACGGGAGATTATACATTTATATTGAAGGGGGGCGGTGTGACAGATACCGTGAGGGCGTCGAGCTCAGCCAAAGAGGAGGCACCACGGAGCACGTTCGGTGCGGGAGCAGGTGCGGGAGCCGGTGCGGGAGCCGGTGCGGGAGCAGGTGCGGGAGCCGGTGCGGGAGCAGGTGCTCCCAAGAAGTCAGCAAGGGGAAAGTCCTCTGCATTTTTTTCTGGATTTTGCCTTGTCCAAGTGAAAATGCCCGTCACCAAGGAAGTAGATATATCTGCAATCGCCTGTTTTGCGGCAGCTACCGCTGTTGCGACTGTCTGAGATGATTTCTTCTCAACCGCAATCTCAACCTTCTTGTCGATGTTTTCTTCAGTTAACCTCCGTCTTTCCTTTCTCTCCTCCGTGGTCTCACGGTAGTACTTCTTCCACATGGCGCCATCTCCGACACCATGCACACGTCCATACGACGGTCGAGTATCCACCGGTTGTTGTTTCAATATGTTCAACACCCGGTTGAATGGAGTGTCCCACTTGGGCCTCACCAATGCCTCAGACGGCGAGTCGCTTTCGGCTGTAATTCGGTGCTGCTCTCTCTGCAAAAGGCACAAGGATCGTTTACAAATATGACTAACGTGTGTAGTCGAATTGACCAGAAACTAAAATTACCAGCAGTCTCATGAACTCCTAATGACCGGTGTTGTCTCGTAAACCTTCTTCACTGGGTCCCAACGGTGCCGGGCCCTCAGGACGTCACGCTCCCGCGGGACGGTAAAATCCGCCAAGGGGTCTGGGATGCCCAGACTCGCGGCTTCCGTGTCCTCATTGGCCCATTTGTACCTCGTTCCGCCATAACCACGGCTTCCGAGGTGGTGGCCCCCAATGTTCCTCTTTTGAAGCCCCTTCATGTACTTAGACTTTTTTTGGCAGCTACGGCCTTGCAAGCCTCCTTGAATATTTGAAACTGCTCTTCCGTGATTGTCGGATTATCCTTTACAATCTCGGAGTAGGGTTCCCCGTCGTTGATCTTTGCTTTCACTCGATTTTTCCAGGTGGCCAACGTGTCGCTAAACTTGGTCATGGCATGTTTGTTTATCTTCTTCATTGCCGGGTCCTCGTCTGGATCTTCATAATCCTTCTCATTCCGGCCCGGGAACAAGAATATCTGGTGAAACTTCTTTAGGAGGGAGCTCCTCATATTTTCTATCTTCTTTAGTTTCTCATCGTTGATGGTGGCGGTTGTCCGTACGATGCAGCCTATTTGATTGCCGTAGCACGCGCGCGCTTCCTCGGGCGCCTTTGGCTCAAAATTGCCGTCGTCCACCTCCGTGACCACCAGTCTAGTAGTCCTGAGCTTGTTAGGAACCCGTTGCCTCTTTGCTTACGGTTCTACACCGGCTCCGCTCCCCGAGGCAGCACCGGTCTCAACGCCGGTCTCAATGCCGGGCTCGATGCCAGTCTGAATCTCAGCGCCGGTCTCAGTCTCAGCACCGGCCTGCATGTCGGTCTCAGTCCCCGATGCCACCGGTGGGCCCAGCAACAACATCGGTTGATCGTTGGTAAGGCTAAAAAATTCGCCTGCCGCCTGGTAGACGTCGTCGCAATCACCAGAACCCTGTCCTTCATTGTTGCTAGCCATGTTTCCTATGATTAAATCTAGTCAATTAATTCTAGACCTAATAAAATGAATAATGACATAAAAAGGGACTATTGTTTTGCAGGAATGTTGACTCCTTCCTGGTGCGGCAAATCCCGGGCACTCGATATGTCCTAGTTTGTAGCACAAGTCATGCCGAAATTCACGGTAAATTTCGGCATGACCTTTGCTAAAAAGTGGACAAATCGAGAACCTGAAATTTGCCGGAACAGAAATGAATCAACATTCCGGCAAAACATAGGTCACTCAGCATCATTCCCTGGAAACAACAAAGCCACTTGGGCACAATCGAACAACTTCAATGAAAAGATATAACATGGCCACTTAAATTTTTGCACTAATTAACCTAGTTAACGCAGCTAGTTCTTTGTCAAAGCCCAAAATAAATTTTTGCACTAATTAACCTAGATAATTAACCTAATTAAACTAGTTAACCTGACTAGTTCTCTGTCAAAGCCCTAACTAAATTTTTGCACTAACCTAGATAATTAATCTAATTAAACTAGTTAACCTAACTACTTCTCTGTCAAGTCCCTAACTAATTTTTTGCCCTAACCTAGATAATTAACCTAATTAAACTAGCTAACCTATGCATTAGAGAGAGAGGAGGGGTGGGGGCTTACAGAGGATGGCTCCGGTGGTGGCGGCGGAGGCAGTGGTGGCGAGGGAGGCAGGGGCGTCTCCGGTAACGGCGAGGGAGGCAGGGGCGTCTTCGGTGACGGCGAGGGAGGCGGTTGTGGCGAGGAAGGATCCGGTGACGTCGACGGCGGCTCCGGTGGCGTTGACGAGGCCGCGTGGCTCCGTGGCGTTGGGGGCGGCTCCGGTGGCGTCGACGGCGCACGGCTCTGGTGGCGTCGACGTCGGGAGGAGATGGCGGCGAAGTGGGGCGACGGCGAATCGGGGAGACGGCAGTGCACGGGGTGGGTTGAGGGATTTGGGGGAAAAGTGGTGGCCAGGGGGAAACGGTTTTTTGGTTAAGTCAAACTTAGCGGTAGCGCGTTTGGCAAAACTCGCTATAGCTAAGATAGCTATAGCGGTTTTAGAAAAACACGCTGCTGTTATAGCTATGTAATTTTCTTCCATTTTTTAATTTCCTTTTCTGTTTCTATAGCGGGGGTCTAGGACACGCGCTGCAGCTACATTAGCTATAGCACCTCTTACAAACACACGCTGCTGCTATGCCTTCCTCCGTTTTTTCGCTTTTTCATTTATTTTGCTTTAAATTTAATTTTTTCCTTTCTCCTTTTTCTATTTCTTTCATTTTCATTTACTTTTCTATTTGTTTTTCATCTTATTTTATTTCCGTTAGTAGTAGCGCTCTTCTAAGGAAACGCGCTGCTACTTATGACGTAGCGGCAGTGCGTTTCCTCCAAGCCCGCTACTGCTATGCGTACCCTGTCATTCTAGCAATGGGAATATTAGTAGTAGCGCTTTTGTCACTACACGCGCTACTGCTAAAGTTGTATCTGTAGCGCGGTTTTCCGCCAATCGCTACTGCTATTTAGCACCAGCGCTCTTTTTTGACCCGCGCTGTTGCTAAATTTCTGTGTATAAGGTTTTCCCTAGTAGTGAGTGCTAATGCTTTGGTCCGGTTCTCTATTAAAAGGAGGCCTTAATATCCCTTAGTTTCCATTAGGACCCCGCTGCCACGGGAGGGTAGGACAAAAGATGTCATGCAAGTTCTTTTCCATAAGCACGTATGACTATATTCGGAATACATGCCTACATTATATTAACTAATTGGAGCTAGTTTTGTGTCACCCTATGTTATAACTGTTGCATGATGAATGCCATCCGACATAATTATCCATCATTGATCCATTGCCTACGAGCTCGTTTCATATTGATCTTTGCTAAGGTACTTCTCCATTGCCACTGTTACGATTGCTACAAAACTGCTACTGTTACTTTTGCCACCGTTACCGTTACTTCCATACTACTTTGCTACTAAATACTTTGCTGCAGATATTAAGTCTTTCAGGCGTGGTCGAATTGACAACTCAGCTGCTAACACTTGATAATATTATTTGGCTCCCCTTGTGATGAATAAATAAATTTGGGTTGAATACTCTACCCTCAAAAACTGTTGCGACCCCTATACTTGTGGGTTATCAAGACCTTTTTCTGGCACTGTTGCCGGAGAGCGTAGCTCTATTTTCTGAGTCACTTGGGATTTATATCTTTTGATCACTATGAGGAATTTAAAAGATAATGAAACCAAGATCTATCCCTCTACTAGAGGGGAGGTAAGGAACCGCCATCTAGCTCTGCACTTGATTGACCTTCTGTTTTGAGTAAACTTGCGACACCTACACCTGCTATTGATTCTGATATGTCACATGTTATTGATGATGCCACTTCTGCTATGCATGATGCTTATGATGATACTACTTCTATGCTTGATAATAATGTGCCACTAGGTGAATTTCTTGATTAACAACTTGCTAGGGCTAGAGAGAATGAAATTACTGAAACTGATGATATTAATGAAAGTGATGATGAAGATCCCCCCTAGATATGAATTGCCTGTTGTACCTGAGGGTTATGTTATGGATGAAGAAACTGCTAGAGACTTCTTTGCTTTGCAATGATAGATATGATCTTAAGTAGCTAAGCTGAAAGAAAAGTCTTTGAATGCTAGATTGAAATATGATCCTGCTTTTGCTACTTCACCTATTTGTGTTACTGATAAGGACTATGAATTCTCTATCAATACTGAGTTGATTACTTTGGTTGAATCTGATCCTTTCTATGGTTATGAATATGAAACTGTTGTGGCACATATGACTAAATTGAATGATATAGCCACCCTATTTACTCATGAGGAAAAAAATCGCTATTACTATATTCTTAAATTGTTTCCTTTCTCATTAAAGGGTGATGCAAATATATGGTTTAATTCTCTTGCTCCTGGTTGTGTGCATAGTCCCCAGGATATGATTTATTACTTCTCTGCAAAATATTTTCCTACTCATAAGAAACAAGTTGCCTTACGGGGAATATTTAATTTTGTGCACACTGAAGAAGAGAGTCTCCCACAAGCTTGGGGGAGGCTTCTCCAATTACTTAATGCTTTGCTTGATCATCCTCTCAAGAAAAATGAAATACTTGATATCTTTTATAATGGACTAACCGATTCTTCCAGAGACCGCCTGGATAGTTGTGTTGGTTGTGTTTTCAGGGGAAAGAACAGTTGAGCAAGCTAAATTGCTATTGAATAATATATTGAGTAATGATAATGATTGGAAACTTCCTGAACCAACTCCTAAGCCAACTCTAAAGAAAAGGGGTATTCTATTTCTCAGTCCTGAAGATATGCAAGAGGCAAAGAAATCTATGAAAGAAAAGGGTATTAAAGTTGAAGATGTTAAGAATTTACTGCCTATTAAAGAGATACATGGTCTTGATAACCCGACACAAGTAGTAAAGGTAAATTCTGTCTATTGATTTGATGAAGGTGATATTCGTCATAATAAGTCTGCTAGTAAATGCTTGGATGAGTTTGATAATTTTATTGTTAAAAAAGAAAACTTCAATGGTTATGTTGGTAGACAATTGAAACGTAATGCTTATATGGTTGAACACTTGAGTGATTATGTGTATAGAGTTAAAAGTGATCTTAAGCTTATTTGTAAGCATGCTTCCATGGCTACAACTCAATTAGAACAAGTAATTAAGGCACAAAATGATTTGATGAATGAGTTGAATAATAAGAACAATGATAATGATGTTAGAGTTATGACTAGAGGTGGCAAAATGACCCAGGAACCTTTGTATCCTGAGGGCCATCCTAAGAGAGTTGAGCAAGACTCTTAGAGAATTAATACTGATACACCTAGTCCTTCTAATAAAAAGAAAAATAATATTGACAGAACTTTGCATGCTTCTAGTGAACCTGTTATAGACACACCTGAGAATCCCAATGATATTCTATTTCTCATGCTGAAACACAATCTGGTGATGAACATGAACCTATTGATAATGTTAATGATGATGTTCATGATGATGCTCAACCTAGTAATGATAATGATGTAGAGATTGAACCTGTTGTTGATCTTGATAACCCACAATCAAAGAATCAACGTTATGATAAGAGAGACTTCGTTGCTAGGAAGCACGATAAAGAAAGGGAACCATGGGTTCAGAAACCCATGCCTTTTCCTCCTAAGCCATTCAAGAAAAAGGATTATGAGGATTTTGAGCTCTTCGCTGAAATGATTAGACCTATCTTTTTGCGTATGTGTTTGACTGATATGCTTAAAATGCATCATTATGCTAAGTATATGAAAGATATTGTTACAAATAAAAGAAAGATACTGGAAGCTGAAATTTCCACCATGCTTGCCAATTATACTTTTAAGGGTGGAATACCAAATAAACTAGGAGATCCAGGAGTACCAACTATACCATGCTCCATTAAAAGAAACTGTGTTAAAATTGCTTTATGTGATCTTGGAGCCGGTGTTAGTGTTATGCCTTTCTCTTTATATCGTTTATTTGATTTGAATAAGTTGACACCTACTGAAATCTCTTTGCAAATGGCTGATAAATCAACTGCTATACCCCATCGGTGTTTGTGAGGATGTGCCTGTTGTGGTTGCAAACATTACTATCTTAACGGACTTTGTTATTCTTGATATTCCCGAGGATGACAGTATGTCGATGATCCTTGGTAGACCATTTTTGAATACTACAAGGGCTGTTATTGATTGGAACAAAGGCAATGCCACTTTTCATGTTAATAGTAATGAGCATACGACACACTTTCCGAAGAAACAACCTTAAGTTCATAGTATCAACTCTATTGGAAAATTTTCAACTATTACTATTGGAGGTTTTGAATTCCCTCTTCCTACTGTCAAAAAGAAATATGATATTCTTATTGTTGGGGACATGCATATCCCTATTGAGGTAACTTAGTGTTATTTAAAAATTCTCCGGTTTTCACGTTATCCGAAAGAGGTTTGTTAACAAGACTTGATCAACCTTGTTAGTGGATCCCTTTTGATGAGCATGAGATGGATGAAGTTAACAAGAACAAACTTCTGTACCCTATTTTCTACTTTCTGTTATTTAGAATAAATAAAGCAAAAATAGTATTTTCTGTCTGTTTTCTGAATTATCCATGCAAAAAAAATACCCCGAAAATAAAAGTT
Organism: Triticum dicoccoides; assembly: GCF_002162155.2. NCBI lineage: Eukaryota > Viridiplantae > Streptophyta > Magnoliopsida > Poales > Poaceae > Triticum > Triticum dicoccoides. The sequence goes on along the minus strand of NC_041389.1, from coordinate 598,798,158 downwards.
CTCAAAATGCCCTGAAAATTTGGTATGATTTTTTATAGAATATTTGAGAATTTCTGGCACTTAGGACACACCAGGGGGACCCACCAGCTCGCCACGAGGGTGGAGGGCATGCTCTACCACTGGGACGCGCCCCCTACCTCGTAGGCCCCACGTGGCCCCCTCCACTTATTGCAGCACCCACACACTTCGTATTCCTCCAGAAAAAATCATCCCGTAGCTCAAACTCGTGTTCTTGCTCGTTTTGCTGCCATTTTCGATCTCCTTGCTCAAAGCTCCATTCACAAAACTGCTTTAGTGGATTGTTCTTCGGTATGTGACTCCTCCAATGGTCCAATTAGTTTTTGTTCTAGTGCTTTACTTATTGCAATTTTTGCTGCTGAGGTGACCCTGTTCTTGAGCTTGCATGTCAAATTTATATGGTCCTAAGTAGTTCTAATGCATGATATAGTCTGTAGGCACTTGTGGGAGTAGTTGCTATATATCTTGTTGAGTTTGGTTCACTTTTAGTTTGAGTCACTTAAAATTTCAAAAAAAATCAGAGGAAGAAATTTTTGAAGAAATTGTTGAGAGGCTCCTCGAGCTGGGGTTCGAAGGAAAAGGAGAATGGAGAATGAAAAGCCCAAGTACAACCTTCCTTGCACCACGGAGGTTCGGCTATGCGAATGGCCTTGTGATGCATTCTTGAAGGCCGCTGGAATTTATGAAGACTTTTATTACATGGATGAGAATGCAGGCATCACCGGATTCATCCATGATAAGTGTGATCAATACCTCCTACTCACTAATATTTTCGTGCAAAACTTTCATTTCCATGCTAGGAGATCACCACCTTCGATAGTTTTTATTTATATGATGAGTTTGAGGAGATCTTACTCTTTGATTTTTGTGCGGTTTGAAAGTTGCCTTTTGAGGGCATCGTCAAGGAACCACATCCTAGTGATGTGGCAGAATTTATCAATGAAATTACTATAGGGGAAAAGAGAATAGTGTCAGATGCAAGAAGTACTAGCATACATTTTCTTGTTCCACGTTACTATGCAATATTTGCTAGTAGATTTTTAATTGGTCGCTGGAACAGTGGGGGCCTCAGTGCTCCTGACCTTGCCATTTTGCGTCATGCTTTACTTTGTGATAGAACTTTCAGTTTAGGCGCTATGTTGCTAAATGGCTGAGTCTAAACTGTACAAAGGGCCCCATTTTTGGAGGTATCTTTGCTTTGCGTCTTGCTAAATATTTTGAGATACCTATTAGACACTATGAGAAAGAAGAAAATGTGCTGCCCACTATTTTCTTAGGCTATAAAAGTATGGTATCACATGATTTTATTTGCGCTGATAAGGATAAGAGACTCATTTATAACCTGGTATATAGTGAAGATACTTGTCAGATTATTACCTTGCATGCACCTTCTTTGTTTAACATTCATTCATGCACATACCTCATCCTACCTGATGACATTTACGCATATTGGGAGCAAACACGATCCCCAGAGCCTGACCCTGAGCCATCTCCTAATCCATATTAGGAGTCTATTTATCCGTGGGATCCGCAGGAGCTCGCTAACCAGTGGAACCCTGAGGATCCTCCTCAGTACACCGGAAAGGACTACTTTGATCCATGGGCTTAGACCAACTTAGGCCAAAAGCCTAAGCTTGGGGGAGTACGTATTTCTCGCCGACATTACATTTATGTTCACACGCTTATTCTAGTTGTCGGTGTTCATACTTTTTCATTGTATTATCCACGTTAGTTATTTTCTCTTTTTGCTTTCTTCTTGTGTGTTTGACAAACTTTGAGAAAAACCAAAAAAAATTAGTTGTAGCTTTTAGCTAGTTTACTTTCCGTGCTTGTAGTAGTAGTATTAAAAGAAAACCCAAATAGATTTCTCCTTTTTCTTTTGCTTGTTGGGAGCTTTCCCGTATAAATAGTTTTTCTCGTTCTTTGAAATTATTTTCTTTTCTTTGGGGGGTGAGAGGAGAAGACCACGATGAAAATGATGAGTGGCTCTAGTATGCATTATTGATTGATCTAACAAAGAGCCCATATTACCTTGTCTTCTCCTTTGAATAAATGTTTGCAGATTCCAGCTTAGTCCAATGCATGTGCACTATTATTATTATCCCCACCGTTCGGCCGTGCAAGTGAAAGGCAATAATGACGATATATTATGAAATGATTGAGATGAGGAAAAGCTGGTATGAACTTGACCTATCTTGTTTTTGTAAATATGATTAGTTCACCATTCCCGATTCAGCCTATTATGAATGAAACATGTTTTTAATGATAATTAGAAATTATAGTTACTCATGCCATGCTTAATTAGCTATGAATTTATAATGGTTTACCTTGCATGCCAACATGCTATTAAAATGGTTGTGATGTAGTATGATAGGATGGTATCCTCCTTTAAATGATTCGAGTGACTTGGCTTGGCACATGTTCGCGCATGTAGTTGAAACAAAATCAACATAGCCTCCACGATATTTATGTACATGGTGATTTATATCCTAGTCATGCTTGCACTCATTGTTGGTTAATCTTAATGCATGTTTATGATTGTGTCGCTCTCTATTTGGTCGCTTCCCAGTCTCTTTCTAGCCTTTATCTGTACTAAGCGGGAATACTGCCTGTGCATCCACTTCCATAAACCCCAAAGTTATTCCATATGAGTCCCCATACCTACCTATATGCGGTATTTACCTGCCGTTCCAAGTAAATTTGCGTGTGCCAAACTCTAAACCTTCAAATGAAATTCTATTTTGTATGCTCGAATAGCTCATGTATCAACTAGGGCTGTCTATATCTTCCATGCTAGGTGGCTTATTCTCATTATGAGTGGACTCCGCTCATCATTCACGAGAAAATGGCCGGTAACCGGGATGCCCGGTCCCATGCTCAAATCAAATCAAAATAATTGCAAACAAAACTCCCCCGGGATTGTTGTTAGTTGGATGGTACCCATTGTTTCGGACCAGCCGTGGAATGTGCTTGTTGGTGGTGGTGGTGGTGGTGGGGGGGGTATAAACTTTACCATTTTGTTTGGGAACCGCCTATAATGTATGTAGCATGGAAGATATCGAGATCTCTTGGTTGTTATGTTGACAATGAATATATGCCGCTCAAAATATTATTTATCTCTGTTTCAAAACTCGAGCTCTCGCACCTCTGCAAATACTTGCTTCCCTCTACGAAGGGCCTATCTATTTACTTTTTATGTTGAGTCATCTTCCTCTTATAAAAAGCACCAGTTGGAGAGCACCACTTTCAGTTGCATGCATTGTTATTAATTGATATTGAGTATGATTGTGACTGGATCTCTTTTGCCATGAATTACAATGTCTAGTCAGTCCTTGATCTTCAGGGGTGCTCTGCATTTATGTTTTGCGGTCTCAGAAAGGGCTAGCAATATACCATCTTGTTATCTCATATCATGATTGTTTTGAGAAAGTGTTGTCATCCGAGATTTACTATTATTACTCTCTAGTTGATTACACCATTGATATGAGTAAACATGAGACCTAAATGTGATTTGTGAATATTGTTAGTTCATGATCTTTGCTGAAAACTTGAATGCTAGCTTTACATATTTGCAACAACAAGATCAAACAGAGTTTGTCAAAGTTTTCTTTATCACTTTCAGTTTGTCAACTGAATTGCCTGAGGACAAGCAATGGGTTAAGCTTGGGGGAGTTTATACGTCTCTAACGTATCTACTTTTCCAAACTCTTTTTGTTGTGGAATTGTCACGTCAGATGTCCTCGTGAAAGGACTTAGTTGTGGAGCCATCACAACTAGGAAGCTTGAAGGGGTTAATCGGGACAAAGGACACGAGAGGGTTTATACTAGTTCGGCCCCTTACGGTGAAGGTAAGGCCTACGTCTAGTTGGGTTGGTATTGATGTTTCGATGACCAGGGAGCGAGATACGCCATGCCCGGTTCTCGATGAGTTGTTCTCCTGCCCTAAGCCGCCAGCAGGTCGTCCCCTTATATACACGGGTTGACACCCTGTGGCCTACAGAGTCCCGGCCAGCTTATAACAGTGTCCGGCTCGGTGACTAGTTAAAACTACCTTATGATACAAGCCATACCATTGTGGCGGTTTACTACAACGGGCCTTAAGTCGCCTGTGGGCTTTAAGCCCTCTATGAACCGCCATCTCCATGCTTTGGTCTTGGGCCTTCTCTCTGGTAGTCTTCTTTACGTAACCCGACTCCTCCTGGGCGGCTTACTCAAATAGTTATATCCTGAACATTAGGCCCCAGATTGATTTGAACCCGTTCATGTCAATCTAAAATACCTCATGGAACTATCCTTAGTCCTTTGTCTTGCATGAAGGTTTTAACCCGCCGTGACGTCATCATCTGGATCCGGGTTAAGTCTTCGTGACATCATCTTCAATAAAACTTATTTTTACTCCATCATATCTTCCAATGGATCTTTGCCTTTACTGACCATCCCGAGAATCGAGGCATCGGGGCCGCTGGATAATGATGTTTTGGTCCCCTCGTTTCTCGCGCCATCTCGGCCAGTCTTCCTTTATAAATAGAGCGACCTAGGTCTTTCACTCTTCCTCCTCTCAGTCGTCCTCTTCCTATTCTTCCTCTCGAGCTCCGCCGCCGCTGCCGTCGAACCCCTCGTCTTCACCGACTCGGGCCGCTGCATCAACCTGACTCTGACCAGAGATCAACGGCGAACCTCCACAACTCGTTCGCCTCCGTGAGTTCTTCTCCTTCCCTTTCTTAGATCTACATTGAGACTTTACCGAGTTCGTCGGCGTTCATCACCGCCCGACGCAAACCCTCGCTAGTTCTTACCTCTAATGCCCTGTTTAGATCGTAAAAACTACGTAGAACTGCTGCGGTACTTGTTTGTGTTGATCTTGCATAGAAATAGATCTCTTTCCCTTGTTTGGAAACCCTCTTCGAGTGTATGAACTCCTCTGCCCTGTTTTTAGGACTAGAATTTTTTTCTTTCAGAGCAATATTTTGATCCAGAGTAACAACTGTCATCTGTGAAACTTGTTTTTATCACCCGGAAAACTTCTTTCTGGTAAATGCCCTTAAACACAACTGTCGAGGTGTCCGGCTTAAATAAACGACACAGAACCTTAATTGCTCCTCACGACCTGAATTTTTTTGAACTGCGCTTGATACCTGTAGCGGCTTAAATATTGTTGCACAGTCATCCCTATATCATTAGGCCCCTCATTAAGCCGCCACCTTGAATAATTGAGGATTTTTCTCCCGGATTAAAATTGAACCGGATCTTCTTGTTTTTCCATAGGCTAATTGTTGTCATGGCACCTAAGGCTGCTAAAGCTCCTGTGACCTACAACTGGATTAAGTCCACTGTCACAGAGAGTATCTTGGCTGACTTCGTGAAATCCGGCCATCTGCCCAAGATGGAAATCATGTCCTATCGTGCTCCTAATCCATCGAAGGAGAAACCTCTACCCAAAAAAGGGGAAGTAATCATATTCACCAGTCACATGACCTGGGGCTATGCTACGCCCGGTTCAAAATTCTTTAGGGATGTGTTGCATTTCTTTGATCTAAGACCCCAAGACATCGAACCCAACTCTGTGTCAAATATCTGCAACTTCCATGTCTTCTGCGAGGTGTATCTTGGAGAAGAACCTAATATCCCATTATTCAGAGAACTGTTCTACTTAAACCGGCAGAATGAACGTGCAAATGGGCCCAGTCTTGAACTTGGTGGTATCTCAATTCAACGGCGAAGAGACCGTCTTTTCCCTTATGCTGAACTACCGAGTCATCCAAAGGAGTGGAACCAGACGTGGTTCTACTGCCAGGATACTTCTCCGGCTGAGGAAAACCCTTTGCCCGGCTTCCACGCCCTGCGCCTTGAGTCCAACCACCCGCTGCCGGATAAGTTAACTATTGTTGAACGTCTGCCACTTGCTCCTACCATTGGAAGAATCAAAGCTCTTCTGGGAAATGGCCTAGATGGCATCGACTTAGTCCGAGTCTGGGTTACCTGGCGAATACTTCCATTAAGCCGCCGACCCTGTTTAATGTGCACTTATTCCGGCGAAAAGGATGACCCAATGCGTCATAGCTCCGATGACTTGCCAGAAGATGTGGTAGAGGCGACAACCCAATCATTGTTGAAAGAAGGCACGGTGATAAGTAATGCCTTTGGCTTACTCCCCTTTTGTCAAAAAACCCGGCTCCTGCTGTAAGTCACAAACCTCTGATGAATATTTTATATTATACCTTGCCTTTACTTATAACCTCCTATCATTTTTCACAGGCTGATGATCACTTTTGGAAGGCCAAATATAACCATGAAGCAGCAAAGCAAGCCAGAGCAGCCAAAAGAGCTGAAAGGAAAGCCGCCACCGCAGGAACATCAAGGAATAAGAAACCTAGCGCCTCAGATTTATTCAAATTAGATGACACTTCCGATGAAGAAGAAGTAATCCTTTAACTCTCCTGACTTCTTTGTCATTACTTTGTTGACACTCTATCTCTCCAGGAAGACACAGGGAACAGTCAAGCAGCCAATGAAGAGGTAACTATAATCTCCTCCGACTCAGAACCTTTACCAAAGCAAAAGATCCGAAGGGTGACCCGGGAAGTAAGATTTTCAAATGCTCTTGCTTATCAAGATCCTCAATTTCTTTTGAAGCAACAACAACTTGAGAACCGGAGGCAGACCCAGAACAACAAGGATAAGGAACTCTCCTCCGGCTTACCTGACATTACCAGGAAACGTCGGACTGAGGTTATCTCCGATTTATGTTTCGTCTTACCTTTAGCGGGCTTAATTCGTCATCCTCTTAATTCGTGTGACTCCAATTATCAGGATACCTCTCCTTCTTCTGGTGAATCCATGCAGTCAAACATGCCGGCTTTCAAGACTGCTCCCAGGTAATGTAACCTTATGTACCTTGAACTTTTACTTTACTCATGCTTGTGTATTCATCCTTTTGCCTTTGTTAACAGCATGCAAGTGAAACCCAGCAAGAGGGCGAAGAAGAATAAGCCGTCCCAAGATCCGATTGTGACTGAACCGGTGATTAATGCGTCTGCTCCAGGCAACTCTATTCATCAGCCGCCGCCTGATCCGACTTCTGATATTCCAGTGCCAACCTTTAATCCGTCTGCTGAGGATACTCTCGATACAGATGACCCGGAGATTCCTAGCCCGGTCAAGACAAACGAACCGGAAGTTGAGATTGTGAGGTCTCAGTTTGTTGAACCAGGGCAGCCTACTGTCCTTGCCAAGTGTTCCGCCAAGGAAGAACTTGCCGAACGCCGGAAAGCCAAGCAGGACATTACTGATTATACTCACTTAAGCATTGGTGATATAGTCTCAGGCTATCTGAATCAAGTGCATAATAGCCGTGACCTGGAAATTGACATGGTAAAACAAATACAACACAAATCTGAGGTATAACTTGTATTTTTTACCTGAGTATTACATGTTGTACCAGCCCCCAAGTCTATTGCTTATGAATAAATATGTTGTAGACTTAGAAATCTGCTTTACTTATTAATTGAACCGGTTCAAAGAGAATATATTTAATCCGGTTATAACATGATAGTTGTAAATTTGGCAATATACATTAGTCCCCAAGTGTCAAGTATCTTTACTTGTAAGGTGCTTGAGACTTAATATGTGTGACCCGGGAGTATAAGGTTTAAAATTCTTCAGCATACATTAGCCCCCAAGTGCCAAGTATGTTTACTTGTAAAGTGCTTGGGACTTGAATGTTACCTTACTATAATCCTTACCATAACCTGGTGTCAATGCAGGCTGCCATAAGTCAGTTTGAATCGGAGCTTGCTGTTCTGAAGAGCCGTCTGGAAACTCAAGAACTTGAGACTGAGAAGTCTAACTCCAAATTTGAATTTAGCGTCTCTGAAAATGAGAAACTGAAGAAGAAATTTGAGTCGGAGAAGAAAACTTGGGCTGATGAGAAGGCTTCCCTGGTAACTCGGGCCGAAACAGCAGAAACATCTCTCATAGAAGCAACAACCGAGCTGTCCGACTTAAAACGGCAGATATCTCAAATGGTTTCAGCCAGCTTCGGTAAGTTATTGTGCAAAACTTCCAACCTTGTAACCTTACAATAACTATTATAATGGTTACTTCCGGCTGGCTGTTATACTTGTTCTCATATAGGCCACATGACTACCAACTTAAAGCAAAACATGCTGGTTAAGCTTAAAGCAGTTTACACCTTAGTGGAACAGCTATACTCCGGGTCACAACGTGCTTTGGCCGTTGTAGCTTTATCAACTCCACATCCCCGCCTTCTGCAAGACATATTGAAGAGCCTCGCTTTTCTTCCTCAACGGATCCAAGACTTAAGGCGGGCGTCCTCAAGAGCCGGAACCGTAGCCGCATTGAGCCGGGCTAAAGCATGGCTCCCAGAACTAGACCCGGTCGACATTGCCCTTGGATACCCAAGTCTGAAGGAGGATGGTACTGCATTTGATGACCATGACTTCACCGCCTGCGTCAAAGCCATACGTCCCGTGGCAACCCTTATTGGAAATGATACTGACCTTAGCAAGTATGCGCCGGCTTACGACAGTGAGAACCGAAGAATTCCAAACACTCCATATGATCAAATCAGCCTGATCCCTCCGATTTGTAAGCATACTTTTGCCCCTGAAGTGGATCCAACTGGTTTAATAGATGATGAAGCCTTGAGCGGCATTGACTGGGCCTCATCAACTTTCCAGGACAAAACAGCCGACGGAGAAGCGGGGAAGGATAACCCGGAGGCTTCAAGCCCGCCGAAGGAGTAAATCGCGAGATGCTTTGCAAAAAACAATGCTTCATTTATTCAAACTCGGGGAGTCCTGTAATAGGGTAGAAAAACCTCTCAACTTTGTCATGCCTTCGCGCATGTTTATGGCGTTTAATACTTTCATAAGCCGCCATTGCTATATACTTCTAGCTTATGTTGACCGTTTGCCTCCCTGATGTTAAATTTGCTTGTCTTATCCTGCACATAAAACAAACAAAACTCCCGGAAACGAACCAAAGGCACCCTACACAGGCCAGTTTACAACTATATTGTTGCTAAGCATAAACATAATAGCATGCCTGCAATCCCGGAAACGAACCAAAGGCACCCTACACAGGCCAGTTTACAACTATATTGTTGCTAAGCATAAACATAATAGCATGCCTGCAATCCCTTGATAACCTCTCCTGCTTATTGATGCTCACCTGGTACTGAATAACCTGGTGTGACCAATATTAAACCGGAAAGACAAAAAACATCTCATAATGTTTTCCCAAAGTCTCAAGATAGTCAAAATAATTTACAGGCTTCTGATTCGAATGCGATCAGTAAACCGTTCCAAAGGGGTTAAGCTAAGATTCAGATACGATCATATAGCCCCCAGTGGCTTGGCGATGCCGATCAAGTGGGTATCGACAACTATGTTCTCTTTGGTTCGAATACGACCTATGTTTGAACATGAAGCCCCCAAGTGACCAGAAGATTTGTTTAATGATGCTGATTCGTATACGATCCACGTCAGACCCAAAGGGGTTAAGCTATGATTCAAATATGATCAAGAAGCCCCCAAGTGGGTTTGGCAGTATGCCGATCAAGCGGGTTTCGACAACTATGTTCTCTTTGGTTCGGATACGACCTATGTTTGAACAGGAAGCCCCCAAGTGATCATGACTAGATTCAGATATGATCATAAGCTGGTCCAAAGGGAAAGCCGAATTCAGATATGATCCGCTCCCTGTTGGTTGTTTCCACCATCTGAAAAAAAGACATGAACTTTTGAGGGTGAAAAAAGGATAGAGGTCCTGCTTTATTACCTTATATAATATATACATTGTCAAAATATATATATATCTCAAGAGCCAGTGGCTTAAATATAGCAAGGCCGAAGACGGGTTATACCCCATGGCCGGCGGGGCGAATCGTGCTAGATATCACTTAGCAAAGGTGCCTCTACTCCATAAACCATGAACAAGGGTGTATAACCCGCCGGATCGAGGCCACTTACCCTTATGTATCTGATTGTTACCCTGTGTATTAACGTTGGCCACAAGCTCTGGGTTGTCGTCCGCCTTACGCTTTTTACCACTTTGATTCAGATGTCCTTGTGAAAGGACTTAGTTGTGGAGCCATCGCAACTAGGAAGCTTGAAGGGGTTAATCGGGACAAAGGACACGAGAGGGTTTATACTAGTTCAGCCCCTTACTACTGTCGTTTTGTTTCCCTTCCCTGTCTTTTCATCGTCAGATTCGGGATCTTTGGTACTATCATAATTGGCATATTTGACCAGAGCCGCCATTAATGTACCCATATCCTTGCAACCACGTTTAAGGCGCCCCAGTTTCTGCCTCGGTGGCTTGAAGCTGCAATTCTTTTCCAATATAAGGACTGCAGAGCTGGCATCCATCTTATCAGATGAATGAATTATCTCCTTGACCCGGCGTACCCAATGGGTGGTAGATTCACCTTCCCCCTGCTTACAATTCGTCAAGTCCACGATCGTCATAGACTGCTTACATGTGTCCTTGAAGTTCCGGATGAAACGGGCTTTTAGCTCTTCCCACGAACCAATGGAATCGGGTGGTAAGCCTTTAAACCAAGACCGGGCCATTCCATCTAACATCATGGTAAAATATTTAGCCATTGCCGCATCACTAACCTCCAACAGTTCCATGGCCATCTCATAACTCTCGATCCATGCTTCAGGCTATAAGTCTGCAGTGTAATTCGGCACCTTTCGAGGTCCCTTGAAGTCCTTGGGCAGGCGCACGTTGCGCAAAGCCGGTATCAAACAAAGAACACCACCGGTTCTGGTGGCTATTCCCATCTCAGTAGAAGTCGTTGGATACTCTGGCATATCCTGACATGCCGCCTGTTGAGCCGCCAGCTGAGCTGCTCGCTCATTCTCGTGACGTACTCGGTCTTGCACCGGGTTATAGCCTCCATGTTGGTCACGGCGTTGGGCGTTGCGTGACAAAACTTCAGATTCCATGTGCCTGCTGTAACTCGGGCTCCGGTTTTGATGAGGTGGTGCTAACCAAGGCGGAGGAGTTGAATGGATCCTATCCCGACTATAAGAATAGGCCTCTTGCTGAACTAGGGCCGTCTGAACAAGTTCCCTGATCCTCCGGGTCTCCATCGCTGTTGGATCATCACCGTCCACTGGAAGAGCCGCCAAACGCGCTGATGCTGCGATTAAGTTCTCCATGGGGTTGGAAAAGTGACCCGGCGGTATCGGTACATAACGTGGCGGCGCCATGCTCACATGAGGAGGCGGCATCTCTCGATGCTGAGCCGGTCCTCCTGCTTCGATGTCATAAGCTGATTGGCAACTGGCGGGTTACTTGGGCCGGCTCCGGGTGTAGCGAACAGAACCCGAGGGTCATAATTCGGAGGCAACCGGGATTGGGTCTTCTGGTGTCTCCTCCTCATTACCTCATTGCATGCGTTTAAGCTCATCGTGAGCTGGTAAGCCTCTGACTGCAACCGCTGTGCCCGGGCGTCGAGAGCCGCCCGCTCCGTAGCTAGTCTAGTATCCTCAGCTGCCAAGGCCTCCTCGGCCTGAGCTATCTCCTCACGTACCCGTGCCACCTCCGCGTCATGCTCATCTTTGTTCGCAGGGATAACCGTGGCGGTTAACAGGGTCGTAAGTTTGTCCATGAGGTCTATCAGCACTTGAGCCGGCGGGCGCACAGGGCCTCCTGCCCCGGCCGCTCCTATCCCGGACGTAACTGCAGTAGCGGCTGTAGAGTTTTGTCCGGGTTGATTCCCAGCCATGAAGACTCCTGCCCAATTCAGCGACTCACAGGGGTCCGGAATACTGAAGCCATCGGAACAGCCGCCGAGCACACCATCTTGAACTTGATACAGAGAATCTGTTGAACCGGCGGACGAATCACCGTCCGAGTGGACGGCCGTCTCACCACCATCTTCAGGACTTTCAGAAAGCTCTTCTCTGTGGACACAGCCCACGAAGACACGCTTCATGCTGGGTTGAGCCCGGGCGGTTTTCGCACGCTGAGCCATCTCGACGAGGTCAGTGCTGTTGTCCGTCTCAGGCCCCGGCTCGCCAATCCGGCCGATGAAGACGTGGATCCCTCCGAAGGGGACCCGGTACCCGTACTCAATTGAGCCGGCATCGGGGCCCCAGCCTTCGTCGTCGATGTAGATCTTGCCGCGATGACTCTTGGTCATCCGTCCCACTACGTATCCCTTGAGCCCTTCGAAGTTTCCCTTCAAGAACACAAATCCACCGTGCGCTGGCCCCACGATGGGCGCCAACTATCGTGGAATTGTCACGTCAGATGTCCTCGTGAAAGGACTTAGTTGTGGAGCCATCGCAACTAGGAAGCTTGAAGGGGTTATTCGGGACAAAGGACACGAGAGGGTTTATACTAGTTCGGCCCCTTACGGTGAAGGTAAGGCCTACGTCTAGTTGGGTTGGTAATGATGTTTCGATGACCAGGGAGCGAGATACGCTATGCCCGGTTCTCGATGAGTTGTTTTCCTGCCCTAAGCCTCCAACAGGTCATCCCCTTATATACACGGGTTGACGCCTTGTGGCCTACAGAATCCCGGCTGGCTTATAACAGTGTCCGGCTCGGTGACTAGTTAAAACTACCTTATGATACAAGCCATACCATTATGGCGGTTTACTACAACGGGCCTTAATTCGCCTGTGGGCTTTAAGCCCTCTATGAACTCCATGCTTTGGTCTTGGGCCTTCTCTGTGGTAGTCTTCTTTACGTAACCTGGCTCCTCCTGGGCGGCTTACTCAAATAGTTATATCCCCAACACTTTTGCCCTTGTTTTGGACTCTAATTTGCATGATTTGGATGGAACTAACCCGGACTAATGCTGTTTTCAACAGAATAGCCATGGTGTTATTTTTGTGCAGAAATAAAAGTTCTCAGAATGACCTGAAACTTCACAGAGTCACTTTTGGGAATTAATAAAAAATAATGGCGAAAGAATCAACAGAACGGGGCCCACACCCTGGCCACAAGGGTGGGGGCACGCCCTACCCCCTGGGCGCGCCCCCTACCTTGTGGGCCGCCTAGAGCTCCACCGACATAAACTCCAACTCCATATATTCACGTTCGGGGAGAAAAAACCCAGGAAGAAGGATTCATCATGTTTTACGATATGGAGCCTCCGCCAAGCCCTGTTCTTCCTTGGGAGGGCTGATCTGGAGTCCACTCGGGGCTCTGGAGAGGGGAATCCGTCGCCATCGTCATCACCAACCATCCTCCATCACCAATTTCATGATGCTCACCGCCGTGTGTGAGTAATCCCATCGTAGGCTTGTTGGACGGTGATGGGTTGGATGAGATTTACCATGTAATCGAGTTAGTTTTTTTAGGGTTTGATCCCTATTATCCATTATGTTCTAAGATTGATGTTGTTATGACTTTAACATGCTTAATGCTTGTCACTAGAGCCCGAGTACCATGATTTCAGATCTGAACCTATTATGTTTTCATGAATATATGAGCGTTCTTGATCCTATCTTGCGAGTTATAGTTACCTACTACATGTTATAATCTGGCAACCCCGGAGTGACAATGATCGGGACCACTCCAAGTGATGACCGTAGTTTGAGGAGTTCATGTATTCACTAAGTGCTAATGCTTTGGTCCAGTTCTCTATTAAAAGGAGGCCTTAATATCCCTTAGTTTCCATGAGGACCCTGCTGCCATGGGAGGGTAGGACAAAAGATGTCATGCAAGTTCTTTTCCATACGCATGTATGACTATATTCGGAATACATGCCTACATTATATTGATGAATTGGAGCTATTTCTGTGTCGCCCTATGTTTAAACTGTTGCATGATGAATGCCATCTGACATAATTATCCATCATTGACCCATTGCCTACGAGCTCGTTTCATATTGATCTTTGCTAAGTTACTTCTCCGCTGCTACTGTTATGATTGCTACAAAACTGTTACTTTACTTTTGCCACTGTTACCGTTACTTCCATACTACTTTGCTACCAAAAGCTTTGCTGCATATATTAAGTCTTTCAGGTGTGGTTGAATTGACAACTCAGCTTCTAATACTTGAGAATATTCTTTGGCTCCCCTTGTGTCGAATCAATAAATTTGGGTTGAATACTCTACCCTTGAAAACTGTTGCGATCCCCTATACCTATGGGTTATCAGTCCTTCCTAAGGTGTACCCATACCAAATCGCCTTGCTCGAACACCAGCTTCTTCCTGGTCTTGTTTACCTGCTTCTTATATTGTTCAGTCATTTTCTCAATGTTCTCCTTTGCCTGGGCATGAAGTTTCTTGATAAAATCAGCATGCTTACTTGCATCAAGGCTAGTTCGTTCCTGCAGTGGCAAACGCAAAAGATCGACGGGAGCAATAGGTTTGAGTCCATAAACAAGTTCAAATGGGCAAAACTTAGTGGTCGAATGTACCGCCCTGTTATACGCAAACTCCGCATAAGGTAGACACTCTTCCCACATCTTCAAATTCTTCTTGAGGACTACTCTTAGCATCATGGACAATGTTCGGTTGACAACTTCAGTCTGTCCATCAGTTTGTGGGTGGCATATCATGGAAAATAGGAGCTTGGTGCCAAGTTTTCCCCACAAGGTCTTCTGAAAGTAGCTCAGAAATTTGGTGTCATGGTCTGACACAATCGTGCGTGGTATTTGCTACTTCTTGAGCTTGCGTTGGTTTTCCCTTGAAGAGGAAAGGGTGATGTAGCAAAGTAGAGTAAGTATTTCCCTCAGTTTGAGAACCAAGGTATCAATCCAGTAGGAGACAATGCACAAATCACCGAATACCTGCACAAACAATCAAACAAACTTGCACCCGACGCGTCAAAGGGGTTGTCAATCCCTTAATGGTTACTTGCAAAAGTGAGATCTGATAGAGATAGATAAACTTTAAAGTAAAAATTTTTGGTTTATAGATCGGAAAGTAAAAGATTGCAAGAATAGTAGATCAGAAACTTGTATGATGGAAAAGAGAACTTATATGATGGAAAAGAGACCCGGGGGCCATAGGTTTCATTAGAGGCTTCTCTCAAGATAGAAAACAATACGGTGGGTGAACAAATTACTGCTGAGCAACTAATAGAAAAGCGCAAAGTTATGACAAGATCTAAGGCAATGATCATGAATATAGGCATCACGTCCATGTCAAGTAGACCGACTCTTGCCTACTTCTACTACTATTACTCCACACATCGACCTCTATCCAGCATGCATCTGGAGTATTAAGTTCATAAAGAACGGAGTAACGCATTAAGTAAGATGACGTGATGTAGAGGAATTAACTCAAGCAATATGAAAACCCCATCTTTTGATCCTCGATGGCAACAATACAATACGTGCCTTGCTGCCCTACAATCACTAGGAAAGGACACCGCAAGATTGAACCCAAAGCTAAGCACTTCTCCCTTGCAAGAAGAACCAATCTAGTTGGCCAAACCAAACCGATAATTCGAAGAGACTTGCAAAGACATCAAATCATGCATATAAGAATTCAGAGAAGATTCAAATAATATTCATAGATAATCTGATTATAAATCCACAATTCATCGGATCTCGGCAAACACCGCAAAAAAGTATTACATCGAATAGATCTCCAAGAACATCGGGGAGAACATGGTATTGAGAATCAAAGAGAGAGAACAAGCCTTCTAGCTACTAGCTATGGACCTGTAGGTGTGAGGTAAACTACTCATGCTTCATCAGAAGGGAAATGATGTTGATGTAGAAGCCCTCCGTCATCGAATCCCCCTCTAGCAGGACGCCGGAAAAGGCCCTTAGATGGGATCTCATAGGTACAGAAGGTTGCAGCGGCGGAAAAGTGTTTTCGTGGATGCTCCTGATGGTTTTGGGGTATAAGAGTGTATATAGGCGAAAGAATTAGGTCAGGAGATCTACGAGGGGCCCACAAGACAGAGGGTGCGCTATACCCCCTGGGCGCACCCTCCACCCTTGTGGCCACCTCGTTGCTCCTCCGACTTCATCTCCAAGTCTCCTGGTTTGCTTCTGATCCAAGAACGATAATCACGAAAGTTTTATTCCGTTTGGACTCTGTCCTTTTCTGCAAAACTCTAAAATAGGGAAAAAATAGGAACTGGCACTGGGCTCTAGGTTAATAGGTTAGTCCCAAAAATAATATAAAATAGCATGATAACGCATATAAAACATCTAGAATAGATAATATAATATCATGGAACAATAAAAAATTATAGATACGTTGGAGACGTATCAGTATTCCATGTAGCCGCACAACTTACCTGAAAAACAAATCAGCAATGTGTGAAGCATCATCGCTCTTATGACATTGGATAAAATGTGCCATTTTGCTAAAATGATCAACTACCACAAACACTGAGTCACTCCCCCTCTTAGTTTGTGGTAAACCAATAACAAAATTCATAGAAATATCTTCCCACGGAGTATTCGAAATAGATAGAGGAGTATAGAGACCTGATACGTCACCATCGTATCTACTTTTCCTAACGCTTTCCTCCTGTTTTAGACTCTAATTTGCATGATTTGAATGAAACTAACCCCGGACTGACACTGTTTTCAGCAGAACTATCATGGTGTTGTTTTTATGCAGAAATAAAAGTTCTTGGAATGGAATGAGACTTTGCGACGATTTTTTATATCAATAAAGAGAATTTCTGGAGCCAAGAGCCACCTGATGGGGGCACCTTGGTGGGCACAAACCACCAGGGTACGCCTGCCCCTCCCCAGGTGTGCCCCAGTGGGTTTGTCCCCACCTGGTGGCCCCGATGACCCTGAAACCAACGCTATAAAATCACATATTTCTAGAAAAAACTAGGGAGAAAGAATTATCGCTTTCACGAGACGAAGCCGCTGCCGTCTCCTGTTCTTCATCGGGAGGCCAGATCTGGAGTCTGGTTGGGGCTCCAGAGAGGGGGGGTCTTCGTTCTTCATCATCACCAACACATCTCCATCGCCAATTCCATGATGCTCCCCACCGGGAGTGAGTAATTCCTTCATAGGCTCGCTGGTCGGTGAGAAGTTGGATGAGATTCATCATGTAATCAAGTTAGTTTTGTTAGGGCCTGATCCCTAGTATCCATTATGTTCTGAGATTGATGTTGCTATGACTTTGCCATGCTTAACGCTTGTCACTTTGGGCCCGGGTGCCATGATTTCATATCTGAGCCATTTATGTTATCACCATTATATCCATGTTGTAGATCCGACCTTGCAAGTTATGTCACCTACTATATGTTATGATCCAGCAACCCCGGAGCGACAATTGTCGGGACCACTGCCGGTGATGACCGTAGTTTGAGGAGTTCATGTATTCACCGTGTGCTAATGTTTTGTTATGGTTCTATATTAAAAGGAGGCCTTAATATTCCTTAGTTGCCATTAGGACCCTGCTGCCATGGGAGGGTAGGACAAAAGATGTGATGCAAGTTCTTTCCATAAGCATGTATGACTAATTACGGAATACATGCCTACATTATATTTATGAACTGGAGCTAGTGCCGTATCGCCCTAGGTTATGATTGTCTCATGATGAATATCATCCAATGATCACCAATCCAATGCTTACAAATTTACCTTATATTGTCCTTGCTAAGTTACTACTATTGCTACTGCTATCGTTACTGCTACAAAATCATTACTATCACTGTTACAGTTACTGTTGCTGCTACCATTATCAAAATTGTCATACTACTGTGCTACTAATCACTTTGCTGTAGATAACTAATCTCTAGGTGTGGTTGAATTGACAACTCAGCTACTAATACCTTCAAATATTCTTTGGCTCCCCTTGTGTTGAATCTATAAATTTGGGTTGAATACTCTACCCTCGAAAACTGTTACGATCCCCTATACTTTTGGGTTATCAAGACCTTTTTTGGCGCCGTTGTTGGGGAGCATAGCTATATTTGTTGAGTCACTTGGGATTGTTATCATATTATCACTATGAAGAATCTGAAGGATGCTAAGACTAAGATTTTTCCCTCAAAGATGAGGGGAGGTAAGGAACTGCCATCCAGCTCCGCTTTAGATTCACCTTATGTTATAAGTAAACTTGCAACACCACCACATGCTATTAATTCTGATATGTCACAAGTTATTGATGATGCTACTTCTGCTATGAATGCTACTCATGATGATGCTAGTACCTTTCTTGATGATGATGTGCCACTAGGTGAATTTCTGGATGAACAAATTGCCAAAGTAAGACAGAATGATATTGTTGAATCTGATGATGAACTTGAAACTAAAAATCTTGAAATACCTACTAGAACTAGTCCTCCTAGATATGAATTGCCAAAGGTACCGGAAGGTTATACTATAGTGAGGAGGCAACTAGATATATTCTTGCTTGTAAGGATAGAGATGATCTAGATAAATTACTATGCAAGTATAAAGAAAGATCTCTGAATGCTAAAATGAAATGTGATCCTGAGTTTGCTACTTCACCTTTCTTTATTGATGATAAGGATTATGAATTCTCTGTCGACCCAGAGTTAATTACTTTGGTTGAATCTGACCCTTTCCATGGTTATGAAACTATAACTGTTGTGGAACATCTTACTAAGTTGAATGATATAGCCACCCTTTTTGCTCATGATGAGAAGATTCACTATTATTATATTCTCAAGTTATTTCCGTTCTCATTAAAGGGTGATGCTAAGGCTTGGTACAATACTCTTGCTCCTGGTTGTGTGCGTAGTCCCCAGGATATGATTTATTACTGAAAAACATTTTCCTGCTCATAAGAAACAAGCTGCCTTGCAAGAAATATTTAACTTTGCGCAAATTGAAGATGAGAGTCTCCCACAAGCTTGGGGGAGGCTTCTCCAATTCCTTAATGCTTTGCCTGATCATCCTATTAAGAAAAATGAAATACTTAATTTCTTCTATAATGGACTAACTGATGCTTCTAGGGATTTCCTAGATAGTTGTGCTAGTTGTGTTTTCAGCGAATGAACTATTGGGCAAGCCGAAGAATTACTGAATAACATATTGAAAAATTATGATGAATGGACTCCTCCTGAAACACCTATTAAACCCACTCCAAAGAAGAGGGGTATCTTATATCTCAGTCCTGAATATATGCAAGAGGCAAAGAAATCTATGTAGGAAAATGTATTAAAGCAGAGGATGTTAAAAATTGTCCACCTATCGAAGAAATACATGGGCTGGAAGCACCACCACCACCTAAGGTGGTAGAGGTAAAATCTTTAATGAAATTCAATGATAGTGATGATCCTCGTAATAAAGATCCTAGTCAATTCAATGATAGTGATGATCCTCGTAATAAAGATCCTAGTCAATGCCTTTATGAGTTTGATAATTACATTAGAAAGCAAGATCACTTCAATGCAAATGTTATAAATCAATTGAAATACAACTCTGATATGATTGCTCGCTTAAGTGACTTATTATTTAGAATCTCAAATGATGTTAGAGGTGTAGGAAAGCATGCCTCTATGGTTCAAACTCAATTAGAACAAGTTGCTAGATCTCAAAGAGAGTTAATTGATGACATGAACAATAATATAAGTGACTTTGCTGTTAGAGTGGCGACTAGAGGAGGTAAAATCACTTAGGAACCACTTTATCCTAAGGGAAACCCAAAGAGAATTGAACAAGACTCTCAAAGAATTAACATTGATGCACCTAGTCCTTCTAAAAAGCAAAAGAAGAAGAAAAATAATAGGACTTTGCATGCCTCTAGTGAACCTGAAATAGAAAAACCTCCTGATAATGATAATGGAGTTTCTATTTCTAATGCCGAAACTCAATTTGGTAATGAACACTCACCTTCTAATAATGAAAAAGATAATGATGAGGTTCATGAGGACACTCAACCAAATGATAAAGAACCAGATAATGATGTTGAGATAGAACCAGTTGGTGATCTTGATAACCCACAACCCAAGAATAAAAGATATGATAAAAGAGACTTCGAGGCTAGAAAACATGGAAAGGAAAGAGAACCATGGGTTCAAAAGCCTATGCCCTTTGCACCTAAGTCAACTAAAAAGAAAGATGATGAAGAATTTGAATGCTTTGCTGAAATGCTGAGGCCATTCTTTTTGCGTACTCGCTTGTCTGATATATCAAAAATGCCTCCTTATGCAAAGTACATGAAAGACATCATCACTAATAAGAGAAAATTTCCGGAAGCTGAAATCTCCACTATGCTTGCTAATTACACTTTTAAAGATGGAGTACCTAAAAAACTTGGAGATCCTAGAATACCAACTATACCTTGCTCTATTAAAAGAAACTATGTGAAAACTGCATTGTGTGCTTTGGGAGCTAGTATTCGTGTTATGCCTTTCTCTTTATAAAAAAGACTTGATTTGAATAAACTCACACCTACTAAAATATCTTTGCAAATGGCTGACAAATCTATGGCCATACCTATCGGTATTTGTGAGGATGTGCCTGTTGTTGTTGCTAATGTTACTATTTTGACTGACTTTGTTACACTTGAGATGCCCGAGGACGACAACATGTCGATTATCCTTGGTAGACCCTTCTTATATACTGCAGGGGCTGTTATTGATTGCAATAAAAGCAAGGTCACTTTTCATATCAATGGTAATGAGCATACGGTGCACTTTCCGAAGAAATGATTCCAAGTGAATGGTATTAATGTCATTGAAAACTCTCTGACAATCACTATTGGAAGTTTTCAACTACCTCTACCTACTGTCAAAAAGAAATATGAAATGCTTATTGTTGGGACATTCATATCCCCATTGAGGTAACTTAGTGATTTACAAAAGTTCTTCGGCTTCATGCTAATCGAAAGTGGTTGTTAATAAGACTTTATCAACCTTATTAATGGATCATTTTTTAGATGTATGCAGTTGATGAATTTAGTAAGCACTACCCTCTGTCCCTACCTTTTGTTTTTTGTTTTTCTTAGTTAAATAAAATAAAATGCCATGCTTTGTCTGTTTTCTGAGTTTTTCGTGCAATAAAAAATGACCCAAAAATAAAAGTTCTCAAAATGCCCTGAAAATTTGACACAATTTTTTCTGAATATTTCTGAATTTCTGGTGCAAATAATATCATAGGGGGGTGCACCAGGTGGGCACAACCCATGTAGGTGTGCCAGGAGCCCCAGGCATGCCCTAGTGGGTTGTGGTCCCCACGTGGGCCCCCTCACTTACTTCTTCCCACATCACTCCATTCACCCAGAAAAAATTACTATCACTCTCTCTCTCTCGTGTTCTAGCTGCCGAAACCGCAGATTTCGATCTCTTTGCTCGAAGCTCCCTTTCTGAAACTGTTTCGGGGATTTGCTGTTTGGTATGTGACTCCTCCAGGTGTCCAATTAGTTTTTGTTTTAGTGGTTTATATTTGGAATAATTAGCTACCTTGGTGCTGCTGTGGATGAGCTTGTGATACGTCTCCAACGTATCTATAATTTATGAAGCATTCATGCTATTATATTATCTGTTTTGGATGATTACGAGCTTTATTATACACTTTTATATTAATTTTGGGACTAGCCTATTAATCGGAGGCCCAGCCCCTATTGTTGTTTTCTTGCCTATTTTAGTGTTTCGAAGAAAAGGAATATCAAACGGAGTCCAAACGGAATGAAATCTTCGGGAGCGTGATTTTTGGAATGAACATGATCCGGGAGATTTGGAGTACAAGCCAGGGAAGCTTCGAGGAGGCCAGGAGATAGGAGGGCACGCCCCACCCTATAGGGCGCACCCCCTATCTCGTGGGCCCCTCGAGCACCCCCCCACGACCGACTTCTTTCACCTATATAATCCCATATACCCTAAAAACATCGAAGGAGAAGATAGATCGGGAGTTCCGCCGCCGCAAGCCTCTGTGGCCACCAAAAATCAATCGGGACCCTGTTCCAGCACCCAGCCGGAGGGGGGATCCTTCACCAGTGGCCATCTTCATCATTCCGGCGCTCTCCATGACAAGGAGGGAGTAGTTCGCCCTCGGGGCTGAGGGTATGTACCAGTAGCTATGTGTTTAATCTCTCTCTCTCATGTTCTCTCTATGGCACGATCTTGATGTATCGCGAGCTTTGCTATTATAGTTGGATATAATGATGTTTCTCCCCCTCTACTCTCTTGTGATGAATTGAGTTTTCCCTTTGAAGTTGTCTTATCGAATTGAGTCTTTAATGATTTGAGAACACTTGATGTATGTCTTCACGTGCTTATCTGTGGTGACAATGGGATATTCACGTGATTCACTTGATGTATGTTTTGGTGATCAACTTGCGAGTTCCGCCCATGAACCTATGCATAGGGGTTGGCACGAGTTTTCGTCTTGACTCTCCGGTAGAAACTTTGGTGCACTCTTTGAAGTACTTTGTGTTGGTTGAATAGATGAATTTGAGATTGTGTGATGCATATTGTATAATCATGCCCACGGATACTTGAGGTGACAATGGAGTATCTAGCTGACATTAGGGTTTTGGTTGATTTGTGTCTTAAGGTGTTATTCTAGTATGAACTCTATGATAGATTGAACGGAAAGAATAGCTTCATGTTATTTTACTATGGACTCTTGAATAGATAGATCAAAATGGATAACTTTGAGGTGGTTTCATACCCTACCATAATCTCTTCGTTTGTTCTCCGCTATTAGTGGCTTTGAAGTGACTCTTTGTTGCGTGTTGAGGGATAGTTATATGAGCCAATTATGTTATTATTGTTGAGAGAACTTGCACTAGTGAAAGTATGAACCTTGGGCCTTGTTCCTACCATTGCAATACCATTTATGCTCACTATTACCACTTGTTACCTTGCTGTTTTTATAATTTCAGATTACAAATACCCATATCTACTATCCATATTGCACTTGTATCACCATCTCTTCGTCGAACTAGTGAACACATAAAATTTACCATTGTATTGGGTGTGTTGGGGACACAAGAGACTCTTTGTTATTTGGTTGCAGGGTTGCTTGAGAGAGACCATCTTCATCCTATGCCTCCCACAGATTGATAAAACTTAGGTCATCCACTTGAGGGAAATTTGCTACTGTCCTACAAACCTCTGCACTTGGAGGCCCAACAACGTCTACAAGAAGAAGGTTATGTAGTAGACATCAAGCTCTTTTCTGGCGCCGTTGCCGGGGAGGTGAGTGCTTGAAGGTATATCTTTAGATCTTGCAATCGAATCTTTTTGTTTCTTGTTTTATCACTAGTTTAGTCTATAGAAGAAAACTACAAAAAAATGGAATTGAGTTTGTCTCATACGCTTCATCTTTTTAATATCTTTCGTGAGAATGATGGTAAGGAAAATTGTGCTCAAGTGCTAGAAGAACAAATCTATAAAATGTTTGGCACTAAATATTTGAATGATGAGCATGATTGCAATGTTGTTGGTATGAATTCTTTGAATACCCATGCTAACGATATGCAAAGCCACAAGCTTGAGGATGCTATGTTTGATGAATATGATATTTTTTATCCCCCAAGTTTTGATGATCAAATTTATTATGATGATAGCATGCCTCCTATTTATGATGATTATATTGATGAAAGTGGATTTGGAGAGATCATGACTTTATTTAGTGATGAATTCACTATTTTGGAAGAGGTTCCAATTGATTATGAGAATAAAGTTGCTATCTATGATGATTATTGTGATGACTTGTATGCTATTAAGAATAATGATAACCATGAAACTTGTCATCATGATTATAGTTTTCAACTGGATTATGCCTCGCATGATAATTATTTTGTTGAGTTTGCTCCCACTACTATTGATGGTAAGAAATTTGCTTATGTGGAGAATAATAAAAATTCCATGCTAGTAGATCATGAAAAGAATGCTTTAGGTGCTGGTTATATTGTTGATTTCATTCATGATGCTACTGAAAATTATTATGAGGGAGGAACATATGCTTGTAGGAATTGCAATAATATCAAGTTTCCTCTCTATGTGTTGAAAGTTTTGAAGCTATGCTTGTTTTACCTTCCTATGCTAGTTGATTATTGTTCCCATAAGTTGTTTTCTCACAAAATCCCTATGCATAGGAAGTGGGTGAGACTTAAATGTGCTAGTCATATTCTTCATGATGCTCCCGTTATGTTTCAATTCTTATCTTTTATGTGAGCATCATTGAAATCATCATGCCTAGCTAGAAAGGCATTAAAGAAAAGCGCTTGTTAGGAGACAACCCAATATTTACCATTACTATTTTTGTGTGTACACATGATAATGCTACTGTAGTAATCATGTTTTATAGCTTTTGTTTCAATAAAGTGCCAAGTAGAACCTTTGGGAAGACTTGGGTGAAGTCTATATGATCTTGCTATAAAAAGCAGAAACTTTAGCGCTCACGAGATTAGCTGCCATTTTTTACGGAAGAGTGCTTTTAGGCTGATTCTTTTTGCAGATGATTAATATACACATTACTAAGGTCCACCAATTTATTTAAGAATTTTTTGAGTTCCATAAGTATACTTTTGATACAGATTACTACAGACTGTTCTGTTTTTGACAGATTCTGTTTTCTATGTGTTGTTTGCTTATTTTGATGAATCTATGAGTAGTATCGGAGGGTATGAACCATAGAGAAGTTGGAATACAGTAGGTTTAACACCAATATAAATAAAGAATGAGTTCATTACAGTACAAAAAGTGGTGATTTATTTTCTTATACTAACGGAGCTTACGAGTTTTGTTTTGAGTTTCGTGTTGTGAAGTTTTCAAGATTTGGGTAAAGATTCGATGGACTATGGAATAAGGAGTGGAAAGATCCTAAGCTTGGGTATGCCCAAGGAACCCCAAGGTAATATCCAAGGACAACCAAGAGCCTAAGCTTGGGGATGCCCCGGAAGGCATCCCCTCTTTCGTCTTCGTTCATCGGTAACTTTACTTGGAGCTATATTTTTATTTACCACATGATATGTGTTTTGTTTCGAGCGTCAATTTCTTTTGTTAGTATTTTCTTTCTGTTATTTAGAATAATGTTTTTCATCTTTATTTTCAATAAAAATGGCAAGGATAGCCTTTACCATGCTTATTGTGCAAGTATACATGTTGCTGTTTCAAAACAGAAAGTTTACCGCTGTTGCAAAAATTCCCTAGAAAAGGCAGAGAGTGATATAATGTTGAATCTTTTTGCGTATTGAGATATGGTAAATATTTTACAGTGTAGTATTTTTCTTATAATTTTTGGAGTTAGGAAAGTATGATGAATCTTGCATTCTTTTTAGACTATACTGTTTTGGCAGATTGCTGTTATGTTTGCATTGTTTGCCTATGCTTGCTTGTTTAATGATTCTATTTGAGGATAGGAGTACTAAATATGGAGAGATTTAGTATGCAATGTTGAATAATAATGTGGTTTTTGCATTGTTTTATACTAACTTATCTCAGGAGTTCTTGTTGAGTTTTGTGCGGATGAAGTTTTTGAGATTTAGGAAAACCGTGATATAAAAGGAATTAAGGAGACACAAAAGCTCAAGATTGGGGATGCCCAAGGCACCCCAAGATAATATTCCAAGAAGTCTCAAGCATCTAAGCTTGGGGATGCCCCGGTAGGCATCCCACCTTTCTTCTTCAACAATTAATGGTTAGTATCGGTTGAACCTAAGTTTTTGCTTCTTCACATGAGTTGTGCTATCCTTGCAATGTCATTTTGTTTTGTGTTGCTTGCTGCTTGAATAAAATACCAAGATCTGAAATTCCTAAATGAGAGAGAGTCTTCACATAGTTGCATAATTATTTAACTACTCATTGATCTTCACTTATATCTTTTTGGAGTAGTTTGTCATTTACTCGTGTACTTCACTTATATCCTATGAGTAAATGGTTGAATGAGTTGAATGTCATAAATCTGAAATTATATATATTTCATTTTCTTATCCCATGGGGAGTAATGACTTCACATCTAAGAAGTAGAGGTTGTAAATTTATTGGAGGTTAGCAAGCATTGTATTGGTCATTTGAACAATTCATGAAAGAATATTGAAGGAACAGAGATTTCACATATAGATATACTATCTTAGACATCTTTTATAATTGTGAGCACTCATTAAGTATGACATGCTAAAGAGTTGATGTTGGACAAGGAAGACAACGTAATGGGTTATGTTTTCTCACATCTCAGTTAAAGTATATTGTCATGGATCATTCAAACATGTTGAGCTTGCCTTTCCCCCTCATGCTAGCCAAAATTCCTTGCACCAAGTAGAGATACTACTTGTGCTTCCAAATATCCTTAAAACCCAGTTTTGCCATGAGAGTCCACCATATCTACCTATGGATTGAGTAAGATCCTTCAAGTAAGTTGTCATCGGTGCAAGCAATAAAAATTGATCTCTAAATATGCATGACTTATTAGTGCGGAGAAAATAAGCTTTATACGTTCTTGTTATGGAAGCAATAAAACTGACGGACTGCATAATAAAGGTCCATATACAAGTGGCAATATAAAGTGACGTTCTTTCGCATTAAGATCTTGTGTATCCAACCCTAAAAACACATGACAACCTCTGCTTCCCTCTGCGAAGGGCCTATCTTTTACCTTATGTCTTTTACTTTATGCAAGAGTCAAGGTGATCTTCACCTTTCCCTTTTTCATTTAATCCTTTGGCAAGCACCTCATGTTGGAAAGATCCTGACATATATATCCAATGTATGTACGTTAGCATGAACTATTATTGTTGACATCACCCAAACGTCAATACGTTGGGAGATGAAATTATAAGCCACTACCTTTCTCTGTGTTCGATTAAAACTTTGGACCCATTAATATCACGTGAGTGTTAGCAATTGTGAAAGACTATATGATAGTTGAGTATGTGGAGTTTGCTAATTAAATCAAAGCTCTAACATAGACCCTTCCTAAAAATAAAGTGAATTGCAATTGTTTGATGACTAAGAATGAAGTTTGCTAGTTTTCAAGAAAGTTTATGGTCTATGCTTTAACATGTGAATAGCTTGTTACTTGATCATGAAAAGATTTATGAGATGCACTACTATTATGACATATAAACATGCTAGAAAAGGTGATTGAAATTATCATTGATCAAACTTATGCACCTGCTAGCACTCACACTTCATAAATACTTTCTTTTATCATTTACCTACTCGAGGATGAGCAGGATTTAAGCTTGGGGATGCTGATACGTCTCCAATGTATCTATAATTTATGAAGCATTCATGCTATTATATTATCTGTTTTGGATGATTATGGGCTTTATTATACACTTTTATATTACTTTTGGGACTAACTATTAACCGGAGGCCCAGCCCATATTGTTGTTTTCTTTCCTATTTCAGTGTTTCGAAGACAAGGAATATCAAACGGAGTCCAAATGGAATGAAACCTTCGGGAGCGTGATTTTTGGAACGAACATGATTCGGGAGACTTGGAGTACAAGCCAGGGAAGCTCCGAGGAGGCCAGGAGATAGGAGGGCGCGACCCCTGTCTCGTGGGCCCCTCGAGCACCCTCCGACCGACTTCTTTCACCTATATAATCACATATACCCTAAAAACATCGAAGGAGAAGATAGGTCGGGAGTTCCGCCGCCGCAAGCCTCTGTAGCTACCAAAAGTCAATCAGGACCCTGTTCCGACACCCTGACGGAGGGGGGATCCTTCACCGGTGGCCATCTTCATCATCCCGGCGCTCTCCATGACGAGGAGGGAGTATTTCACCCTCCGGGCTGAGGGTATGAACCAGTAGCTATGTGTTCAATCTCTCTCTCTCTCTCTCTCTCTCTCTCTCTCTCTCTCGTGTTCTCTCTATGGCACGATCTTGATGTATCGCGAGCTTTGCCATTATAGTTGGATCTTATGATGTTTCTCCCCCTCTACTCTCTTGAGATGAATTGAGTTTTCCCTTTGAAGTTGTCTTATCGGTTTGAGTCTTTAATGATTTGAGAACACTTGATGTATGTCTTGCCGTGCTTATCTTTGGTGACAATGGGATATTCACGTGATTCACTTGATGTATGTTTTGGTGATCAACTTGCGGGTTCCTCCCATGAACCTATGCATAGGGGTTGGCACATGTTTCGTCTTGACTCTCCGGTAGAAACTTTGGGGCACTCTTTGAAGTACTTTGTGTTGGTTGAATAGATGAATCTGAGATTGTGTGATGCATATCGTATAATCATGCCCATGGATACTTCAGGTGACAATGGAGTATCTAGGTGACATTAGGGTTTTGGTTGATTTGTGTCTTAAGGTGTTATTCTAGTATGAACTCTATGATAGATTGAACAGAAAGAATAGCTTCATGTTATTTTACTACGGACACTTGAATAGATAGATCAAAACGGATAACTTTGAGGTGGTTTCGTACCCTACCATAATCTCTTCGTTTGTTCTCCGCTATTAGTGGCTTTCAAGTGACTCTTTGTTGCATGTTGAGGGATAGTTATATGATCCAATTATGTTATTATTGTTGAGAGAACTTGCACTAGTGAAAGTATGAACCTTAGGCCTTGTTTCCTACCATTGCAATACCGTTTACGCTTACTTTTACCACTTGTTACCTTGCTGTTTTTATAATTTCAGATTACAAATACCCATATCTACTATCCATATTGCACTTGTATCACCATCTCTTCGCCGAGCTAGTGCACCTATACAATTTACCATTGTATTGGGTGTGTTGGGGACACCAGAGACTCTTTGTTATTTGGTTGCAGGGTTGCTTGAGAGAGACCATCTTCATCCTACGCCTCCCACGGATTGATAAACCTTAGGTCATCCACTTGAGGGAAATTTGCTACTGTCCTACAAACCTCTGCACTTGGAGGCCCAACAACGTCTACAAGAAGAAGGTTGTGTAGTAGACATCAGCTTGCATGTTGAATTCTTAGATTTCTAAGTAGTTTGAATGCTTTCTATGGCATCTATACATCCATATGAGTAGTTGCTATCATTTTTGTGAAGTTTTGTTGAGAAAATAATTGTGGACTAAAATTTTCAGAATTTTGTTCATAGGAAAAAAGATGAGTTTCTTTAGCAAGTTTGCTTCCAGGAAGAACTCCAAGGGGGTTATTGGGGAGTCATCTAACAATGATCTCCATA
Source organism: Triticum dicoccoides (assembly GCF_002162155.2). Taxonomy (NCBI): domain Eukaryota; kingdom Viridiplantae; phylum Streptophyta; class Magnoliopsida; order Poales; family Poaceae; genus Triticum; species Triticum dicoccoides. The sequence goes on along the minus strand of NC_041389.1, from coordinate 598,769,128 downwards.
CCCGGAGGTTGACGGAGTTATGGCCGTGCGAGTGGCCGCATAATGCGTTCATTGAAGGGGCTGGAATCCTTCAAGAGTTCACACAATATGCTGCTAATGCCGTCCTCACCGACTTCATTGCACCTGAATGGGAACAGTATCATCTCCACACAAACTCTGTTGTGTAAAGCATTCATTTTCATTCTAGGAATAATCCCCCTGATGTGCAGTTTAATTTATATGTTGAAACCCACCAGATACCACTTACTGAATTTTGTGACATATGCATGCTTCCTTCTGATGGGGATTTGGTAGATCCTAAGCCCTCGGAGTTTGAAGGTTTTTACCGTACTCTGACAGTGGGGGATGAGAGAGGACTATCGATCATTGCTATATTTATTGCAAAGTGCTTGCTAGCGAGAGAGAAGGTGGGTGCACTTAGCGCCCCAGACTTTGCTGTTTTGCGTCGTACACTTTATGGTGACAACACTTATAGCTTGGGAGCTATTGTGGCACGTCGCCTTCACCTTAACCGATCCAAGGGTAAAATACATGGGGGCATTTACGCAACTCGCTTGGCGACTCACTTTAATGTGCAGATATGCCAGCATGAACATCCTTTGCCCAGAGCTTACCTAGATAGAGCAGCTATGGAGGACCACCAGTTTATTGCTACTGATTACCCTAATATTGATGCCTTACAACTTAGTTTTTAGTGAAAACACTCGTGATATTATTCTCTTGCCTGCACCTGCTTTGTTTGATCATGTTGCCAGGGGCGGATACAGATTATGCCTGAGGACATTGTCGCTTACCGGAACAACCTGGCTACGGCACAGGAGGAGCCTTAGTAGTGGGACCCTATGGTGACTGCTCCCCAGCACTTCAACATTGGACCTCTCACGGTTTCTACGACTGGTGATTACCAAGTTAGGACAAAAGCCTAAGCTTGGGGGAGTACGTATTCCCACCGACATTAAATTCATGTTCACACATTTCATTCCAGTTGCTGGTGTCCACACTTTTTTCATTGTATCATCCATGTTAAATTTATCTTCTCGCTTTCTTCTTGTGTGTTTGAAAAACTTTGAGAAAATCTAAAAATATGTTTCTTGCTTCTTTTTGATTTTTCTTCCTAGTTTAAATTGTTGTAGCACTAAAAAGAAAACCCAAAAAGATTTCCTTGTTCTTCTTTTACTAGTTGGGAGCTTTCCCGTGTAAATAGTTTTTCTCATTTTTGCTTTTCTCTTTTCATTTGCTCGTTATGAAAAAATAAAAACTCCAAAGATATTTCAGTGTGTTTCTTTGAACTTCTTTTCTTTTTATTGAGTCATACCAAGGAGAAGATAACTATGAAAATGTTGAGTGGCTCTCATTTGCATTATTGTTGATCTGACAAAGAGCCCATATTACCTTGTCTTCTCCTCTTGAATAAAATGCTTGCAGATTCCAGCTTAGTCCACGACACTCTTGCACTATTATTATTTTCAAATTGTTCGGTCGTGCAAGTGAAAGACAATAGTGACGATATTAGACGAACTGACCGTGGCAGAGAGAAACGGGTATGAACTCGACTTGTTCTGCTTTTGTAAATATGTTTAACCTAGTATCCATGATTCAGCCTATTATGATCAGGCATGTTTGCAATGACAATTAGAGATTATAGTTTCTAATGCCATGCGTAAGTATCTAGGAGTGAATAATGATTTATCTTGGATATCAACATTGCGTTAAAATGATTTTGATGTAGTATGATGATATGGTATCCTCTTCTGAGTATTCGAGTGGCCTGACTTGGCACATGTTCATGCGGTAGAATAAATACTACCTCAAGTTCTATTGACCACCGATACAACTCTACGCACGCTTGACGTTCGCTTTACCTAGAACAAGTATGAAACTAGAAGTACTTTGTAGGTGTTGTTTGATAGGTTTGCTAGATAATAAAGAACACGTAAATATAAACTAGGGGCTGTTTAGATAAAGATGCAATAAAGTAAATATAGCGAGTGTGGAAACGTGGTGGTAGGAGTTGTGGAATTGTCCCTATGCAATTGACTACGTTACTAGACCGGTAATCACTATTGCAATTCTATTTGAGGGAGAGGCATAAGCTAACATACTTTATCTACTTGGATCATATGCACTTATGATTGGAACTCTAGCAAGCATCCGCAACTACTAAATATTCATGAAGGTAAAACCCAACCATAGCATTAAAGTATCAAGTCCCCATTATCCCATATGCAACAATCCCCTTACTCGGGTTTGTGTTTCAGTCACTCACGCAACCCACTATAAGCGAATCATGAACGCATTGCAACACCCTACAGCAGGAATCCCTCACGCTTGTGCGACACTGAGGGCACCATAGGACAGCGCCAATAATAAAGCATGCAACTCAAACCAATCATAGCAATTCATCAATCACCGATAGGACAATGAAAATCTACTCAGACATCATAGGATGGCAACACATCATTGGATAATAATATGAAGCACAAAGCACCATGTTCAAGTAGAGGGTACAGCGGGTTGTGGGAGAGTGGACCGCAGGATATAGAAGGGGAAGGGTGATGGAGATGTTGGTGAAGATGACGGCGGTGTTGGTGAAGATCGCGGTGATGATGATGGCCCCTGGCAGTGCTCCGGCGCCACCGGAAGCAAGGGGGAGAGACGGACCCTTCTTCTTCTTCTTCCTTGACCTCCTCCCTAGATGGGAGAAGGGTTTCCCCTCTGGTCCTTGGCTCCCATGGCTTGGGAGGGGCGAGAGCCCCTCCGAGATTTTATCTATCTCCCTGTTTCTGCGTTCCCAGATTCTACCCCTTCACCGTTTCTTAAATATCCGGAGATCCGTAACTCCGATTGGGGTGAATCTTTCGCCCAGATTTTTCTCATAAAATTAGCTTTCTTGCGGCAAAATAAGGGCATCAACCGCCTTACGGGTGGCCCACGAGAGTCCAGGGCGCGCCTACCTCCCTAGGGCACGCCCCCCTATCTCGTGGCCACCTCGAACACCGTTTCGCGTTGATTCTTCCTCCAGAAAATCCCAAATATTCCAAAATAATTCTCCGTCCGTTTTTATCCCGTTTGGACTCCGTTTGATATTGGTTTTCTGCGAAACATAAAACATGCAACAAACATGAACTGGCACTGGGCACTGGATCAATATGTTAGTCCCAAAAATAGTATAAAAAGTTGCCAAAAGTATATGAAAGTTGAAGAATACTGGCATGGAACAATCAAAAATTATAGATAAGACGGAGACGTATCAGTTAAAAATGTAAAATCGAGCACTACAGCCAAAGTTTCTGTCCTGCACCGTACAAACCAACAAGCATTGTAAACATCCTAAAGGCAAACCTTGGCACATTATTTTTATAATACAATGGAATTATACAAGGGGATAATTATTTTTTTTGAAAAGTTTCTGTAATCAAGATTCACAAAGTTTCCGTGAGCATGAACAAAGTTCAAGGAGCTCTCCCACTTCAACAATGCTTGTCTCTCTCACTTTCACTTTCCTTTTTGAAAAGTTTTTAGGTTCCCCTCTTTATTTTTTTGTTTCTAAATTATATAAAAGCACTCGACAGAAATAAATGACTCTTAATGACTCTCTAAAACTTCCGGGTTGTCTCGCTGGCAGCGCTTTCTTTAAAGCCATTAAGCTAGGCATATAGTGCTCAAGTAATGAACCCACCCGGATCCCAAGGTATATCAAAGCCAATTTTAATTAACAATGAGTTGTAAATTAGTAGTGAGCACAAAGTAATATATATATCAAGCAACAACAAAGTCTAACTCTCTTCCTATGCATCGGCATGTCATAAAAGAACAATTCATGCACACCAAGTAAAGGCCAATGCATAGTATAAGCAGTTTCTTGCAATTCTATCATGTTGGAAACATAAAGAGGCGGAGATGTAGTTCCTCTCTCATAATAATTGCAAGTAGGAGCAGCAAGCACATGCATATTATATCTATCAAAATCATCATGTGCAATGGTAAAAGGCAACCCATCAATATAATCCTTAATAAGCACAAACTTCTCCGATATGTATCACAAACTCTTTAGGCCATAAGTAATGATGCCATGTTTCCAAAGATCGAACAAGTGCATACAATTCTTTATCATAGACGGAATAATTAAGAGTTGGACCATTAAGCTTCTCTCTAAAATAGGAACTGGGTTTACCTTCTTGCATTAGAACTCCACCAATGCCAACACCACTTGTATCACACTCAATTTCAAGTGTTTTACCAAAATCGGGAAGTAAAAGCAATGGGGCTGATGTCAACCTCAACTTCAGTTCTTGGAAGGACTTGTCTTGGGCATCAACCCATTGGAATGGAGTATCCTTCTTTGTTAACTCATTCATTAGTGCAGCAATGGTGCTGAAATCCTTCATGAACCGGCTGTAGAAATCCGCAAGTCCGAGGAAGCTACGTACTTGGCTCACATTTTGTGGAGGCATCCACTGATGAATAGCCTTGATATTCTCTTCATCGACCTCCACACCTTTTGCTGAAACAACATAGCCAAGAAACACAACCTTCTTTGTGCAAAATGTGCACTTTTTCCATGTTGGCATACAACTTTTCTTCCCGTAGGGCACCAAGCACATATTTTATATGTCCAACATGATCCTCCAAAGTTTTGCTATAAATCATTATGTCATCAAAGTAAACCACTACAAACTTGCCAACGGAAGATCTAAGCACATGATTCATCAATCTGATGAAAGTACTTGGTTTATTCATTAATACAAAAGGCATAATCAACCATACATACTAGCTAAATTTTGTCTTGAATTCAGTTTTCCATCTGTCACCCTCTTTCATTCTTATTTGGTGGTATCCACTTTGCTATCAATTTTGGAGAATATGGTGGAGCCATAAAGTTCATCAAGCATGTCATGGAGCCTAGGAATAGGGTGTCGATATCTCATAGTTATGTTGTTAATGGATCTACAATCAGTGCACATGCGCATAGTACTGTCTTTCTTTGGAACTAAAAGAATTTGAACGACACAAGGAGAAATACTTTCCCTTACATACCCTTTGTTAAGAAGATCTTCTACTTGCCTCTGAATTTCCTTCGTCTCCTCTGGGTTTGCATACGGTGGTCGGTTTGGTAGTGGGGCGCCCGGAACCAAGTCGATTTGGTGCTCAGTGCCCCGCTTCGATGGCAAACCAGGTGGCACCTCCTTGGGAAACACATTTTCATACTCCTGCAAAAGATCAAAAACAACACTAGGAAGAGTTGAGGGTAAGTCGTTAACAGCCAATAAAGTTTCCTTGTACATGAGTACAAAGAATGGAGTATTAGGTTCTCTCAATTCCCGCATATCCTTTTTCCTAGCCATCATAACTAGTCCCTATTTTTCGTGGGCTTGGTCATATTTGGGCGTGGAGCTTTTGGCTGTAGAAACACTCCCTCACTATGTTGGTGGCTCACTCGTTGTGTATGATCACTCCCTCCCTTTTTCTTTACTTTTCTTTTCATCTCATCAAGATAGACTTCCTTGGGTGTCATTGGCAGCCAAGTGAACTTTTCTCCTCTATGGACAAAACATAAGCGATTTGCACGCCCGCTAATTTGCACATCACGATCATGCAACCATGGTCATCCAAGAAGCAAGTGACAAGCGTGCATCGGCACCACATCAAACTCAACATCATCCTGATATGTCCCTACTGAAATTGGTATTTGCACGCTGCTAATCACCTTAATTGCGCCACAATTATCCAACCATTGCATGCGGTATGGGTGTGGGTGACATTTTTTTTGCAATTGAAGCATCTCAACCATCTCCGTGCTTGCAATATCGTTGCAGCTTCCACTATCAACAATCACTCGGCATATCTTTGATATGATAAGGCAACAGGTGTGGAAAATGTTATGTTGTTGTCCCTTTTCCTCCTCCACAACCTGGGCGTTAAGTGAACGACATGCAACCAAAGTTTCACCATCAAGTTCCTCATGAGATAAAATAGTTCCTCCTACTTCCCAACCTTGCTCCTCTTCCACTTCATCATTTCCACCTTCAGGGTCACTTTCAGACTCCCATTCACCTTGTTAATTTATGATTATAGTTCTTTTGCTTGTCATTCCAAAGAAATGTGACCTCTTCCTTTGCACTTGTGGCATTGAATGTCGCCGCTGTGTGTAGAACTCTTTTCTAGAGGTGGAGCGAAGGATACTCCTATTGTGGCTAATGACTTCTTATCTTGATTGCAAATAGCAGGTGAGGAAGCTGTAGAGGCATGTGGGTGCCTAGGTGGTGCACCCTCAAACTGAGAACCATATGGTTGTTGTGTTCGCTGCCATGAGCGGTGGTGGTGTGGCCTTGGAAAGCACGAGTACGACCATTACGCATATTCTTCTTCTCAAATCATATAGCTTGATGAAACACATCTTGTAGTGTATCATAAGGAAACATCTCCACAAAATCTGATATTTCATCATTTAGCCCATGTAAAAATCTTGCCATCTCGCCTCATCACTTTCACGGGTTCTTGTTCGAATTAGCAGCACCTCCATCTCTTTATAGTAATCCTCAATAGTGCAGGAATCTTGAGTGAGCTCCTGCAATCGCTTGTACAGTTGCCTCTCATAGTATGATGGAACAAAACGGTGCCTCATGACTTGCTTCATCAAAGTCCAGTTGCAGATATAATTACTGCCCGATATCAATCGATCATCTTGCAGCTGATTCCCCCATGTAAGAGCATAACCAGAGAACTCCATAACAGCAAGATCAACCCTCTTGGCTTCAGAAAAACCATGGATGTGGAAGATTTGATCACACTTCTCCTCCCACTCAATATATGCATCTGGATCATCTTTTCTCATGAATGATGGCACATGTAGCTTCACTCTCGCTTGGTTTTCACGTTCATCTTGATCATGATGGTCATAATGATGACCATTGCAACCAAAAATAGCACCATGGCGAGGCGGGGAGTAGGGTTCATAGTCCCCCATGCCTTCATCTTCGTCACCATGCTCGAAGATATCTTCAAGTGAGATGTCATCACCATCATGTGCAGCTTGTTGCCGGTGCTTAGAGGCAAACCCACGGGGGTCATGGCCTCGCCTGCGAGGTTCTCCTTGATGCACCCTACCCTCACGGATGGCAGCAAAGTTTCCACGCCTCCATTCAGCACCCAAAGCAGGGGCGCCATGGGCAGCATCTCCTACAGATCTTCGACGACCATCGTGGCGGTCCTCGTTTCTGTGATGTCGCCAGTTGTCGGCAGCCAGCGAGGCAGCGGGGCTGTGTTGATGTTGATCCCCATTGCCCACGATAGGAAGATGGCCTCCGAACATCTTTCGCATAGCTGCAACTATACTCTCCTCAATCATATCACCAAGTGTTGTGCGAGTTTTTGAGAGATCATCTTCCACATGTTGATGTCCATGTACACTCGAGTTGGATCCTGTCATGTTAACTCCCGGAAATAAGTGGAAAAAAGATATATGATTTTTTTAATCTACCACCTGTTGTATGTAATATCTATCAAATCAGAGAGTATGTACGCATAGTATGTAGTATATAAGTATGTTTAGGTAGTATATATACTACTTTTCAGGTAGTATGCATGATATTTTGAGTATGCTCTTTTTTAAGTACAAATATATACATATTTCGTAAATATAAAAAACCATGGGCCAACTTGCAATTCGTGTAACTCACATTGGAATGTTATATCACTGGTACACATCGGTGTTATACTAACGGTTTTAAACCCCTTTCCACGATGGCATTCGTAACCATCGCCTAATGAGTGTGGGCGATTTGGGGGTCCTTCGCACACGACCCAGAAATCATCGGGGATATGCCGCTCGGCAAAATGAGGTCGTGTGTGACCGGTGAGCGAGCAAATACGGTTATACATACAGTAGTGCTAAAAAATACAATTATACAAGCGAAATCATTTCCGGTCGTAAGTTCATCCCACACAGTCAGTCCCCGCAAAACGTTTCCCTTTGTACATACATCCCACACAGTCGCTGCAAGGAAAACGTTTCCGTTCGTAGGTACATCACACATAATTTTCCCCGTTAAATCGTTTGTGATGGCCTTCCCATCGCACACAAATTAATAATTTTATCAGTTGCATTATTGAATGCATCACACATTGTGCGTAGAAAAAACTGTGTGCATTGCCTTAGGTCATCGCCCACGGTATTTTCTCAATAACTGTTTGCAATAGAAAAAACCAATTAGTAGGATAATTGCCCTATTATTAATAATCCATTTATTAATCTAACTGACATTCATATTAAACACATAATATATTTCATTCCCATATTAAGGAAGCAGAATTTCATAATTGAAATACATCAGACTACAACGTGATATTGCTTCGGCACTCGGCTACCCTATTACACAACTGCACCAGCACCAACTTTCACGTACAACATCCAGAACCTTTCGGAATTAGCATCATAGATGGTACATAGACAGATGCATCTCATCAGGAAAACTGCTGAAGCAGAAGGCGAATATTGAGCATTCATTGATGTTGAAGGTCTTTGCAACTTTAGGCCAGTGCCTGTGGATGATTGACTGTCCATTCTTCGTCCTCTTCAGGAACATTTCAATATTGAATTGTGGGTGTTGTATGAAAACCTTCCTCGCCTCCTATCGATACAGGTGGTTTGAGAGGTAATCATCAGTGAACTGTTTTGGAAAGGCCTGAAAATAAGGATGTGCATAAATATCTTCTCTATATTGGAAATGGGGAAAAGGAATAAAAAAGACAAGGTATAATAGCATACAATAACAGAATGCAGCCACAACAATTGAACATCGCATTGCAGAATTGAACCAAGCAGTAAACTAAACACCACAACAAATGAACCAACCGTTAACTAAGCACCACATTGCATAAATATAACATACTCCTAATAGAAGATCAGACACTTAACCAAACCAAGCATGCTTAACAACTTGGAAATATATAAATTGTATTTGTTTCTCATGTATTTAGTACAAACAAATTTGATTTATTTCTCACATGGTATACAATAACAGAATGCAGCCACAATAATTGAACATCGCATTGCAGAATTGAACCAAGCAGTTAACTAAACACCACAACAGATGAACCAACCGTTAACTGAGCACCACATTACACAAATATAACATACTCCTAATAGAAGATCGGGCAGTTAAGCAAACCAAGCATGCTTAACAACTTGGAAATATAACAATTGTATTTGTTTCTCATGTATTTTGTATAGCCATATTCGATTTATTTCTCACATGGTATACAATAACAGAATGCACAGACAACAATTGAACATCGCATTATAGAATTGAACCAAACAGTTAACTAAAGACCACAACAAATGAACCAAATGTTAACTGAGCACCACATTGCACAATATAAATACTCCTAATAAAAGATCAGACAGTTAACCAAACCAAGCATGCTTGACAACTTGGAAAATGGCACCCTAAAGAATTGAAGATCACATTTGCAGAATTGAACCAAACAGTTAACTCAACACCACATTAAATGACATATAGAACATATACACTAGAGCAGAAGATTGCATGGTAAAAGTAGATAGCACAATTCACTAAAATTTGATAAGGAAAGGCAGTAGCTAGCAAACTGAACATGGGTCCTTATAGTGAGCTAATAAGACAAGCTACTCATTGTTGGAGATATCGATGATGATAGGCACCTTGGACATGGAAGAGGGCAAGGCCTACACATCGTGGGTTAGTGGTGAGTTGCCTGAGCCGTTCCAGGCACCAACATGCTAGCTCTCAAGATGAGGTAAGCACGTGCACGCTGAGAAAACACCTCGTAGTCTTCGTCGAAGGCATCGATGGTGGCCTCCAGAAAATATCACGAACTGTCATTTAAAGGAGCCAACCGTGTGATGAACCACAAGTATAGGGGGTCTATCATAGTCCTTTCGATAAGTAAGAGTGTCGAACCCAACGAGGAGCAGAAGGAAATGACAAGCGGTTTTCAGTAAGGTATTCTCTGCAAGCACTGAAATTGTGGGTAATAGATAGTTTTGTGATAAGATAATTTGTAACGACTAACAAGCAATGAAAGTAAATAAGGTGCAGCAAGGTGGCCCAATCCTTTTTGTAGAAAAGGACAAGCCTGGACAATTTCTTATAATGAGAAAAGCACTCCCGAGGACACATGGGAATTATCGTCAAGCTAGTTTCATCACACTCATATGATTCGCGTTCGGTACTTTGATAATTTGATATGTGGGTGGACTGGTGCTTGGGTACTGCCCTTACTTGGACAAGCATCCCACTTATGATTAACTCCTATTGCAAGGATCCGCAACTACAACAAAAGTTTTAAGGTAAACCTAACCATAGCATGAAACATATGGATCCAAATCAGCCTCTTACAAAGCAACGCATAAACTAGGGTTTAAGCTTCTGCCACTCTAGCAACCCATCATCTACTTATTACTTCCCAATGCCTTCCTCTAGGCCCAAATAATGGTGAAGTGTCATGTAGTCGACGTTCACATAACACCACTAGAGGAGAGACAACATACATCTCATCAAAATATCAAACGAATACCAAATTCACATGACTACTAATAGCAAGACTTCACCCATGTCCTCGGGAACAAACGTAACTACTCACAAAGCATATTCATGTTCATAATCGGAGGAGTATTAATATGCATTAAGGATCTGAACATATGATCTTCCACCAAGTAAACCAATTAGCATCAACTACAAGAGTAATCAACACTACTAGCAACCCATAGGTACCAATTTGTGGTTTTGATACAAGATTGGATACAAGAGATGAACTAGGGTTTGGAGAGGAGATGGTACTGGTGAAGATGTTGATGGAGATTGACCCCCTCCCGATGAGAGGATCGTTGGTGATGATGGTGGTGATGATTTCCCCCTCCCGGAGGGAAGTTTCCCCGGCAGAACAGCTCTGCAGGAGCCCTAGATTGGTTCCGCCAAAGTTCCGCCTCGTGGCGGCGGAGTTTCGTCTCGTGAGTTTGCCTCTGATTTTTTCCTGGATAAAAGACATCATATAGCATAAGATGGGCACCGGAGGGCCACCAGGGGGCCCAAGAGACAGGGGGCGTGCCCCCCACCCTCCTGGCCAAGGTGTTGGCCCCCTCCGGTACTTTCTTTGCCCAATAATTCTTATTAAATCCAAAAACGACTTTCATGGAGTTGTGGGACTTTTGGAGCTATGCAGAATAGGTTTCCAATATTTGCTCCTTTCCTAGCCAGAATCCCCGCTGCCGGGATTCCCCCTCTTTATGATAAACCTTGTAAAATAAGAGAGAATGGCCATAAGTATTGTGACATAACATGTAATAACAACCAATAATGCAATAAATATTGATATAAAAGCATGATGCAAAATGGACGTATCAACTCCCCCAAGCTTAGACCTCGCTTGTCCTCAAACGGAAGCCAAAATCGAAAATTATGTCCACATGTTTAGAGATAGAGGTGTCGATAAAAATAAAATACGGACATGAAGGCATCATGATCATTCTTATAACAACAACATATAAATATTTTGTAATATGATTTATCATGCTCAAGTAACAATCTATCCACAATGTCAAGTATGGAACATAAACTTCATTGGAAACTAACAAACTATAATCTCAGTCCTTGAAGCAATTGCAATTTATCATAACATTAGAAAGATTCAAGAATAGAGCTTTTCAACAAGTCCACATACTCAACTATCATATAGTATTCTACAATTGCTAACACTCACACAGTACTTATGGTTATGGAGTTTTAATCGGACACTGAGAAAGATAGGGGCTTATAATGTTGCCTCCCAACGTATTCACCTTTAGGTGATGTCAACAATAATAATTCATGCTAAGGAACATCCAATTGGATATATGTATCAGGATCTTTCCAACACGAGGTGCTTGCCAAAGGATAAAATGAAAAAGGGAAATGTGGAGATCACCTTGACTCTTGCATAAAGTCAAAGACATAAAGTAGAAGATAGGCCCTTTGCAGAGGGAAGCAGAGGTTGTCATGCGCTTTTAGGGTTGGATACACAAAATCTTAATGCGAAAGAACGTTACTTTATATTGCCACTTGTATATGGACCTTTATTATGCAGTCCGTCGCTTTTATTGCTTCCATAACAAGATCATATAAAGCTTATTTTCTCCACATTAATAAGTTATGCATATTTAGATAGCAATTTTTATTGCTTGCACCGATGACAACTTACTTGAAGGATCTTACTCAATCCATAGGTAGATATAGTGGACTCTCATGGAAAAACTGGGTTTAAGGATATTTGGAAGCACAAGTAGTATCTCTACTTGGTGCTAGGAATTTTTGGCTAGCACTAGGGGGAAAGGCAAGCTCAACATGTTTGAATGATCCATGACAATATACTTTAACTGAGATGCGAGAAAACATAAACCATTACGCTGTCTTCCTTGTCCAACATCAACTCTTTAGCATGTCATACTTTAATGAGTGCTCACAATTGTAAAAGATGTCCAAGATAGTGTATTTATATGTGAAAACCTCTCTTTGTTTATTACTTCCTATTAATTGCAACGATGACCAAAACTATGTTTCTCAACTCTCAACAACTTTTAAGCATCATACTTTCTATATGTGAAGTCATTACTATCCATAAGATCAATATGAACTCTTGTACTTCTTTTTGTTTTCTTAAGATCATGGTAAGATAGCAAAGCCCTTGACTCAACACTAATCTTTATTATAGATAACTCAGGGACTTGATTACGTAGATGGATCACAAAGCAAAACTCAAAGCTAATTCATACCAAAACTTCAATCTACTGAATCAATATATTACTAAAAGGATCGAACTAGGTAAAACGGTAAAGATAGGAGTGTGATAGTGATACGATACCGGGGCACCTCCCCCAAGCTTGGCAGTTGCCAAGGGGAGTGCCCATACCCATGTGATTATGTCTGCTTCTTCAGAGTTGGTGTTGTGATCTTCTTGGCGATGATTCCCCTCAGGATACGATTCTCCTCCTCGAGCTTATTGACTTGTTGCTTGAGGTTCATACTTTCCTTATGGAGCTTGCCCGTTATGGCTAAAGCTCCTTTTACCCAAGGGTGCTGCATAGCTTCTGGAGAACAAGTGACACTCTTTTTCATATTTTCATAAGAAAGAAATTTAGCGGTGGAAGGGATGACCGAATTTGGAATAGGCGAGCTCTGTAGTTCCCCCATTATGAATCCTGCTTGGAAGCGGGAGGTAACTTCTTGATCTTCCTCCATGGCATCTATTCCTTTCAAGTCAGCCTCCATCTCATCCTCCGTTGATAGTCCAAAGTGATAAGCATCGCTATTTGGATCTGTGGTCGGGTGAGACACCCGACTCTCCCCGACTAACTCTTGAGAAGGCATATTGCTCTAAATCTGCAACAGGAACAACTCAAAACAAAAACAGAAGATTTATGCATGATACGGTGGTCAAAACTTTCGGGAGATTATATAATGAATTTTTACCGACAAAAATATGTAACATGCAAGAAAACGGAGTCCGGGAGGCACACGAGGTGTCCACGAGACAGGGGGCACGCCCAGTAGGGGGGGGGAGCCCTCCACCCTCGTGGAGGCCTCGTGTCCCTCTCGGACTACTTCTTTCTTCCCAAAATTCTTAAATATTGCAAAATGGAGAAGAATTGCCATTAGAATTGTTTTGGAGTCGGTTTACTTACCGTACCACATACCTATTCCTTTTCAGAGTCTGAAACGTTCTCGAAAGTGTCCCTTATGTATTCTTCCGGGGTTACAATTTCAATAATATTAGTTTCAACATTAATAGGATTACCTGAGATATAATGTTTGATTCTTTGACCGTTCACCACCCTCGGACTTGTGCCTTCAAAGTTGTTGATTTTTATGGCATCGAATGATAGACCTCCTCGATAACGTAAGGGCCTTCCCACTTAGAGAGAAGTTTTCCTGCAAAAAAAATTCTTAAACGAGAGTTGCAAAGCAACACATAATCACCTACGTTAAATTCTCGCTTTTGTATCCTTCTGTCGTGCGATATTTTAACTTTTTCTTTAAACAATTTGGCATTCTTGTAGGCCTGGGTTCTCCATTCATCAAGTGAGCTAATGTCAAATAACCTCTTCTCACCAGCAAGTTTGAAATCATAGTTGAGCTCTTTAATGGCCCAATATGCCTTATGTTCAAGTTCAAGAGGTAAGTGACACACTTTTCCATAAACCATCTTATACGGAGACATAGCCATAGGATTTTTATATGCAGTTCTATAGGCCCATAATGCATCATCCAGTTTCTTGGATCAATTTTTCCTAGACCTATTAACAGTCTTTTGCAAAATTAATTTGAGCTTTCTATTGCTCAACTCTACTTGACCACTAGACTGTGGGTGATAAGGGGATGCAATTCTATGATTAACATCATACTTAGCAAGCATTTTACAGAAAGCGCCATGAATAAAGTGTGAACCACCATCAGTCATGAGATATCTAGGGACTCCAAACCTCGGAAAAATAACTTCTTTAAGCATCTTAATAGAGGTGTTATGATTAGCACTACTAGTTGGAATAGCTTCTACCCACTTAGTAACGTAATCAACAGCAACTAAAATATGTGTATATCCATTAGAGGCAGGAAAAGGTCCCATGTAATCAAAGCCCCAAACATCAAATGGTTCAATAACAAGAGACTAATTCATTGGCATTTCTTGACGTCTATTGATATTACCAATTCTTTGACATTCATCACAAGACAAGACAAACTTACGAGCATCTTTGAAGAGAGTAGGCCAATAAAAACCGGATTGCAATACCTTATGTGCAGTTCTATCTCCAGCGTGGTGTCCTCCATATGATTCGGAGTGACACTTGCGTAGGATTCTTTCCTGTTCATGATTAGGTACACAAAGTCTAATAACACCATCTACTCTGTCTTTATAAAGGTGTGGGTCATCCCAGAAGTAATGTCTTAAATCATAAAAGAACTTTTTCTTTTGCTGGTATGTGAAACTAGGTGGTATAAATTTAGCAACAATGTAATTAGCATAATCAGCATACCATGGAGCAGTACGAGAAGCATTAATGACCGCTAATTGTTCATCGGGAAAGCTATCATCAATAGGTAGTGGGTCATCAAGAACATTCTCTAGCCTAGACAAGTTGTCTGCAATGGGGTTCTCAGCTCCGTTTCTATCGATAATATGTAAATCAAATTCTTGAATCAAGAGGACCCATCTAATAAGTCTAGGTTTAGCATCTTTCTTTTCCATAAGATATTTAATAGCTGCCTGATCAGTGTGAATAGTAACTTTAGAATCAACAATGTAAGGTCTGAGCTTATCACAAGCAAATACAACTGCAAAGAATTCTTTTTCAGTAGTAGCATAATTTCTCCGGGCAGCATCAAGAGTCTTGCTAGCATATTGAATAACATTAAATTTCTTATCGACTCTCTGCCCTAGAACATCACCTACAACATAATTACTAGCATCACACATAATTTCAAAGGGTAAATTCCAATCAGGCGGCTGAACAATAGGTGCAGTGAACAAAGCTTTCTTAAGTATTTTAAATGCTTCTACACAATCATCATCAAAGACAAAAGGAATATCTTTTTGCAATAAATTAGTCAGAGGCCTAGATATTTTAGAGAAGTCCTTAATGAACCTCCTATAAGAACCAGCATGACCAAGGAAGCTTCTTATACCTTTAATGTCCTTGGGACATGGCATCTTTTCAATAGCAATAACTTTAGCTTTATCAACTTCAATACCTCTTTCAGAAATTTTATGCCCCAAGACAATGCCTTCATTAACCATCAAGTGACACTTTTCCCAATTCAGGACGAGACTAGTGTCTTCGCATCTCTGCAAAACTCGATCAAGGTTGTTCAAGAAATCATCAAAGGAGGATCCATAAACGGAGAAGTCATCCATGAATACCTCACAAATCTTTTCACAAAAATCAGAGAATATAGCCATCATGCATCTTTGAAAGGTAGCAGGTGCATTACATAAACCAAAAGGCATACGTCTATAAGCAAAAGTACCAAATGGGCAAGTAAAAGTAGTTTTTGATTGATCTTCCGCTAACACAGGTATTTGAGAGAAACCAGAATAACCATCTAGAAAGCAGAAATGTGTTTGTTTGGATAGTCTTTCTAGCATTTGATCAATAAAAGGTAAAGGGTAATGATCTTTCTTAGTAGCTTTATTTAACTTACAGAAATCAATTACCATCCTATAACCTGTAATAATTCTTTGCGGAATCAATTCATCTTTATCATTAGGAACAACATAATACCTCCCTTTTTAGGGACACAATGGACAGGGCTTACCCATTCACTATCAGCAACGGGATAAATTATACCTGCCTCAAGGAGCTTTAGTATCTCCTTTCTTACCAATTCTTTCATTTTAGGATTTAACCGTCGTTGAGGATCTCTAACGGGTTTGGTATCCTTCTCCACTTTTATTTTATGTTGGCATAGAGTAGGACTAATTCCCTTAAGATCATCCAGAGTATATCCAATAGCAGCACGGTGCTTCTTCAGAGTTTTCAATAATCTTCCTCTTCCTGCTCTAAAAGGTTAGCACTAATAATAACAGGATATATCTTATTTTCATCAAGATAAGCATATTTAAGATTATCTGGTAATGGTTTTAGCTCAAACACGGGATCACCCTTGGGTGGAGGAGGATCCCCTAGGATTTCAACAGGCAAATTGTGTTTCAAAATAGGAACTTGTTGATGGAATACTTCATCTATTTCCCTTCTTTCATTCATAAACATATCATTTTCATGGCCTAGCAAATATTGTTCTAACAGGTCAGAAGGAGGTACGACAATAGAAGCAAGACAAATTATTTCATCATTGCTAGGTAATTCTTTATCACGGGGTTGTCTACGAAATTTACGAAAATTAAATTCATGAGTCATATCATCCAAGCCAATCATGACAACATCCTTTTTGTAATCGATCCTAGCATTAACAGTATTCAAGAAGGGTCTACCAAATATAATGGGACAAAAGTCATCTTGTGGGGAACCAAGAACAAGAAAATCAGCAGGGTATTTGACCTTCCCACACAAGAGTTCAACATGTCTAACAATCCCAAAAGGCTTAATAGTGTCTCTATTGGCAAGCTTAATTGTAACATCAATATCTTCCAACTCAGCGGGTGTAATATCGTGCATAATTTCTTTATATAAGGAATAAGGTATTGCACTGGCACTAGCACCCATATCACATAAGCCATGATAACAATGATCTCCTATTTTGACAGAAATAACAGGCATGCCTACAACAGGTCTAAGTATCTTAGCATTTGGTTTAGCAATATTAGCAGTTTCATCATAGAAATAAATAACATGCCCATCTGTATTATCATCCAATAGATCTTTAACCATAGCAATACTAGGTTCAACTTTAATTTGCTCAGGAGGTGTATATGTTCTAGTATTACTCTTACGAACAACAGTTGGAGTTTTAGCGTGATCCTTTATTCTAATAGGAAAAGGTGGTTTCTCAACATAAGTAGTAGGAACGATAGGATCACTATAAGTAATAGTCTTTTCTTCAACTGTAATAGGTGCAACTACTTTTATTTCAATGGGAGGATTATATTTAAACCACTTCTCCTTCGGGAGATCAACGTGAGCAGCAAAATATTCACAGAAAGAAGCTACTATCTCAGAGTCAAGTCCATATTTAGCGCTAAATCCACAAAAAGCATCGGTATCCATAAAAGATTTAACACAAGCAAACTTAGGTGTTATACTTGACTCCTTACCATCGTCGGAACCCCAATCTTCAGGGTTGCGTTTAATTCTTTCCAATAAGTCCCACTTGAATTCAGTAGTCTTCAGCATATAAGAACCAGCACAGGAAGGATCGAGCATAGTGCGATCATTAAGAGAAAGCGAGCATAAATTTTTTGAATAATCATTTATCTTGAGAGCTCATGATTGGGGCATGAATATAACATTGACTTAAGCCTCCCCCAAGATTGAGCGATGCTTTCTCCATCGCGAGGCCAGAAATTATATATGTAATTACGATCACGGTGAACAAGATGCATAGGATAGAACTTCTAGTGAAATTCCAACTTCAATCGTTTATAGTTCGAAGATCCCGTATCATCACATAGCCTATACCATGTCAATGCATCTCCCTTCAAAGATAAAGGGAAAACCTTCCTCTTAACAACATCATCAGGAATACCTGCAAGCTTAAATAATCCACAAAGATAAGGTGTAAATCAGGATGCAATGTTCCATCTCCTGCAAAGGGGTTAGCTAGTAGTTTCTCTATCATACCCGAAGGAATTTCAAAGTAAACATTTTCAGTAGGTTCAGTAGGTTGAGGAGAAACTCTTTACTCTTCTGGTCGGGGGCAAAAATGCCCCGAACAAGCCCCTCAAAGGATTAGTTTCCATAGTAACAAGTGACAGAAAATTTCAGCACACTATATAAATGTTTCCTTACCAAGTTCCACTCACCAAAGGTGCTTCACTCCCCGACAACGGTGCCAGAAAAGAGTCTTGATGACCCACAAGTATAGGGGATCTATCGTAGTCCTTTCGATAAGTAGGTGTGTCGAAGCCAACAAGGAGCAGAAGGAAATGACAAGCGGTTTTCAGTAAGGTATTCTCTGCAAGCACTGAAATTGTGGGTAATAAATAGTTTTGTGATAAGATAATTTGTAACGAGTAACAAGCAATGAAAGTAAATAAGGTGCAGCAAGGTGGCCCAATCTTTTTTGTAGCAAAGGACAAGCCTGGACAATTTCTTATAATGAGAAAAGCGCTCCCGAGGACACATGGGAATTATCGTCAAGCTAGTTTCATCACGCTCATATGATTCACGTTTGGTACTTTGATAATTATATATGTGGGTGGACCGGTGCTTGGGTACTGCCCTTACTTGGACAAGCATCACACTTATGATTAACCCCTATTGCAAGCATCCGCAACTACAACAAAAGTATTAAGGTAAACCTAACCATAGCATGAAACATATGGATCCAAATCAGCCCCTTACGAAGCAACGCATAAACTAGGGTTTAAGCTTCTGTCACTCTAGCAACCCATCATCTACTTATTACTTCCCAATGCCTTCCTCTAGGCCCAAATAATGGTGAAGTGTCATGTAGTCGACGTTCACATAACACCACTAGAGGAGAGACAACATACATCTCATCAACATATCGAACGAATACCAAATTCACATGACTACTAATAGTAAGACTTCACCCATGTCCTCAGGAACAAACGTAACTACTCACAAAGCATATTCCTGTTCATAATCAGAGGAGTATTAATATGCATTAAGGATCTCAACATATGATCATCCACCAAGTAAACCAATTAGCATCAACTACAAGGAGTAATCAACACTACTAGCAACTCACATGCACCAATTTGTGGTTTTGATACAAGATTGGATACAAGAGATGAACTAGGGTTTGGAGAGGAGATAGTGCTGGTGAAGATGTTGATGGAGATTGACCCCCTCCCGATGAGAGGATCGTTGGTGATGATGATGGTGATGATTTCCCCCTCCCGGAGGGAAGTTTCCCCGGTAGAACAGCTCTGCCGAAGCCCTAGATTGGTTCCGCCAAAGTTCCGCCTTGTGGCGGCGGAGTTTCATCTCGTGAGCTTGCCTCTGATGTTTTCCAGGATAAAAGACCTCATATAGCAGAAGATGGGCACCGGAGGCCACCAGGGGGCCCACGAGAGAGGGGGGAGCGCCCAGTAGGGGGGGCGTGCCCCCCACCCTCCTGGCCAGGGTGTGGGCCCCTCTGGTACTTTCTTTGCCCAATAATTCTTATTAAATCCAAAAATTACTTTCGTGGAGTTGCGAACTTTTGGAGCTGTGCAGAATATGTTTCCAATATTTGCTCCTTTCCTAGCTAGAATCCCCGTTGCCGGTATTCCCCCTCTTTATGATAAACCTTGTAAAATAAGAGAGAATAGCCATAAGTATTGTGATATAACGTGTAATAACATCCCATAATGCAATAAATATTGATATAAAAGCATGATGCAAAATGGATGTATCACCGTGCTGCGGCGTCGGCGTGTGAGGCATCGATGGTGGCCTCGACGGCGAGGTGCTCCTCCAAGATCTAGGGGCCGGCACGAATGGCAACCATCGCGATCTAATCCGCGCGTGCGGCCGCGATTTGCTTCTCCGCTTCCAAATGCTCCTTGATATCCTGGCTATACTGCATGCACCATGGCTTAGGACGGCACTTATTTGGTGGAGGGGTCGGTGATTTGGGTGGAAGGTGTCACGCTCGCACCAGCGGTCGAGGCATGTGGGATGTGGAAGAAGGAGGAGGACGGGGTTCAGGTGTGGATTATCTGCCTAGATAGGCGAGGCCGAGCAGTGTGAAGGAGGCTCGCTGGCGAGGGGGTGGCGCTGCAAGCATGGAGTGAAGGTTTCAACTTGGGAAGGAAGGCGGAAACAGGGGAAATGTGGCTTTTCGTAAGGGGGAGAAGCCGAAAATTTGGAATCGCTTCAGCGAAAAAACCAGCGCGCAAAGTGTCATCGGACATGACCCCTTTTTCAGAGCGGGCTGTGGACTGAAGCCGACGAACCTTCTCGAGTAAGCCATAGGCGTACTATACACTGACAGTGCTCCAGGATATTTTGTACTTCATCTCACACGGTTGGTGATAATAAATTGTGTGGGATCTACTTGATTTTTTATCTTGATTTGAATTACATAATGGGGTCACATCTGCAAAGGATGGTGTTTGAATTGCTAGAACTTCTATCTGTAGTGAATATGCAACTATAGGTGTGTCGTCAAAAATTTTGGAATTATTCGGGGTTCGTTTGGACATTTTTATACGGTAACTTGGTTTTCTAGGAATTTCAGGTGCACAATTCAAAATTAAACCACATGCACATGCTCCAGTGCACTAAAATGGTTTGTAAAATGATATATGTGTCCATGGATTGATGCTTATGTCCCATTCAAGAAATGGTGATGAATTTCAAACACCACGACACCGTGGCTCTCCGGCAAATGTTGAGGTGCTTGCTTTTGTAATTCTAGTAAATACAAAACCCGTCTGAAATTCATGAACCTTAGCATGCTATCATGGAACGACATCAAGATGCTGGGGCAAAAAAATGTTGTCCCATTTGGGCCAGGTTATGGTATAAGCTTCTCGCAAACCAGAGCTTCTCTCACAACAAGCATGATGGTTTCGGTAGGGAACGTTTCACCTTTATGGACGAAACGATATTCGTTGCATCTTCTCGATTTCAATTTTTTTCCTAGTGTCAACATAGAACAACAGGGGTGTTGTGTCAATTTTTGGGATTTTTCAGGGTTCTCTTGGACATTTTTATACATATAACTGAGTTTTCTATGCATTCATGTGCATAATTCAAATTTGAACTACATGCACATGCTCTAATGCATATAAATTAAATGAAAATTCAAACCTATGTCCTTGGTTGCATGCTTAATTAGGTCCCATGCAAGAAATGAGAATGAATGTCAAACACCCTGCCACCGTCACTCGGCCGCAAACATTGAGATATATACCTGGTTTTTAAATTCTAGTAAATCCAAAGCTCGTCTGATATTCATGAAACTTGCCATGGTAAAAAACTAATGTGTTAGCAGCATCCTGCTATCATGGAGCGACATCAATATGCCATGGTAAAAAATTTGTCCCATTTGGGGCAGGTTTGGGTATATGCTTCTCACAAACTAGAGCTTTTCACAACAAGCATGATGGTTTCGGTAAGGAACGCCCCATCTCTGGGGACAAAATGATATCCATTGCCTCTTATTGCTTTCAAAAAATTTCTCGTGTCAACATAGAACAACAGGAGTGTTGTGTTAATTTTTGTGATTTTTTGGGGTTCGTTTGGACATTTTTATGCATTAACTGAGTTTCCAATGCATTTATGTGCATGATTCAAATTTGAACTACATGCACATGCTCCACTGCATATAAATTGGTTGAAAAATCAAATCTGTGTCCTTGGGTGCATGCTTAGGTCCCATTCAAGAAATGGGAATGAATTTAAAACACACTTCCACCATTGATTGTCGGCAAAACGTTGAGTTACCTGGTTTTTAAATTCTAGTAAATCCAAAACTCGTCTGAAATTCATGAAACTAGGCATGGTATCATGGAGCGGTATCAACATGTCGTGGTAAAATTTTTATCCCATTTGGGGCAGGTTTGGGTATAAGCTTCTCACAGACCAGAGCTTATCACAACAAGCATGATGGTTTCGATAGGGAACATCCCACTTTTGGGGACGAAACGATATACATTGCCTCTTATTGCTTTCGAATTTTTTCTCGTGTCAACATAGAACAACAAGAGTGTTGTGTCAATTTTTGTGATTTTTCAGTGTTCGTTTGGACATTTTTATGCATTAACTGAGTTTTCAATGCATTTATGTGCATAATTCAAATTTGAACCACATGCACATGCTCCAATGCATATAAATTGGTTGAAAAATCAAATCTGTGTCCTTGGGTGCATGCTTAGGTCCCATGCAAGAAATGAGAATGAATTTCAAACACCAGGGCACCGTTGATTCCTGGCAAAACGTTGAGATACATTGTTTTTAAATTCTAGTAAATCCAAAACTCGTCTGAAATTCATGAAACTAGGCATGGTATCATGGAGCGGCATCAACATGTCGTGGTAAAAAAATTATCCCATTTGGGGCAGGTTTGGGTATATGCTTCTCACAAATCAGAGCTTATCAGAACAAGCATGATGGTTTCCATAGGGAACGTCCCACCTTTGGGGACGAAAAGATATCCATTGCCTCTTATTGCTTTCAAAAAAAATTCTCGTGTCAACATAGAACAACAGGAGTGTTGTGTCATTTTTTGTGATTTTTCGGGGTTCGTTTGGACATTTTTATGCATTAACTATGTTTTCAATGCATTTATGTGCATAATTCAAATTTGAACTACATGCACATGCTCCAGCACATATAAATTGGTTGAAAAATCAAATATGTGTCCTTGGGTGCATGCTTAGGTCCCATGCAATAAATGGGAATGAATTTCAAACAACAAGGCACTGTTGATTCCCAGCAAAACGTTGAGATACTTTGTTTTTAAATTCTAGTAAATCTAAAACTCGTCTGAAATTCATGAAACTTGGCATGCTATCATGGAATGGCACCTGACATGTTGTGGTATTTTTCGTGTCCATTTTGAGTGAAGGCGCACTCGAATAATGACAACCAACAAAGGCATTTTGAAAAAAATAGCTGCCACTTTAATATCTCAAACGTTTGTATAATTCAAACCGTGTGCGTTATGTTAACCATTCATGTGACGACATGTGTCTTGGTTTTAATGGCTATAGGAGGTGCCGTGTGGACAGATGCTTGACTGAATGGGAGGCGTGCAAGCATAGTCCGGTGCGCAGGCTCACCGGGAAACGTACAAGTTGTTCAACGCAGGATCTGTGCATCTCTTCAACGCAAACGGTTCAGATTATGGTATGCAAATTAAAGCCAGACTTCAGCGCTAAGCCAAGAGACAATGCCGTTTGTCAAAAAATGCAGCTAAAAATCAATAGCACTATCTATTTTTTGCATCTAAAATTCAGTAATTAAGCATAGATTTTGTTCATACTAGAGATTAAGTAGTCGTTCTCACCGGGAAGCGAGACAGCCTTGGACCGCCGCCCGCCTCGCTCCTACTGGTCTATATTAATGGCGTCGCCGAGCGGCCGCACCCCCCATCCTGGCCACACACACAATTCCTCTCTCTCCGCCCGCATCCTCGACGCCGCTCTGAGTCCTCAAAGCCATCAGTGTACGAGGATGCCGCCGAAGCGCCCCATCGGAGGGACTGGTGATGCCGGGGCTGCTGAAGGACCGGGGCACGGCTTTAATATGGAGACAGAGGTTTCCGTCACCGCCGAGGTGGAGACCGAGGCTGCCAACAAGCGGAGGCGGGTCGAGAAAGAACCGCAAGCGACTCCAGCATGCCTAGACTTCATCAACAACCTCCCCGATGATATGTTGATAGTCATCATATCCCTCCTCCCAATCAAATATCAGGCGAGGACAGCCGCCCTTTCCCGGCAGCGGCGCCCCCTATGGCTCCTCACCCATGTTGACCTCCTCGACGCCCATAAGCTCTGCCATGGCTATCACCAAAGCTTGGATGCGTTCTCACAGATCCTCGACAATCACCATGGCCCAATCAAAGGCGTTATCACGGGCAAGTTCCGTTCCAATGGCAAGTACCGAGCCAAGCTTGACAAGTGGTTGAGATCCTCCGCCATAGATCAGCTCGAGAAGCTCAGTTTTAATGATGGGCATATGCATTTGTTGCCAACATCCACGCTCTGCTTCGCGCCCACGCTGCGCCTCGCCAAGTTCATGAACGGCCATTCCCCCTCCCCCCCTTAATGACGTGCCCGCTCTTTTTCTACCACCATTGAAGCACCTCGAGCTCGTCGTCATCCGCATCCCAAAGGATGACATGGAGCGCCTACTCCGCGGTGTACTGCACTCGAATTCCTTCGTCTTCATGCGATGAATTGGTCGAGTACCTTGCACATCACCTCCAGGACTCTCCGGACTATTTATGTGTGTTGCTGGTGTTACAACGAGAGATCACAAAAGGTTGACCACAATATGGTCATCCAGGACACACCTTCACTTGAGTGATTACTTGTAGTTTATCAACAAGGTCCAACAAGAATCAATGTCATTTCTGCACCGAAATTGAAAGTGGTGGGCAACTCGTCTGTCAAATACTACCACTTTTAGGTACAACAGTCGCCTTATACCTCTCTTTCTTGATATCAACGTTATTTCTAGTTTAGAACATGTATGTTCGTTTGTCATCCAGCGAAGCTTCACCCAGACTCTAGGCACAGTGGAGGTCTTGGCACTAGAATCTGTCGGCCCCAACCTAGACCAAGTTGTCAGTTGCTTGAGATGCTTTCAGTGGCTGAAGAAGTTGTATATCGAGGTGATGTTCCTTTCATGGTAAATGTTAACCATCAGGGAGTTCAATTTTTTGCACCTTTTCCCAAGTTTACAATGACAATGTACTACGATTTCTGAAGGAATATTGGAGGATTTTAGGACATACACCCCCACCCCATATTGGTTGCTTCATTCATATGGTTACAATCGTCCATAAGAATTTCTCCTTTGGATTCGTGTGTACTAGTTTTCTTGGGGAATTTTTCATCCAATCTGACCTCTTGTGAAGAAGGCTACAAGTTTCTAGATTGTAATCAAATGCCCATGGTAATCATGCCAGATCGAAGATGGCACGTTGGTGCATTTTACAAATCCTGCAAACCAAATGGGCGTGTAGAAGTGTTCAAAACTGCATGTAGGCACTAACACGTTCTCTTTTGCAGATAATAATAGGCCCGGAAGTAGATAATGTTTATAATGACAATCACATCGAATGCCCGGATCTGCATCTCTCAAATATTACTTTGAACTCCTACTGAGGGACCTTACCGGAGATTACACTCGCCAGGTTCTTTCTTGCCAGAGCAAAGGTGCTGAGGGTAATAAGGTTGAGCATGCATTTAATTAGGAAAGATGAATGGTATGATTATCAGAGCCGGCAGGTACTGCGGAATGGAAGTGCCTCCAGAAATGCCAAACTTCGTATTGGAAGAGCATATGGAAAAGCAATTGGAAGTCATCGTGTCAAACCGATACATGACTTGTCAGTGGCTGATCCCTTTTCAGAATGATGCGGTTTGAACATTTGAATTTGGGCGTTGTAATCTTTGAATTTGAACCTTGCAATATTTATGGTATTTGCTATATTGAACCGTTTCTATTCTCTTGTCTCAACGCAAACAGTTCATCTCAGTGAACCGCATGTCGTATATCGCACACACCTTGATCTAGCTGACTATTTCTTTTGTGTTGCCTAACCACAAACAGTTCATCCGAGTGAACTGTATGATGTACATCGCATACACCTTGATCTGGCTGACCATTTCTTTTGTGTTTCCTAATCACAAACAGTTCATCCGAGTGAACCGTATGATGTACATCGCACACACCTTCATCTAGCTGCCCGTTTCTTTTTTTCCTCCTCATCGAAAATGGTTAATTGAACTGAACCATATGCCCTGCATCGCACTCGCACACGCAACTGAAATCTGAACCATGTTTGATGCATCCTCCATCGCAAACGTTTTTCACCTTTTTGACGGTTTTTTACACCACCATTTGTGATTATTGCATCGCACACAGTTTCATCGAAGGGTCTCTGAACGTAGTGTCGCGTAGCAGCATCCTGCAGTAGTGCATATAATATATGAACATACTTATAATGGTAAAGTAGTATATATAATACCATATGGTAGTATATGAGATATGTGGGGTAACTACCTTGTGTGTGTGTGTGTGTGTGTGGAAAATACTCAGCTCACCTTCTTGCTTACCCAAATTCTAATGATTCCTTCGCGGTTGTGCGGTGGTAGAAAATCAGGAGTGGATGGGCAAATGAAAGGAGGGAAGTTGAGGATTTCTAGGTGGATCTGGGGGAGGTAAAAAGAGGAGGGATAGTGTTGAGATCCAATCGATGCAAACCAAATGAAAAAGAAAAATTTGTAGATCCTTGCACCACGTTTGAGTTGTAATACTTGCCACTACAACTTTTGAAATTTCTCACCAAACTGAATATGATTGCACACTTGCTCAACACTTTCTCTTCTTTTTTTCTCACTTTTTATCTATAGCACAAAAGATCCAACAACAAGACTCGAAGAAAATAGCAGCAATTTTGGATAGAACTTGGTGCAAACACAAGGAGGAAAGCAAACAACTAGATCTCAGCAAACAAAGGCTTGGCTTTGGACTCTAGGACGGGGAAACCCAAACTAAAAAGGATAGATCTAGCTACAAGGATATAGATCCTACCGTCTAAACCTTGCTCTGAGTACTAGATGATGCGACACCGTCTTCGGAGAAGAGGGTGATCAAGGGGAGGTCGATCTTCACGGCGCAGGATGGATAATGGATGGGGGTTACTAGTTGCAAGCAGCCGAAACAGAAAATATGAGATTATGACCCGACAAGGAGGATGCTTACCGACGCCTGCAGTCCGAACATTCGCTGATCCACAACCCGCAATACTACCCCACACAACCATGCTCAAGTCATCGAGCAGGGGATAGGTGCAATCCGCAAGGGAAACCACAAACTCTAATCCAGACAACACGATCTAGTCATGGAGCACGAATTGGGAGCAATTTCCCAAGGAATCACGAGAATAAGGTTGACAAGAGCTCTCCAATGTTAGGAGGAGTCTATGTCTTTGGTCTTTGATAGAAATGGAAAAAGTCCCCAACGAAGGGAAGAGCTAGCCTATTTATAATCGGGACAACCCCCTGGATAGGTGTGAAATCAAACTAGCTATGGGAACCATCTTAGGTGTGAAAGAGAACCAGCTTTGGTTTGACTAAATGGCTTAGAGACTTAATGAGGTAGCTTCTGGAGAACTCTCATTGGAGGTGGTTGGCAGTTCCCGATCAAACATTGTTCATTGGAGTTGAACAATGTTTCCTTCAGCAGCAAACTCGATTTCTGGGAACCTTTCGCAAGTTGGGATATCTAAACTCGTGCAAAGCATTATTTCGTCAGAATCGGAACAATGTTTCTTCAGCAGACAACTCATTTCTTCATGAACTCCTAACTTTGTTTCTTCGCCATAAAACATTATTTTGCACGGACTGAAATGTGTTTGGCCTTCTTCAATATTGCACTTGAGTTCAACCAACAACAAAGGAGGTGAAGGCACAACCATGTTTTCAAGGTAAAATGATAAACTTAACTTAGCATTCACCTGATCATGTATTTGCATTGCGTGATTTTTTTTAATTTGGACCATTGATGATTGGTGGTGTGGTGCCCATGGTTGGGATGTCCTCATCAGGTTGGGTGGCCTCTGGCCGTCTCTTTGGCATGGCTCCGTCTTCTAGAAAGTCGACTAATTTGGCTCCAGTCTTTTGGTGTTTGGGAATCATGAAATCACCCACATGAAAATATGCAATTCTCCCATCAACCAATTTATTTATAGATTAGTCCAAAATTAAAAAATATTGCATAAAGTGATACAAGTATATTACAATATACTCCCTCCATTCCATAATGTAGTGCGCCTGCGCTTTTTGAGATTTAACTTTGACCATAAATTTAGCCAATGTGGCTGACTGCGAAGGAAGCAAAAATTATACCATTGAATTCCTATTCGAAAGAAGTTTTCAATGGTATAAGTTTTGCTCCCACCGCAATCTCCATGTTGGTTAAATTTATGGTCAAAGTTGAATCTTGAAAAGCGTGGGCGAACTACATTATGGAGTGGAGTATTGCATAAAGTTATACAAGTATAGATATGTTTTGGATGTATAATGTCACATTTTAGACCTCCTATCTTCCAACACCTCGTCGCTAGGGTTCCACTCTCTCGTCATCCCTTATCCTAACCATGTCCAACTTCCCCACCCGCCCCCTTACAAACTAGACATTTTTTCCATGCTCCACTCTAGTGTTCGACATGGAGCTACAGGTGTTGCCACTTTCGCCATCTCATGTGCTCAACCCCTTCGCTGCATAGCAACGATACGGGAGAGTGTGTCCACATACCCTCGTAGACCGAAAGCGGAAGTGTCTAGTAACGTGGTTGATGTAGTCGAACGTCTTCGCGGTCCAACCAATCCAAGTACCAAACGTACGACAACTCCACGTTTAGCACACGTTCAGCTTGATGACGTCCCTTGTGCTCTTGATCCAGTTGAGGACGAGGGTGAATTCCATTAGCACAACGGCATGGCGACAGTGATGATGATGTTACCAGCGTAGGGCTTTGCCTAAGCACTACAGTGATATGATCGAGGTGTGTAACTGTGGAGGGGGGCACTGATACGTCTCCAACGTATCTATAATTTTTGATTGTTCCATGCTATTATATTACCTGTTTTGGATGCTTATGGGCTTTATTCTACATATTTATATCATTTTTGGGACTAACCTACTAACCGGAGGCCCAACCCGTATTGCTGTTTTTTTGCCTATTTCAGTATTTCAAAGAAAAGAAATATCAAACGGAGTCCAAACGGAATGAAACCTTCGGGAGCGTTATTTTTGGAACAAATCTGATCTGGAGAGCCTGGAGTGCAAGTCAAGAAAGCTCCGAGGGCCCCACGAGATAGGAGGGCGCCCCCCCTGTCTCGTGGGCCCCTCGGGCGTCCACCCATGTATTTCTTCCTCCTATATATACCTACGGACCCCGAAACATCCAGGGGCACCACGAAACACAATTTCCACCACCGTAACCTTCTGTATCCGCGAGATCCCATCTTGGAGCCTTCGCCGGCACTCTGCCGGAGGGGGAATCGACCACGGAGGGCCTCTACATCAACATCCTTTCCCCTCCTATGAGTTGTGAGTAGTTTACCACAAACCTACGGGTCCATAGTTATTAGCTAGATGGCTTCTTCTCTCTTTTTGGATCTCAATACAATGATCTCCCCCTCTCTTGTGGAGATCTATTCAATGTAATCTCTTTTTGCGGTGTGTTTGTCAAGATCCGATGAATTGTGAGTTTATGTTCAGATTTATCTATGGTTATTAATTGAATCTTCTCTGAATTCTTTTATGTATGATTGAGTTATCTTTGCAAGTCTCTTCGAATTATCGGTTTGGTTTGGCCTACTAGATTGATCTTTCTTTCCATGGGAGAAGTGCTTAGCTTTGGGTTCAATCTTGCGGTGTTCTTACCCAGTGACAGAAAGGGTTGAAAGACACGTATTGTATTGTTGCCATCGAGGATAACAAGATGGGGTTGATATCATATTGCATGAGTTTATCCCTCTACATCATATCATCTTGCTTAATGCATTACTCCGTTCTTATGAACTTAATACTCTAGATGCATGCTGGATAGCGGTCGATGTGTGGAGTAATAGTAGTAGATGCAGGCA
Organism: Triticum dicoccoides; assembly: GCF_002162155.2. NCBI lineage: Eukaryota > Viridiplantae > Streptophyta > Magnoliopsida > Poales > Poaceae > Triticum > Triticum dicoccoides. The sequence continues at coordinate 598,739,158 of NC_041389.1, read as the reverse complement.
GGAGTCGGTCTACTTGTTTTGGATGTGATGCCTATATACATGATCATGCCTAGATAACGTCATAATTATTCGCTTTTCTATCAATTGCTTGACAGTAATTTGTTCATCCACTGTAATACTTATGCTCTCGAGAGAAGCCTCTAGTGAAACCTATGGTCCCCGGGTCTATCTCTTATCATATTTGCTTTCAATCTACTTTTATTTGCATCTTTACTTTTCTTGCATCTATATCATAAAATACCAAAAATATATTTATCTTATCATACTATCTCTATTAGATCTCACTTTCGCAAGTGGCCGTGAAGGGATTGAGAACCCCTTTTATTGCATTGGTTGCGAGTTCTCAGTTTGTTTGTGTAGATGCGTGGGACTTTTGAGGAGCCTCCTACTGGATTGATACCTTGGTTCTCAAAAACTGAGGGAAATACTTACGCTACACTTGCTGCATCACCCTCTCCTCTTCGGGGAAAACCAACGCTAGCTCAAGAAGTAGCAAGAAGGATTTCTAGCGCCATTGCCGGGGAGGTCTTCGCTCAAGTCAAGACATACCAAGTATCCATCACAAACCCATCTCCCTCGCATTTACATTATTTGCCATTTGCCTCTCGTATTCCTCTCCCCCACTTCACCCTTGCCGTTTATTCGCCCTCTCTTTCCCAATCTCCTCCTCTCTTTTCTTTCGCCTTTTTCTCGTTTGCCTTTTTTGCTTGCTCGTGTGTTAGTTCATTCACCTTGTCACTATGACTAGTCTCTTATCTTCTCCGTTATCTCCCGAGAGTGAAGTTTTAAATTTTAATCAAAGGGAGGGAGAAAATCTAAAAGACGCTTGGTATAGAATTTGCAATGCTCAAAATAGATCTACAAGGAAGCAATCTACTTCAGTTCTTCTTCGTAATTTTTATGTAGGTGCTAATCCTTGGTTTAGATATATCCTTGATACCATTACCGGAGGGAATTTCTTGGGTAGCCATACTTTTGATTCTTACAATGCTTTAATAGATTTATTTGGCTCACCACCTCCTTTGATTAATGGAACTATGTTAACTTTGGAGCATGTTATGCAAATACTTGAAATTATTGAGAATAAAGTTGCTACCATTGAATCAATTGAAAATCTTGATAAAAAGATCCACAATCAAATTACCCAATATGGATCTAAGGTAGGAACAACTTTGAAAAATATTAAAGAAAAAGAACCCATAGTTAACGAGAGAATAAATCTAGATTCCACAAGAATCGATAAACTTGAGGGTATCATTACCAACTTGGGAACCGCTTTTTCTTCCATTCAAAACACTCCAAGTTCGTCTACTAAAAAACCTAAGCTTACTTATGTTCCTAAGAGTAAGGATGAATCATCTAGTAAGGAAACTAAGGATCTTAAATCTATAAGTGTTCATCCCAATCTTTTTGCCATCATTAAGGAACCTTTTGCTATGAATGAATTTTTAGATCTTGTGCCTAAGAGTTCGATAATTACTATAAAGAAAGAAATTTCTAATAAATATAGATGCCTCATTGAAGAATTTCTCACCAAAGATGGCACTCGTTAGATCTATCCTTGCTTTTATGCCTAGCTAGGGGCGTTAAACTATAGCGCTAGTTGGGAGGCAACCCAATTTTCTTTATGTTCTTTGTTTTTGGTCCTGTTTAGTGTTAAATTTTGTTTCCACTTTCTGTTTAGGTGTGTTTTTATCTTTTGTTTAGTGTTTGTGCCAAGTAGAACCTATAGGATAAACTATGATGATGGTTGATTTGATTCTGCTGAAAAACAGAAACTTTGCGCTCACGAGAAAAAATTCAATAAATCACAGAAACGAGCTTTTGCGTTGATTCTTGTTGATTATGCTAAATAAACAAATTGTCCAATACTTCCGATTTTTGTAGGATTTTTAGAGTTCCATAAGTTTGCGTTAGTTACAGATTGCTACAGACTGTTCTGTTTTTGACAGATTCTTTTTTTCGTGTGTTGTTTGCTTATTTCAATGCATCTATGGCTAATAAATTAGTTTATAAACCATAAGGAAGTTGGAATTCAGTAGTTTTAACACCAAAATAAATAAAGATGAGTTAATTGCAGTACCTTATGCGGTGGTTTTGTTTTCTTTCACTAACGGAGCTTATAAGATTTCCTGTTGAGTTTTGTGTTGTGAAGTTTTCAAGTTTTGGGTAAAGTTTTTATGGACTATGGAATAAAGAGTGGCAAGAGCCTAAGCTTGGGGATGCTTATGGCACCCCAAGATATTCAAGAATAGCCAAAAGCCTAAGCTTGGGGATGCCCCGGGAAGGCATCCCCTCTTTCGTCTTCGTTCATTGGTAACTTTACTTGGAGCTATATTTTTATTTGCTACATGATATGTGTTTTGCTTGGTATTTACTTGTTAGTTTACCACAATCATCCTTTCTGTAACAGACCTTTTTGGAGAAGCCTATTTGATTAGAATTTGCTAGAATACTCTATGTGCTTCACTTATATCTTTTGAGCTTGATAGTTTTTGCTCTAGTGCTTCACTTATATCTTTTAGAGCATGGTGGTGGATTAGTTTTATAGAAATTGCTAGTCTCTCATGCTTCACTTATATTATTTTGAGAGTCTCCTAAAACAGCATGGTATTTTCTATGGTTTTAATTTGGTCCTAGAAGGATGAGCATCCAAGTTGGGTATAATAAAAACTATCATAGAAAGTGAATTGGATGCTATGATCAATTTGATGCTTGATAATTGTTTTGAGATATGGAGGTAGTAATATTAAAGTCATGATAGTTGGGTGATTATGGATTTTAAAAATGCTTGAGTTGAAGTTTGTGATTCCCGTAGCATGCACGTATGGTGAACCGCTTTGTGATGAAGTTGGAGCACAATTTTATTTATTGATTGTCTTCCTTATGAGTGGCAGTCGGGGACGAGCGATGGTCTTTTCCTACCAATCTATCCCCCTAGGAGCATGCGTGTAGTGCTTTGGTTTTGATGACTTCTAAATTTTTACAACAAGTATATGAGTTCTTTTGATTAATGTTGAGTCCATGGATTATACGCACTCCTTTCACCCCTCCATTATTGCTAGCCTTTCTTGTATCGTGCAACTTTCGCCGGTACCATACACCCACCATACTCCTTCCTCAGAACAGCCACCATACCTACCTATTATGGCATTTCCATAGCCATTCCGAGATATATTGCCATGCAACTTTCCACCGTTCCGTTCATATGACACACATTACTTTTGTCATATTGCTCTTTGCATGAACATGTACTTGACATTGTATTTGTGGCAAAGCCACCGTTCATAATTCTTTCATACATGTCACTCTTGATTCATTGCATATCCCGGTATACCGCCGGAGGCATTCATATAGAGTCATATTTTGTTCTAAGTATCGAGTTGTAATTGTTGAGTTGTAAAAAAAAGTGTGATGATCATCATTATTAGAGCATTGTCCCGGTGAGGAAAGGATGATGGAGACTATGATTCCCCCATAAGTCGGGAATCATAAAAAAAGAGGCCATAAAAAAGAGAAAAGGCCCAAATAAAAAAATATGAGAGAAAAGGAGAGAAGGGACAATGCTACTATCCTTTTACCACACTTGTGCTTCAAAGTAGCACCATGATCTTCATGATAGAGAGTCTCATATGTTGTCACTTCCATTTACTAGTGGGAATTTTTCATTATAGAACTTGGCTTGTATATACCAATGATGGGCTTCCTCAAAATGCCCTAGGTCTTCGTGAGCAAGCAAGTTGGATGCACCCCACTAGTTTTCTTTTGTTGAGCTTTCATATATTTATAGCTCTAGTGCATCCGTTGCATGGCAATCCCTACTCACTCACATTGATATCTATTGATGGGCATATCCATAGCCCGTTGATACGCCTAGTTGATGTGAGACTATCTTCTCCTTTTTTGTCTTCCCACAACCACCGTTCTATTCCACATATAGTGTTATGTCCATGGCTCACGCTCATGTATTGCGTGAAAGTTGAAAAGGTTTGAGATTATTAAAGTATGAAACAATTGCTTGGCTCGTCATCCGGGTTGTGCATGATTAAATACTTTGTGTGATGAAGATAGAGCATAGCCAGACTACATGATTTTGTAGGGATAACTTTCTTTTGGCCATGCTATTTTGAGAAGACATGATTACTTGTTTAGTATGCTTGAAGTATTACTATTTCTTATATCAATATGAACTTTTATTTTGTATTACTTGGATCTGAACATTCATGCCACAATAAAAGAAAATTACATTATGAATTATGCTAGGTAGCATTCCACATCAAAAATTCTCTTTTTATCATTACCTACTCGAGGACGAGCAGGAATTAAGCTTGGAGATGCTTGATACGTCTCCAACGTATCTATAATTTTTGATTGTTCCATGCTATTATATTACCTGTTTTGGATGCTTATGGGTTTTATTCTACATATTTATATCATTTTTGGGACTAACCTACTAACCGGGGGCCCAGCCCATATTGCTGTTTTTTTGCCTATTTCAGTATTTCGAAGAAAAGGAATATCAAACGGAGTCCAAACAGAATGAAACCTTCGGGAGTGTTATTTTTGGAACAAATCTGATCCGGAGAGCCTGGAGTGCAAGTCAAGAAAGCTCCAAGGGCCCCACGAGATAGGAGGGCGCGCCCCTCTGTCTCGTGGGCCCCTCGGTGTTGGGGAACGTAGTAATTTCAAAAAATTTCCTACGCACAAGCAATATCATGGTGATGCATAGCAACGAGAGGGGAAAGTATTGTCCATGTACCCTCGTAGACCGTAAGCGGAAGCGTTATGACAACGCGGTTGATGTAGTCGTACGTCTCCACGATCCGACCGATCCAAACACCGAACGTACGGCACCTCCGAGTTCAGCACACGTTCAGCTCGATGACGATCCCCGGGCTCCGATCCAGCAAAGCTTCGGGGATGAGTTCCGTCAGCACGACGGCGTGGTGACGATGATGATGTTCTACCGGCGCAGGGCTTCGCCTAAACTCCACGACGATATGACCGAGGTGGAATATGGTGGAGGGGGGCACCGCACACGGCTATGGAACGATCCGTAGATCAACTTGTGTCTATGGGGTGCCCCCTGCCCCCGTATATAAAGGAGTGGAGGGGAGGGCCGGCCCTCTCTATGGCGCGCCCTAGGGGAGTCCTACTCCCACCGGGAGTAGGATTCCCCCTTTCCTAGTCCAACTAGGAATCCTTCCAAGTACTAGGAGTAGGAGACAAGGAAGGGGGAGGGAGAAGGGAAGGAAGGAGGGGGCGCAGCCCCTCCCCCTAGTCCAATTCGGACTAGGCCTTGGGGGGCGCGCGGCATGCCCTAGGCAGCCCCTCTCTCTTTCACGTATGGCCCAATAAGGCCCAATACTTCTCCCCTGTATTCCCGTAACTCCCCGGTACTCCGAAAAATACCCGAACCACTCGGAACCTTTTCGAACTCCGAATATAGTCGTCCAATATATCGATCTTTACGTCTCGACCATTTCGAGACTCCTCGTCATATCCCCTATCTCATCCGGGACTCCGAACTCCTTCGGTACATCAAAACTTATAAACTCATAATAAAACTGTCATCGTAACGTTAAGCGTGCGGACCCTACGGGTTCGAGAACTATGTAGACATGACCTAGAACTATTCTCCATCAATAACCAATAGCGGAACCTGGATGCTCATATTGGCTCCTACATATTCTACGAAGATCTTTATCGGTTAAACCGCATAACAACATACTTTGTTCCCTTTGTCATCGGTATGTTACTTACCCGATATTCGATCGTCGGTATCCAATACCTAGTTCAATCTCGTTACTGGCAAGTCTCTTTACTCATTACGTAATGCATCATTCCGTAACTAACTCATTAGCTACATTGCTTGCAAGGCTTATAGTGATGTGCATTACTGAGAGGGCCCAGAGATACCTCTCCGACAATCGAAGTTACAAAACCTAATCTCGAAATACGCCAACCCAACATGTACCTTTGAAGACACCTGTAGTACTCCTTTATAATCACCCATTTACGTTGTGACGTTTGGTAGCACCCAAAGTGTTCCTCCGGTAAACAGGAGTTGCGTAATCTCATAGTTACAGGAACATGTATGAGTCATGAAGAAAGCAATAGCAACATACTAAACGATCAAGTGCTAGGCTAATGGAATGGGTCATGTCAATCACATCATTCTCCTAATGATGTGATCCCGTTAATCAAATGACAACTCATGTCTATGGCTAGGAAACATAACCATCTTTGATCAACGAGCTAGTCTAGTAGAGGCATACTAGTGACACTCTGTTTGTCTATATATTCACACATGTATTATGTTTCCGGTTAATACAATCCTAGCATGAATAATAAACATTTATCATGAAATAAGGAAATAAATAATAACTTTATTATTGCCTCTGGGGCATATTTCCTTCAGTCTCCCACTTGCACTAGAGTCAATAATCTAGTTCATATCGCCATGTGATTTAACACCAATAATTCACATCACCATGTGATTAGCACCCATAGTTCACATCGTCATGTGACCAACACCCAAAGGGTTTACTAGAGTCAATAATCTAGTTCACATCACTATGTGATTAACACCCAAAGAGTACTAAGGAGTGATCATGTTTTGCTTGTGAGATAATTTTAGTCAACGGGTCTGTTCACATTCAGATCCGTAAGTATTTTGCAAATATTCTATGTCTATAATGCTCTGCACGGAGCTACTCTAGCTAATTGCTCCCACTTTCAATATGTATCCAGATTGAGACTTAGAGTCATCTAGATTGGTGTAAAAGCTTGCATCGATGTAACTCTTTATGATGAACTCTTTTATCACCTCCATAATCGAGAAACATATCCTTATTCCACTAAGGATAATTTTGACCAATGTCCAGTGATCTACTCCTAGATCACTATTGTACTCCCTTGCCAAAACAGTTTAGGGTATACAATAGATCTGGTACACAACATGGCATACTTTATAGAACCTATGACCAAGGCATAGGGAATGACTTTCATTCTCTTTCTATCTTCTGCCGTGGTCGGGCTTTGAGTCTTACTCAATTTCACACCTTGTCACACAGGCAAAAACTCTTTCTTTGACTGTTCCATTTTGAACTACTTCAAAATCTTGTCAAGGTATGTACTCATTGAAAAAACTTATCAAACGTCTCGATCTATCTCTATAGATCTTGATGCTCAATATGTAAGCAGCTTCACCGAGGTCTTTCTTTGTAAAACTCCTTTCAAACACTCCTTTATGCTTTGTAGAATAATTCTACATTATTTCCGATCAACAATATGTCATTCACATATACTTATCAGAAATGTCGTAGTGCTCCCACTCACTTTCTTGTAAATACAAGCTTCACCGCTAGTCTGTATAAAACTATATGCTTTGATCAACTTATCAAAGCATATATTCCAACTCCGAGATGCTTGCACCAGTCCATATATGGATCGCTGGAGCTTGCATATTTTGTTAGTACCTTTAGGATTAACAAAACCTTCTGGTTGCATCATATACAACTCTTCTTTAATAAATCCATTAAAGAATGTAGTTTTGACATCCATTTGCCAGATTTCATAACATGTGACAATTGCTAACATGATTCGGACAGACTTAAGCATCGCTACGGTTGAGAAAATCTCATTGTAGTCAACACCTTGAACTTGTCGAAAACCTTTTTGTGACAAGTCGAGCTTTGTAGATAGTAACACTACTATCAGTGTCCGTCTTCCTCTTGAAGATCCATTTATTTAACATGGCTTGCTGATCATCGAGCAAGTCAATCAAAGTCCATACTTTGTTCTCATACATGGATCATATCTCAGATTTCATGGCCTCAAGCCATTTCGCGGAATCTGGGCTCATCATCGCTTCCTCATAGTTCGTAGGTTCATCATGGTCTAGTAACATGACTTCTAGAACGGGATTACCGTACCACTTTGGTGCGGATCTTATTCTGGAAGACCTACGAGGTTCGGTAGTAACTTGATCTGAAGCTTCATGATCATCATCATTAACTTCCTCACTAATCGGTGTAGGCATCACTGGAACTGATTTCTGTGATGGACTACTTTCCAATTTGGGAGAAGGTACAATTACCTTATCAAGTTCTACTTTCCTCCCACTCACTTCTTTCGAGAGAAACTCCTTCTCTAGAAAGGATCCATCTTAGCAACGAATCTTGTTTTCGGATCTGTGATAGAAGGTGTACCCAATAGTTACCTTTGGGTATTCTATGAAGACGCACTTCTCCGATTTGGGTTCGAGCTTATCAGGTGAAAACTTTTTCACATAAGCATCGCAGCCCCAAACTTTAAGAAACGATAACTTTGGTTTCTCGCCAAACCACAGTTCATAAGGCGTCGTCTCAACGGATTTTGATGGTGCCCCTTTTTAAAGTGAATGCAACTGTCTCTAATGCATAACCCCAAAATGATAGTGGTAAATTGGTAAGATACATCATAGATCGCACTATATCCAATAAAGTACTGTTATGACGTTCGGACACACCATAACATTGTGGTGTTCTAGGTGGCATGAGTTTGTGAAACTATTCCACATTGTTTTAATTGAAGACCAAACTCGTAACTCAAATATTTGTCTCCATGATCAAATCATAGAAACTTTATTTTTTTTGTTATGATGATTCTCCACTTCACTCTGAAATTCTTTGAACTTTTCAAATGTTTCAGACTTGTGCTTCATTAAGTAGATATACTCATATCTGCTCAAATCATCTTGTGAAGGTCAGAAAATAACGATACCCGCCACAAGCATTAATACTCATTGGATCGCATACATCGGTATGTATTATTTCCAACAAGTCAGCAGCTCGTTCCATTGTTCTGAAGAACGGAGTTTTAGTCATCTTGCCCATAAGGCACGGTTCGCAAGCATCAAATGACTCATAATCAAGTGATTCCAAAAACCCATCAGTATGGAGTTTCTTCATGCGCTTTACACCGATATGACCCAAACGACAGTGCCACAAATAAGTTGCACTATCATTATTAACTTTGCATCTTTTGACATCAATACTATGAATATGTGTATCACCACGATTGAGAACCAACAAACTATTTTCATTGGGTGTATGACCATCAAAGGTTTTATTCATTTAAACAGAACAACAATTATTCTCTGATTTTAAATGAATAACCGTATTGCAATAAACATGATCAAATCATATTCATGCTCAACGCAAACGCCAAATAACATTTATTTAGGTTCAACACTAATCCCGAAAGTATAGGGAGAGTGTGATGATGATCATATCAATCTTGGAACTACTTCCAACACACATCGTCACTTCACCCTCAACTAGTCTCTGTTTATTATGTAACTCCTATTTCGAGTTACTAATATTTAGCAACCGAACAAGTATCAAATACTCAGGGGCTACTATAAACACTAGTAAAGTACACATCAATAACATGTATATCAAATATACCCTTGTTCACTTTTCCATCCTTCTTATCCACCAAATATTCAAGGCATTTCCGCTTCCAGTGATCATTTTCTTTGCAGTGTAAGCACTCAGTTTCAGGCTTTGGTCCAGCTTTGGGCTTCTTCACGGGAGTGAAAACTTTCTTGTCATTCTACTTGAAGTTCCCTTTCTTTCCCTTTGCCCTTTTCTTGAAACTAGTGGTCTTGTCAATCATCAACACTTGATGCTCTTTCTTGATTTCTACCTTCGTCGATTTCAACATCACAAAGAGCATGGGAATCATTTTCGTCATCCCTTGCATACTATAGTTCATCACAAAGTTCTACTAACTTGGTGATGGTGACTAGAGAACTCTGTCAATCACTATCTTATCTGGAAGATTAACTCCCACTTGATTCAAGCGATTGTAGTACCCAGACAATCTGAGCACGTGCTCACTAGTTGAGCGATTCTCCTCGATCTTTTAGCCATAGAACTTGTTGGAGACTTCATATCTCTCAACTCGAGTATTTGCTTGAAATATTAACTTCAATTCTTGGAACATCTCATATGCTCCATGACGTTCAAAACGTCTTTGAAGTCCCGATTCTAAGCCATAAAGCATGGTGCACAAAACTATCAAGTAGTCATCATACTGAGCTAGCCAAACATTCATAATGTCTGCATCTGCTCCTGCAATAGGTCTGTCACCTAGCGGTGCATTAAGGACATAATTTTTCTGTGCAGCAATGAGGATAAACCTCAGATCACGGATCCAATCCGCATCATTGCTACTAACATCTTTCAACACAATTTTCTCTAGGAACATATCAAAATAAACATACGAAAGCAACAACGCAAGCTATTGATCTACAACATAATTTGCAAAATACTACCAGGACTAAGTTCATGATAAATTAAAGTTCAATTAATCATATTACTTAAGAACTCCCACTTAGATAGACATCCCTCTAATCCTCTAAGTGATCACGTGATCCAAATCAACTAAACCATAACTGATCATCATGTGAGATGGAGTAGTTTTCAATGGTGAACATCATTATGTTGATCATATCTACTATATGATTCACGCTCGACCTTTTGGTCTCCGTGTTCCGAGGCCATATTTGCATATGCTAGGCTCGTCAAGTTTAACCTGAGTATTCTGCGTGTGCAAAACTGGCTTGCACCCGTTGTAGATGGACGTAGAGCTTATCACACCCGATCATCACGTGGTGTCTGGGCACGACGAACTTTGGCAACGGTGCATACTCAGGGAGAATACTTCTTGATAATTAGTGAGATATCATCTTAAAATGCTACCATCAATCAAAGCAGAATAAGATGTATAACAGATAAACATCATATGCAATCAAAATATGTGACATGATATGGCCATGATCATCTTGCGCCTTTGATCTCCATCTCCAAAGTACTGTCATGATCTCTATCGTTACCGGCACGACACCATGATCTTCATCATCTTGATCTATATCAATGTGTCGTCACATGGTCGTCTCGCCAACTATTGCTCTTGCAACTATTGCTATCGCATAGCGATAAAGTAAAGCAAATTTTTGGCACTTGCATGTTTATGCAACAAAGAGACAACCATAGGGCTTCTGCCAGTTGCTGATAACTTCAACAAAACATGATCATCTCATACAACAACTTATATCTCATCACGTCTTGACCATATCACATCACAACATGCCCTGCAAAAACAAGTTAGACGTCCTCTACTTTAATGTTTGCAAATTTTACGTGGCTGCTACGGGCTGAGCAAGAACCGTTCTTACCTACGCATCAAAACCACAACGATAGTTCGTCAAGTTAGTGATGTTTTAACCTTCGCAAGGACCGGGCGTAGCCACACTCGGTTCAACTAAAGTTGGAGAAACTGACACCCGCCAGCCACCTGTGTGCAAAGCACGTCGGTAGAACCAGTCTCGCGTAAGCGTACGCGTAATGTCGGTCCGGGCCGCTTCATCCAACAATACCGCCGAACCAAAGTATGACATGCTGGTAAGCAGTATGACTTGTATCGCCCACAACTCACTTGTGTTCTACTCGTGCATATAACATCAACGCATAAAACCTGGCTCGGATGCCACTGTTGGGGAACGTAGTAATTTCAAAATTTTACCTACGCACACGCAAGATCATGGTGATGCATAGCAACGAGAGGGGAAAGTATTGTCCACGTACCCTCATAGACCGTAAGCGGAAGCGTTATGACAACGCGGTTGATGTAGTCGTACGTCTTCACGATCCGACCGATCCAAGCACCGAACGTACGGCACCTCCGAGTTCAGCACATGTTCAGCTCGATGACGATCCCCGGGCTCCGATCTAGCAAAGCTTCGGGGATGAGTTCCGTCAGCACGACGGTGTGGTGATGATGATGATGTTCTACCGGCGCAGGGCTTCGCCTAAACTCCGCGACGATATGACCGAGGTGGAATATGGTGGAGGGGGGCACCGCACACGGCTAAGGAACGATCCGTAGATCAACTTGTGTCTATGGGGTGCCCCTGCCCCCGTATATAAAGGAGTGGAGGAGGGGAGGGCCGGCCCTCTCTATGGCTCGCCCTAGGGGAGTCCTACTCCCACCGGGAGTAGGATTCCCCCTTTCCTAGTCCAACTAGGAATCCTTCCAAGTATTAGGAGTAGGAGACAAGGAAGGGGGAGGGAGAAGGGAAGGAAGGAGGGGGCGCAGCCCCTCCCCCTAGTCCAATTCGGACTAGGCCTTGGGGGGGCGCGCGGCCTGCCCTAGGCAGCCCCTCTCTCTTTCCCGTATGGCCCAATAAGGCCCAATACTTCTCCCCCGTATTCCCGTAACTCCCCGGTACTCCGAAAAATACCCGAAACACTCGGAACCTTTCCGAACTCCGAATATAGTCGTCCAATATATCGATCTTTACATCTCGACCATTTCGAGACTCCTCGTCATGTCCCCTATCTCATTCGGGACTCCGAACTCCTTCGGTACATCAAAACTTATAAACTCATAATAAAACTGTCATCGTAACATTAAGCGTGCGGACCCTACGGGGTCGAGAACTATGTAGACATGACCTAGAACTATTCTCGGTCAATAACCAATAGCGGAACCTGGATGCTCATATTGGCTCCTACATATTCTACGAAGATCTTTATCGGTCAAACCGCATAACAATATACTTTGTTCCCTTTGTCATCGGTATGTTACTTACCCGAGATTCGATCGTCGGTATCCAATACCTAGTACAATCTCGTTACTGGCAAGTCTCTTTACTCGTTACGTAATGCATCATTCCGTAACTAACTCATTAGCTACATTGCTTGCAAGGCTTAAGTGATGTGCTTTACCGAGAGGGCCCAGAGATACCTCTCCGACAATCGGAGTAACAAAACCTAATCTCGAAATACGCCAACCCAACATGTACCTTTGGAGACACCTGTAGTACTCCTTTATAATCACTCAGTTACGTTGTGACGTTTGGTAGCACCCAAAGTGTTCCTCCGGTAAACGGGAGTTGCATAATCTCATAGTTACAGGAACATGTATAAGTCATGAAGAAAGCAATAGCAACATACTAAACGATCAAGTGCTAGGCTAACGGAATGGGTCATGTCAATCACATCATTCTCCTAATGATGTGATCCCGTTAATCAAATGACAACTCATGTCTATGGCTAGGAAACATAACCATCTTTGATCAACGAGCTAGTCTAGTAGAGGCATACTAATGACACTCTGTTTGTCTATATATTCACACATGTATTATGTTTCCGGTTAATACAATTCTAGCATGAATAATAAACATTTATCATGAAATAAGGAAATAAATAATAACTTTATTATTGCCTCTAGGGCATATTTCCTTCACTCGGGCGTCCACCGACGTACTTCTTCCTCCTATATATACCTACGAACCCCGAAAACATCCAGGGGCACCACGAAACACAATTTCCACCACCGTAAGTGTCGGTGTCAAAACTGGCGGATCTCGGGTAGGGGGTCCCGAACTGTGCGTCTAGGCGGATGGTAACAGGAGACAAGGGACACGATGTTTTTACCCAGGTTCGAGCCCTCTCGATGGAGGTAAAACCCTACTCCTGCTTGATTAACATTGATGATATGGGTAGTACAAGAGTGGATCTACCACGAGATCAGAGAGGCTAAACCCTAGAAGCTAGCCTATGGTATGATTGTTGTTCGTCCTATGGACTAAAACTCTCCGGTTTATATAGACACCGGAGAGGGCTAGGGTTACACAGAGTCGGTTACAATGGGAGGAGATCTTCATATAGTATCGCCAAGCTTGCCTTCCACGCCAAGGAAAGTCCCATCCGGACACGGGACGGAGTCTTCAATCTTGTATCTTCATAATCCAGGAGTCTGGCCAAAGGTCATAGTCCGGCCATCCGGACACCCCCTAATCCAGGACTCCCTCAGTAGCCCCCGAACCAGGCTTCAATGACGATAAGTCCGGCGCACAAGTTTGTCTTCGGCATTGCAAGGCGGGTTCTTCTCCAAATTCCCTGTACCTGTCGAATAGTGTTCGGCTTCTAGTGCGTGCTGCTCTCATCGGCTTCGGTGCCCCATAATGACCATCTTCGACGTG